>NC_089511.1:40105215-40435215 GCF_036850995.1 Saccopteryx leptura
GCATGCTGGATTCACAGTAATGGGATCAAATTTCATAGAATTTCAGGGCTTTGAGGAGCACAGCCCTCAAAGCTTCGAGGGACCAACTTCGCTGGTAACTGCAGTAAGAGAAGAGCTCGTTTCTCTGGACCCTTCACAGAGAAGCCCTGCTGCCTGCTGCCTGGCTTTGCTACAGTCGCTGGGAGCAGCACTGCACCTGGGCTTATTTTCTTGTTCTTTCCTAGTTTGCATTACATTAATCATATTTTAAAGCATTCTTCTTCTGGGCCATCTGTTCATCTCCTGAAAGGCTCTCTGGGTTTTAGCTTGCTGGAATGGAGCTGTGGTATTTACTCAGAGGGAGTGCTCTTTCTAGGTCTAGTTGACATAGAAATAGCGGATCCCATAAGATGAACTAGGGGGAAGCCTTTATATTGCTCTTAATTGTTCTTCAATATACGAGGTTCAGCCATCATTGGAGCCTGATTTCTGCATCTTTTGATGACGTTGGTATGTGTTTGTCACATTTACCACCGCACTTCATCACTAGTGTCAGTGGTCACCACTGCATGCCTGACTCTGTGTGGACAGACAGATCTGCCTGTTTATGAGAAGAAGCCTAGGAGAGCAACAGATTGAAAGACTAAGTTGGCTTCATTTTCTGGGGTGCACATGCCTGCTTGCTGGGCTGTGTACACCATGTTGCAGGGTGCCTTCTCTCCACTGCTAAAGCAGCACACCAGAGTTTTCACCTCAGGGGAGCAGGCAGCTGCACTGTGGAATTCAGTAGTGGTGCAAAGTGTTTGCAGCTGCTGGGACTTTCCTCAGAGGAAAGTCTTCCTCCCTGGAGAGGGTGCTTGGTTGTTTGGTGCTGAGCCTCTTAGGAGACAGCAATGGTGGGCTATGGAGGCCTGATCTTACTGGCCTTAGGATTGAAGTGGAACTATGTAAAGAGTCCATTGTGCAAGTGGGAAGTGTAAGTAGATTCCCCCAGCTGGGCTAACCTGGAGAGGGGCCCAGAGGGCCATCTGAATTAGATCGGAACCATAAAGAGCCTTGGTGGCATTACCAGTTAGTGACTTACTGCCCTTTTTCTCACATGCTTTGGGAAGTGTTATCATCTTAGTAGATGCAGCAGTCAGGAAATTATTTTCATATTAAAATTGATTTCATTATGTATGTATTGAAATTGAGTCATTTTCTCTAAAGTTTTTAGGCCCAGAGCATGTAATCTGTTGCTTTGTTTTGCTTCAGTTACTTTTTTGAACATCAGTTTTGTTTTTTCATTGTTGGCGAATTGATTCTTGATATTTTCATAGCATTTTTATCAGCTTTGGGCACTATTTGTCCAAATTTATGGATGAAGGACAATAAATCTCAATATGAAGGAATGGGTACAACTCTAGTAGGCACCCAGCTGGGCCTAAAGTTATCAATAGCACATCTGTGGGGTGTTCCTGCAGGGACATTCTAAGCTGCTTTGAGACATGCACACTTTCTTGTGGCCTTCAGCCTTTTCTGGTTCTATAACATGTATTGTGGGTGTTTGTTCCAAGGAAGCAGGGAGGCTGTATTGATGTGTGGTCAGTCGGGGAGCCCTTTGAATAGCTCACTGTGGCTGCTGGCCCCCAGCCAGCCAGAGGTGCCACCTTCACCTTATTGCACAGTTCTAGCTTCTTCCTGTTACTGTTGGCTCGTTTAGGTTCCCACAGCATTTGAGGCATCTGTCCTAAATCAGAAATTGTCTCTGATAAACATCTCTCTCACTACTTGAATGCTTGTATATTGTAACTAAAATGTGAGAATGTTTTTAAAGGTATAGTATAGAAGTATAGAACCTATTAACTAATGTGAAACTACAAAGGTAAAAGTTCAGTTGCCATTTTTTTTTTAAGCAAAGGAGAGAGAGGGACAGACAGGAAGAGAGAGAGATGAGAAGCATCAACTTGTTGCGGCACTTCAGTTCATTGATTGCTTTCTCATGTGTGCCTTGATGGGGGGCAGGGGGCTCCAGCCGAGCCAGTGACCCTTTGCTCAAGCCAGTGACCCTGCACTCAAGCCTGCAATCTTGCAGTCAAGCTGACGACCCTGCACTCAAGCTAGTGAGCCCGTGCTGAAGCCAGTGACCTTGGGGTTTCAAACCTGAGTCTTCAGTGTCTCAAGTCGACACTCTATCCACTGCTCTACCATCTGGTCAGGCCAGTTGCTATTCTTTTTTTTTTTTGAGAATGTGGCACTTTTTATTATTTATTTATTTATTTATTTTTATTTTTTTACAGGGCAGAGAGAGAGTCAGATAGAGGGATAGATAGGGACAGACAGACAGGAATGGAGAGAGATGAGAAGCATCAATCACCAGTTTTTCGTTGCAACATTGTAGTTGTTCATTGATTGCTTTCTCACATATGCCATGACCGCAGGCCTTTAGCAGACCGAGTAACCCCCTGCTCGAGCCATCGACCTTGGGTCCATGCTAGTGAGCTTTTTTGCTCAAGCCAGATGAGCCCACGCTCAAGCTGGCTATCCTGGGGTCTCAAACCTGGGTCCTTCCGCATCCCAGTCCGACGCTTTATCCACTGCGCCACCGCCTGGTCAGGCCAGTTGCTATTCTTAAGCCTTTTATTTTATTCTAGATAGAGTGGTGGAGCAGGAAAAGGATTATGTGCTGTATTTTTTTTTGTCTAAATTGCTGTTTTTCAAGCCTTCCTTCGGGTGGTGGTCTCTGGTTCTTTATGGGTGAGCTGAGCAGAGAGACTGGCAAGTTGTTGCTTTGAGCTGTTCCCTTTGGCGGCTCGGGTGTGATGGGTGTATTTCACTGGAACCCATGGTCCCTGAGGGCCATGTGGGAGTGTCTGTCTGCCTAGCAAGGTTCAGCCTATTGAGTACAGATCTGGAAGTCAGGAGATGGAGGGTTTGTCCCCAGCGTTGCCTCTTTGTTTGCCAGGAGATTTTAAATGACCAGCTTAATTTCTGTGTTTCTACTGTTCAACAAAGTTCAGATACTGCTGCCCCACATACTTATGGTTATAAGATGCCTTATGTTTGAGGCTTACTCAGTTTTGAAGGCTCCTACTGGGATGCAGAAAATCATACATAAAGGTCATGCATGAGATACTCTTTGCCAGATGTCCATTTCCCTATCTTTGTTGTCTCCCAGCCTTATTCATGCTGGTGCTGACCTCCAGCCTTCCTAAAATGCTCAGTGCCTTGACCATCCCCACAGCTGCAGCCCTTCCACCCACCTTGCCTTGTTGAGGAGAGTGCACCCTTCTTTTGCTGGTACAGTTGTCTACAACTGTTTCCTTCGTGCATAGGAAACAAGTGTATCTTGGACAGGGCTTTTTAAGTCAGTGCACCAGGATTCACAAGAGATCAGTAGATCTGGCCATATGAAATGTTAAAGTTTTTGTGTGGGAAATGATGGCACAAAGAAAGTTCAGGATAGTGACAAATAGGTAGAGTAGTAGAGTACCTACAGCATAAAGTGAACTTGTATTAAAAAGAGACCTTCTGTAAGGTAGTAAGTAACGAGCAGCTTGACAGAAAGCTGAGCAAAGGACATAAAAAGACAAGTTGTAAATGCCAAACATTTAAAAAGAGGAGTCCTATTCAGTGTTGGTGAGGGTTGGGAAAACTGGTGCTGGTTAGAACATTGGCAGTGACCGGTGGTGGCGCAGTGGATAGAACATCGACCTCAGCATTCCTTGTTCGAAACCCCGAGGTTACTGGCTTTTTTTTTTTTTTTTTTTTTTTTGTATTTTTCTGAAGCTGGAAACGGGGAGAGACAGTCAGACTCCCGCATGCGCCCAACCGGATCCACCCGGCACGCCCACCAGGGGGCGATGCTCTGCCCCTCCGGGGGGTCGCTCTGCCGCGACCAGAACCACTCTAGCGCCTGGGGCAGAGGCCAAGGAGCCATCCCCAGCTCCCAGGCCATCTTTGCTCCAATGGAGCCTCGGCTGAGGGAGGGGAAGAGAGAGACAGAGAGGAAGGAGGGGGTGGGGGTGGAGAAGCAAATGGGCGCTTCTCCTATGTGCCCTAGCCGGGAATCGAACCCAGGTCCCCCGCACGCCAGGCCGACGCTCTACCGCTGAGCCAACTGGCCAGGGCCCCGAGGTTACTGGCTTTAATGCAGGGTCATCCAGCTTGAGCACAGGGTTGCTGGCTTGAGCAAGGGGCCACTGACTTGGATAGAGCCCCCTGGTCATGGTATGTATGAGGATCAATCAAGGAACAATTAAAGTGACAACACTAAAGTTTATGTTTCTCATCTCTCTCCCTTTCTCAATAAAATAAAAGAAAAAGAACCTGACATGTGGAAGCACATTGGATAAAGTGTTGACCTGGAATGCTGAGGTCACTGGTTCAAAACCTTGCGCTTGCCTGGTCAAGGCACATACGAGAAACAACTATGAGTTGATGCTTCCCTATCCTATCCCCCTTTCTCTCTCTCTCTTTCTCTTTCTCTCCTCTCTCTAAAACCAATAAATAAAATCTTTAAAATATAAATTAATTAATTAGAAAGAAAAAAGTGGCACAGTGGATAAAGTGTCGACCTGGAATTCTGAGGTCACCAATCCAAAACCCTAGGCTTGCTCAGTCAGGGCACATATGAGAAGCAACTATGAGTTGATGCTTCCCACTCCCTGCCCCCACCATTTCTCTCTCTCTAAAAATCAGTAAATAAAAAAATTTTTTTTTTTCTAAGTGAGAGGAGGGGAGATAGATAGATTCCAGCATGTGCCCTGATGGATCCACCTGGTAACGGAGCTGTCCTTAGCGCTCTAGGCCTACGCTTGCACCAACTGAGCTACCGGCTGCAGGAGAGGAAAGGAGAAGGAGGAAAGGGAAGGGGAGAGAAGCATGTAGTCACTTCTCATGTGTGCTCTGACTGGGAATCGAACCTAGGACATCTGCACACTGGGCCGATGCTCTACCCACTGAGCCAACTGGTCAGGGCCAATAAATCTTTTATTTTTTTTATTTTTAAGATTTCATTTATTCATTTTAAAAAGGAGACAGAAAAAAAGAGAGAATGGGGGAGGAGCAGGAAGCATCAATTCCTATATGTGCCTTGACCAGGGTTTCAAAACTGGTGACACCATTCCAGGTTGACGGTTTATCCACTGTGCCAGCACAGGTCAGGCAATAAAATCTTAAAAAAAAAAAAAAAAAAAATACAGCCCTGGCCGGTTTTCTCAGTGGTAGAGCATCAGCCTGGCGTGTGGGAGTCCCAGGTTTGATTCCCGGCCAGGGCACACAGGAGAAGCACCCATCTGCTTCTCTACCCCTCCCCCTCTCCTTCCTCTCTGTCTCTCTCTTCCCCTCCCGCAGCCAAGGCTCCATTGGAGCAAAGTTGGCCCAGGCACTGAAGATGGCTCTGTGGCCTCTGCCTCAGGCGCTAGAATGGCTCTGGTTGCGGCAGAGCGACGCCCCAGATGGGCAGAGCATCACCCCCTGGTGGGCATGCCAGGTGGATCCCAGCCGGGCGCATGCAGGAGTCTGTCTGACTGCCTCTCCGTTTCCAACTTCAGAAAAATACAAAATAAAAATAAAAATACTCCCTGGCTAGATGGCTTGGTTGGCTAGAACACTGTCCTGAATCATAGAGGTTGCCAGTTTGATCCCTGGTCAGGGCACATACAGGAACAGGTTAATGTTCTTGTCTCTCTCTCTCCCCTTCTCTCTCTCTCTAAAATCAAAATAAACACTTAAAAAAAATGTCAGCAGTATCTATCATTCCATCATATTTTTATTTCTTTTTTATTTTATTATTATTTTTTTTTACAGAGACAGAGAGAGAGTCAGAGAGAGGGATAGATAGGGACAGACAGACAGGAACAGAGAGAGATGAGAAGCATCAATCATTAGTTTTTCGTTGCAACACCTTAGTTCATTGATTGCCCTCTTATATGTGCCTTGACTGCGGGCCCTCTGCAGACCGACTAACCCCTCACTCAAGCCAGCTACCTCGGGTCCAAGCTGGTGAGCTTTTGCTCAAACCAGATGAGCCCGTGCTCAAGCTTGCAACCTCGGGGTCTCGAACCTGGGTCCTTCCACATCCCAGTCCAACGCTCTATCCACTGCGCCACCGCCTGGTCGGGCAACAATGGGATTTTGATGGGATTGCTTTTATTTATAGCTTGCACTTAGGGAGAGGGGCATCTTTCTGATCCTCACTCTTCCCAATCAATAACATTGTACTTATCTCCATTTAGTTAGGTTCAGGGGTTTTTTTTCCTTCTTTTCCAGGTGAGAGGAGGGGAGATAGAGACAGACTCCCACATGCACCCTGACCAGGATCCACGCAGCAACCCCATCTGGGGCCAGTGCTCATAACTGAGCTATTTTTAACGCATGAGGCTGGGGCTCCACGGAGCCATCCTCAGCACCCAGGGCTGATGCGCTCTAATTAATTGAGCCATGGCTGCAGGAGAGGGAAAGAGAGAGAGAGAAGGTGGAGGGGGAGCGTTGGAGAAATAGATGGTTGCTTCTCTTGTGTGCCCTGACTAGGGATTGAGCCCGGGACATCCACACACCAGGCTAACGCTCTGCCACTGAGCCAGCCAGCCAGAGCTTAGTTAGGTTCAGTGTTTATCCTTCAGTAAAGTTCCAGACAACCTAGAAGTAAACTTGAAAAGTCAAAGATGTGTGTGTTTCTAAAACCTTTAAGTCATGTCTCGTCTCTGAGACACTGCTTGGCACCCCCACGCTTAGTGTGAAGAGGCCTGGTTTCCAGCACTCCTGCAACACACACCATGCTTGTTTGGGTGCTGGTCTTGTTTGTTCAGTGTTGGTCCTCACTTTGTAGTGTAACAGTGCTAGACTCCTGGAAGGCTGCCCCATGCCATCAGCAGTTTTTCTGGCCTTATCTACACTTAGAAGGGGTACCTTCAAGCAGATGTCCCAGCAGGAGTAGTTGGGATACTTGGCAGCCTGGGGAGATGGCTCAGCACTGAGATCTCTATTCTCTATTAAGTGATTCTCACTTTTATGTATCAAGTAGTAAGTACATAGGGAGCTGTAAATGCATATTCCTGCCCTCACCCTAAATATCAAGTCTGAATTATATCAGGTTTAAGATGGGGTTCAGGAATCTGCATTTTACATGAACTCTCTTAGCTACCCTAATTCAGGCAGCTTTGGACCACAGCTGGAGGCCTCGTCTACCGGCCCATCAGCCTTGGTTACAGATGGGTCTCATACTGATTTTGAGCATTGTTCACTGATGTGAAAAGATGTCTGCTGCCTTTTCAGAAGTAAGAAAACTCAAGTAAAATGCTTCTTTGGTACACAACAATTCAAATCATGAAGGTATAGCTATTGTAATTTACTAATTATTTCAAAATGGAGGTATCACCTCACTGTTGTTCAGCAGGGCTGTGCAGGCTTCATTGACAAGACCCAGTATAACTGTGGATAAGTGCAGGTAAACTGTTAAAGCCTGTCTGCTGAGTCCATGTGGGCTTTTGACTTAGAGCTGCTGCTTGTAATTAGACTTGGTTATTAGTACACTGATGTAATGGCTGCTACTGAAAGAAGATTACTAAGTTTATGCTCTGTAATTTCTTTTTTAATTGATGTAAAAGAAAAGTAAGTTGATTTAGCCAAAATGAAGACTGGTTTTTCCATTTCTGGGGAAGACTGTTCAGCCTGGGCAAGTCCACATGATGTGGGCTCATATCACTGAAGTGCACAGGAGGATTTCACTATCAACTGAATTTATTTTGTCAAAAGGATCTGGCCAGGCACTCTGCATTCACTTTTTGTGACTATTTTTCACTCCCGTGGCGGTAGTTTTACTGTTGAGGAGCCTGAGAGCAAGAAAGGTTATATGTTGGTAAAGGCCAACAGAGGCCAGATTAAATCAGCATCTGTATTTAGTCCCTTTCCTGACTTTTAAACAGGTTTTTCTCATTGGCAGGTGGGGTGGATTCTCTCTTGCTAGCTGGCGACTTTTGATTTACATATGTGTTTTTTTCAATGCTGATGTTCTGATTCAAGGTAGCTAGGCTTCTGATACAACAAATGCATTCAGCCTATCTCTTTATGGGCTGTCTGAAAAACAACAGCAGGAAAAGGCAGGGCCTGCATGGAGTAATTAGAACTGTTCCGATGCCCGAAGTCAGGTGCAGTTCCTGCAGCTTCCTGTGTTGAGCATGGAGCTGCACAGGACGCTGAGTGCGGAAACAAGAGCACAGGCTCTGATCACCTCCTCCTTGTGCCTTTTCCTGCCGGGGGAAGCCACTGTCTACTCAGAGGATGGCCTCTCCAAATTGTGCTGATGGCCCAAAAGAGACCAAAGGTAGGTTTAGTTTTTGTAAAAGTGTTTTTTCTTTTTTTAAAGTAAACTTTAATGAAGTAAACTATATAGAGAGAAAAGCACACAGTCATGCAGCTTGATGCATTTTATAAAGTAAATGCACCTGTCTGCTCAGGTCCAGGAAACAGTGCTGTTAGCGTCCAATAAGCCCCAGTGCCCACTTCTTGGTTTGAACATCATATAAATGGACTATGGCATCTGGTATTTTTCACAGATTGATATTTTTGTGAGATTTATCTGTGTTGCATGGGGTAATAGTTTGTATTTTGGTGCTGTATAATATTCCATTGTAGAAACAGGTCACTGTGTTTGACTAATGGTGGGCATTGGAAAGTTACCAGTTTCTGCTTATAAAAATGGTGCTGCTGTCAGCATTCTTTTACACATCTTATGATGAACATATGTATGTGTTTCCATTAAGTTTATGTGTAAAGAGTGGAATGAGGTGTTGGGGCATAGGGTTGCACATGTTCAGCTGTAGCCTGCCCTGACAAACCATTTCCCACACTGGTAGCGCTGAGTTACAGAACCACGAGCTGGGCGGAGAACTGCTGTCCAGCCAGGCCAGCGCTTGGCATGTTCACCTTTCTGGTTTTTGCAGTTCTAGGGGTGTTTCTGTAGCATATTTGACAACAAACGGACACTGGGTAACCTTTTGTTGTCTTCATGTATACACATTTTTTATTCTAGCAACAAATATTTACTTGACATTTAACAGTTTGAAAATTAGAGGAAAAATCATAAAGTTACATCAAGAAGACCAAAGTTTAAATGAAAAGGCAGCATCGACTTCCTCATTTTATGTTGGATGTGCACAGCCAGCTTTTGGCAGATATTTTGGGATTTCCTGCGTATCTTCAGTGGAAGGTACCTGCAAAACTGTCCCTAAGTAAGAAAGGGGGGGACTGCTTTGAGGGAAAACAGCTGTGTTAGGCTTGCTCGATTCTGCTTTGCCTGATTGGTGCATGAGCACGTGGCGGAGCCATGTGTGTGTTGCTTATGTAAGGCTACGGGTGCTTGCCCTCAGGGTGGATGGCTGATTGCCTGCCCACCACTGTGAGGGGCCATTTTGCTGTTTGTTCGCCTGCTGCCATGAAAAGCGGTTTTCCCATGCCGGATAGCTCGTCCACTTTTGCAAGACTCTGTTAAACGAGAATGGACCTATGCTTTCTGGCTCTTCAATTTCTCTACCATGTGCTCGAATCCAGTGTGACCCTGCCTGGCCTCGGCCACTAGCTTTACATTTGGCAACATAGATTCTATATACTAACATTTTATTTTCATAAAATAGCCTTTCTTTTCTGACTATATCTGCTCCAAGGGTTAGGGAAGCAAAGTGGGTGGGTGTCTGTTTTAAAGATGTGTACACCTACATGAGTTTGAGGGAAGTTGAACACCAAATGCCATGCCCACTGTGTCACTCACAGTAGAGAAGCTGTTGCCATGTTTCACAGTGGAGGTCCTGCAGCGAGGAGAAAGATAGAATTACCCTGACCCTCCCATTTAAGCAAACGAGTGTCTGATAATTGAAGGTATACCTGTGATTATCAACAAAAACAATCTTAAAAAAAAACCTTGAAATAGTGAAACACTAGAAGGACCTAGTGTCTTAGCCTACTCAGGCTGCTGTAACAGAGCACTATAGATTGGAGGGACTTACAAACAGACATTGATTTTTCCAGCTCTGGAGGTCAGAAGTCCATGATTAAAGCTCCAGCAGTTTTAGTGTCTGGTGAGAGCCTACTTCCTGGTTTGTAGATGGCTGTCTTGCTGTGTCCTCACATGGCCTTTATTTTTTTGCTCACGGAGAGCTCTCTTCCTCTTGTTATAAAGGCCCTGATGCCATCACAGGTCTTCACCCTCATGACCTCGTCTAAACCTGGTCACTCCCAAAGCCCCACCTCCATATAATAGCATCACACTGGGGTTAGGGTTTCAACATATGAATTTGGTGGATGGGGGGTGGGAGAGGAGACGCAAACATTCAGCCCATAACAGCTAGCATCTGGTGTTTGCAAAGAGTTTTCTTTTGACAAAGATTGGTGTACCAGTGAGGGTCTGATTAAGAAGACATGAAGGTGATTGGTCACACCTGTGGTGGATAAAGCCAAACCAGTGGGAACAGCTAGAAGGCACATCCCACTGCTAGGCTGTGCGGGTGGTGTGGGGGTCTGGAACTGAAGGAGATGTTGATGCTACTGAGAAGGTGCCAAGGGAAAGGGGCTCTGTTCTGGTTCCTTCCTTCTTCTCTATGTACCCCTAGTCTTCCACTGGTGCTTCTTGTCCTGGTGGGACTTCTCTGATGCTGAGCAAAGCTGGAAGAGTGTAATGCTGGTGACCGAGGCTAGGCAGGTTTACATTGGATTCGAACAGATGGTAGAGAAACTGTGGAGCCAGAAAGGGTTGGGCCGTTCCTGTTTAATAGAGTCTTGAAACGGCGGATGAGCAAACAGGCAGGAAAACCACTTCTCATAGCAGCAGGCAAACAGCAAAAAACAGCCCCTTAAAGTGGCGGGCAGGCAATCCACAATCCGCCCTGAGGAAAAGCACCTGTAGCCTTACATAGGCTATGCACATGTAGCTCTGCCACGTGCTCATGCACTAATCATGCAGAGTACAAGTGAGCAAGCCTAACATAGCTGTTTTCCCAACAGAGGAACTGCACATGTCACAGATAGCATGCCTGGGCACTTTCTTTAATCGTAGTGGGTCTGCTCTACCAGTTCAAGTTTGGTTAGGTCAACCGGCCACACTCCAAAGCCAGCATTTCTAAAGGCGAACCCCACTTTCCTCCCTTATGCCCTGGAGGAGATGCAGTTGGGCAAGGGGAGAAAGATTTTGACACCCTTTCTCCATTTATTTCTAAAGCTGGTGCCATTCTAACTAGTGATTTGTGACTCTAAACCACAACAAGGAAGTCAGGCTAGTTATAGGACTCAGCTATTTTCAGGTGTTTTTTATATACCTGTTTGGTCCAAGTTCAGAGGCAAGAGATGTAAGGCTGTGAGGCACTGGGAGCTGGGGGCACAAAGAGCTTGGGGCAGATAGGATATAGTTCATTAGCAATGGCAGCCGAGTGCAGTAAGTACGGCAGCAGCAACAGCAGCAGCCTGACGCAGTGCGAAGGCATTTTATAGTAAAATCACACAAAAGTGGCACCAAGCCATGAGTACAAAAAGTGGGGGTAACATTTTCAGTTACATAAGTTGGGCACACATGCGTGCCATCCCCAGCCTGTTTCCCTTAGTCATTAAATGGGCCAGGTCTGACGTAGCTGACCTGTCAACACTGACTCCACCTTGTGCAGGCTATTTACCAATTCTTGGAAAACCAACTTCCACACAATACCTTTAAAAAAAAATCACCCTTTCAAAATATTTAATTTAATGGTTTTTAGCATATTCAGAGTTGTACAACTACCACAGCAAAGTAAATATAGAATGTTTCCATCACCCCAAAAAGACACCATTTCCACTGTTGTTCACCCCACATTCGTTCTTTCCCCTAGTCTCTGGTCACATTTAACCTGCTTACAGTTTCTCTGGATTTGATTTTTCTAGATCTTTCATGAAACTGTGTATCATCCTACATATGTGTTCTTTTGTGACTGGCTTATACCTAGCATAATTTTTTTAAGGTTTATCCATTCTGTTTTATGTGTCAATTTCTTTTATGGCTATATATAAATATTTCATTGTTTTGATATGCCACATTTTATTCATTCATTCATTGATGGACATTTGAGTTTTCTCTACTGTCCACACTTGAGAGTAATGCTGCAATGAACGTTTGTGTACAACTAATACAGTTTTATATGCATTGAAGTACTTAGTATATGATCAATAAAAATTGATTGAATGAAAAAATATACTGTGTAAGTGTGTGCGTGCGCGTGTGTGCACTCACTGTTTCCTGTTGATTTGGGAAGGGATCCAATGTTTGTGGAGTCTTCAGCTAAACCTACTTAGTGCATGTATCTTAAAACTGTGTCTGAGAAAAGTTGACATCTTAGAAGAATTATAAACAAAATGATTCAGAGTTATTTCTATGATCCTGTTGCAAAGGTCAGTAATGAGTTAGCTGAAATCAGGCCATGCCCTTTAATTATAAAGTACATGGATCATGGGTTGTGAAACATACATGTGGAAATGGAAACACATGTGCTCTGCTCTGTGGCTTCTCTAGTGAGCTAGTTGGGCTCAGACTGGGGTTTTGGACCTCCTAGTTGGACAGATTTCATTAACAGCCATGCAGCAAGCAACTCCTTGTGAACCCCTAGAAGTGAGAGTGGAAGCTTGTGTGGATTCCCTGCTCTTTCACTGCCAATGGTCAATCTTTTTGATGAGTTTGTGCATGAGAAGGGAGGGAGGACAAACACCTAGAGTGTGCCTGATTTGTAGGAAAATCGAGGAGTATGGCAAAGGATGTGTGAAATTGAAGACTGTCAGTAAGGTAAGTGGTTGTTTTTTGGCCCATAGATTTCTTTCTTTTCTTTCTTTTTTGGTGACAGAGACAGAGAGAGGGACAGATAGGGACAGACAGAGAGACAGGAAGGTAGAGAGATGAGAAGCATCAGTTCTTCATTGTGGCACCTTAGTTGTTCATTGATTGATTTCTCATATGTGCCTTGACCAGGGGCTACAGCAGACCAAATGAGCCCTTGCTCAAGGCAGGGACCTTGGGCTCAAGCTGGTGAGCCTTGCTCAAACCAGATGAGCCCACGCTCTAGCCGGCTACTTCGGGGTTTCAAACCTGGGTCCTCCGTGTCCCAGACCAATGCTCTATCCACTGCACCACTGCCTGGTTTCTTTAGTTTGAGACCTCTGACTTCATTTGGTATAGTTTAGTGTCCCCCCCCCCCTTTTTTTAAGCACTCGTGTAAGAGCGAAGGACAGTCAGGAAGGGAGAGAGAAGCATCAATTCTTTGTTGCAGCACCTTAGTTGTTCACTGATTGCTTTCTCTTATGTGCCTTGACCAGAAGCTCCAGCCAAGCCAGTGACCTTGGGCTTCAAGCTAGCAACCGTGGGGTCATGCCTGTGATCCCATGCTCAAACTGTTGAGCCTGTGCTCAAGCTCGTGACCTGGGGGTTTTGAACCTGGGTCCTCTGCGTCCCAGGCTAATGCTCTGTCCACCGCACCACTGCGTGGAGAGGCTAGTGTCTTAATTGGTTGTTGGAAGTGCAGGTTCTGGGACTAGATTGCCTTGTCTTAAATTCTGGCTGTGCCACTGACTAGCTTAGTGTGTTTCTTGACTTGTAAGTCTTGATTTTCTCACTTGTAAAATGGGATTAAATGTAATGTCTGTGCCATGCAGTTATTATTATTTTTTAATTTTATTGATTTCAGAGAGAGAGAGAGAGGGGCAGGAACATTGAGCTATTCCTGTATGTGCCTTGACTGGAGATTGAACTGGCAACCTCTATGCTTAAGGATGATGTTCTAACAGACCAAGCTATTCATCCAGGGCCACCATGCAGTTATTGTGAGAAATAAATGCACATAGCATAGAATAAAGACTCCACAAATAGTGGTTTTCTTATTAATAATAATAGTTAAAATAAAAATAAAAGAACACTGATAGATTGCCTGGATTCTAGAGACTGCTATTATTCTGTAAAAGGTGATAAAATACCTTATACTTACTAAACCTCAAATTCATTCTTTGCTTGATTTGACCCTTGGAAAGGTGGGGCCGAATGCCAAAGTGACACTTTGAAATGGAAAGGGCAATGCTTTTGCACACGGTTCCTGCTTGGGCCATGCTGTAACCATTTTTGGAGAAGGGGGCCTTTTCTGGTCTTAGGATGAGCCACTAGACTCAGTTTCCTGTCAGGAAGGCCTGTGTAATGTTGACTCTCAGGTTTTATGAGAGAAAGTTCCTTTGCCCAATAAATGTTTCAGGGCTTTCTGGTAAGGCATAGTACAATAGCATGTAATTGTGTAAGATATAAACTTTGAAATACCTTAGGGAAGCATTTACTTGCCGAGTGTTTAACACTGTTTATACTCTAAGCCCATGGGGTTATTTGATGCTTGTGTATTTTCTTTGAATGTCACCACAGTGGCCTGTTAGAAGGGGCCTGGGTGATGCTGAGTGGCAGCTTGCCTTGTTGGAGTGCTGTTCTGCACATAACTCAGACACACTGAAAGCACTCCCACAATATAGCACATGTGTTTTTGTGCTGTGTGTAGATCTGGCTGAGTACAACATGGGAATTTTTAAAGACTCCATATTTAGGAGTGATGGCAGTTGAAGAGTACCTGTTGGAGATTTAAATATAAACAGGTTTATTTGGGTGACTTTATTTTTCTACAGGGGTATATGAAGTTTTTTTATAGAAAATTTTTCCCATTTTGGTTACAAAGCACAGTGGGTCTTGACTACTGCTAAAAGAAGTAAATTAAGTCCTTCGTGCCTGGATCACCAGAGGACCAGCACCCACTGGATTTATGGGCAGGCAGCTGATAAGAGGCCCATACCTGGTGCACCTCAGCTGCTGGCAGTCATTTAAAGATGATAGCTTAGTGATGCTGTTTCCATAGGTCTCTGGGCCTTTAGGTTCACCACTACTAACATTGGTAGCATTCCATCTCCTGCATAATTTTTTTGAAGTAGAGTTGGACCATACTAGTTGTTCACCAGATTATACATTTAAGTATTACATCAAAGAATTTATCAAAAGGGGGGAGGTTGCTTTTTGCTCAGCACATGTGGTATTTTTCTTATCAGCTTCTCTATAGTGCAGATATACTGTGTGGCCCATTTCCTTGGCACACAGCACACGGGGTTGGAGATGTGTGCCATCTGCTTCAGCCTGTGGAGTGGGGCCAGATCCAGGGAGAGCCCTCTTCCCACCATGCAGAGTGCCAGTCAGTGCCAGTGCCCAGAGATGGTGTGTATTGCAGATGGTGGTGTCACGACATACCTAGATTCTCCTTTTGAGCCTTGTCCACTTGGTAGTTATATTATGAATTTGGATAAGAAAATATGCTTACTAAATTTTTGGGAGAGACAAATTCAGCATCCAAAATTCTCTTTACGAACCAAATCTAGCAAGAGGTATTGAAGTAGATTTGATAAAATCCATTCATTTTGATAACTCTCAGCAAAGTGGGACTAGAAGGAAACATAATAAAAGCCCTATATGACAAACCTACAGCTACCATCATACTCAGTGGGCAATAACTGAAAGCATTTTCTTTAAGATCAGGAACAAGACAAGTATGTTCACTTTCACCACTTTTATTCAACATAGTATGTGGGAAGTCTTAGCCACAGCAGTCAGACAAGAAAAAGAAAGAAAAGACATTCAAATTGGAAAGGAAGACGTAAAACTCATTATTTGCAGATGATATGATGCTGTGTAGATAAGAGAACCCTAAAGATTTCACCAAGAACTATTAAAACTAAAAAATGAATTCAGTAAGGTAGCAGGGCACAAAATATTCAAAAATTGGTTGCATTTTTATACACCAATAATGAACTATCTCAAGGAGAAATTAAGAAAATCCCATTTAGACCCTTACTGGTTGGCTCAGTGGTAGAGCATTGGCCCCAGGTTTGATTCCCAGTCAGGGCACACAGGAGAAGTGCCCTTCTGCTTCTCCACCCATCCCCCTCTTCTTTCTTTCTCTCTCTCCCTTTCCTGTAGCCATGGCTCAATTGGAGCGAGTTGACCCAGGGCACTAAGGATGGCTACATGGCCTCTGCCTCAGGTGCTGAGAAGAGCTCCGTTGCTGAGCAACGGAGCAACACCCCAGATAGGCAGAGCACCACCCCCCTAGTGGGCTTGCTGGGTGGATCCTGGTCGGGGTGCATGCAGGAGTCTGTCTCTCTACCTCCCCTGCTCTCACTGAATAAAAATAAAATCCCATTTATAACTGCATAAAACAAAACAAAAACACCCTATGAATTTAATCAGGGAGGTAAAGACCTATACTCAGAAAACTAAGAAATTGAAGAACATAAAACAGAAGCATATACCATGCTCATGAATAGGAAGAATTAACATCATTATATTGTCCATACTACCCAAGCAATCTATAGATCAGCGGTACTCAACCTGTGGGTCGTTCGACCCCCGCCGGGGTTGCGACCCACAGGTTGAGAACCGCTGCTATAGATTCAATGCAATCCCTACCACTGGCATTTTTCACAGAACTACAATAAATAATCCTAAAGTTTATATGGAACTACAAAAGACCCCGAATACCCAAAGCAATCTTGAGAATGATGAAGAAGATACTGATATCAAACTATATTACAAAGCTATAGTAATCAAAACAGCATGGTACTGGCATAAAAACAGATATATAGATCAGTAGAACAGAAGAGAGAGCCCCCAAATAAACCGATTTCTGTATAATCAGTTAATCTATGACAAATGCAAGAATATAAAATGGGGAAAAGCCTGTCTCTTCAATAAACGGTGTTGGGAAAACTGGACAAATAACATGCAAAAGAAAATAAAGAAACTAGCCCATTTTCTTATACCACATATAAGAATAAACTCAAAATGGATTAAGGACTTACTATAGGACCTGAAACCATAACACTACTGGAAGGAAACATAGGCAGTGAACATTCTGGCATTGCTTTTAGTAATTTTTTTTTGGATATGTCTCCTTAGGCAAGATAAACAAAAAGAACAAGTGGAACTCCATCCAACTAAAAAGTTTTTGCATAGTAAAAAGAAACCATCAAAATGAAAAGACAATTGACTGACTAGTAGAAGATATTTGCCAGTGATACATCCAGTTAGGAGTTAATACCCAAAATCTATAAGGAACTCATACAACTTAACATCAAAATGACAGATTATAAAATGGGCAGAGGACCTGAATATTTTTCCAAAGAGGATGTACATACAGATGGCCAATAGACATGAAAAGGTGCTCAGCATCACTAATCATCAGAGAAATGCAAATTAAAACCACAATGACTATTACCTCACACCTGTCAGTAGCCAAGATATGGAAGGAACCTAAGTGTTCATTGTAGGCAATTGGATAAAGAAGTGATACATATATACAATGTAGTATTACTCGTTCATAAAAAGAATGAAATCTGGCCCTGGCCAGTTGGCTCAGCGGTAGAGCGTCGGCCTAGCGTGCGGAGGACCTGGGTTCGATTCCCGGCCAGGACACACAGGAGAAGCGCCCATTTGCTTCTCCACCCCTCCGCCGCGCTTTCCTCTCTGTCTCTCTCTTCCCTTCCCGCAGCCGAGGTTCCATTGGAGCAAAGATGGCCCAGGCGCTGGGGCTGGCTCTGTGGCCTCTGCCTCAGGTGCTAGAGTGGCTCTGGTCGCAACATGGCGACGCCCAGGATGGGCAGAGCATCGCCCCCTGGTGGGCAGAGCATCGCCCCCTGGTGGGCGTGCCGGGTGGATCCCGGTTGGGCGCATGCGGGAGTCTGTCTGACTGTCTCTCCGTTTCCAGCTTCAGAAAAATGAAAAAAAAAAAAAAAAAAAAGAAGAAGAATGAAATCTTAACCATTTGCAACAACGTTTATGGACCTATAGGGTGTTATGCTAAATGAAATGTCAGAGAAAGATAAATATATTATTTCATTTATACATGGAACCTAGGAAACAAAATGAATGAACAAAACAAATGGACTCGTAGATAGATACAGAGAACAAACTAATTGGTGCAAGGTGGGAGGGAAGTTTGGAGGCTGGAGAAAAAAGCTGAAAGGGAAATAGGAGGTACACATTTAGCATTATAAAATAGACCTGAGGAACTGAACTGAAGTACAGTAGGGGGAATATAGGCAGTAGCATTGTGATAATTGATTGTGGTGTCAGTAGAGTACTAGACTTACTGGGGGATCATGTCATAAATTATCTGAATGTCTACACCAGAAACTATAATATTGAGTGTCAATTGTAATTGAAAATTTTTAAAAATTAAAAATACTTTGATTATGGTTAAAAACTAAATGTAAATATGCTATCAATAAAAGAGATGCTAAAAATTTAGAAACTATTGAAGTGGCATAAATTTTCCTCGTAGATTGCATATAAATACTGGATTAAGATATATGATTTTTTTTTTTTAAGCTGCTCTTGCCTGACCAGGCAGTGGCACAGTGGATAGAGCTTTGGATTGGGACACAGAGGACCCAGGTTCAAAACCTCGAGGTCATCGGCTTGAGCACAGGCTCATCCAGCTTGAGCCATGGGGTCATAGATATGACCCCATGGTTGCTGGCTCTAGCAAGGGGTCACTTGCTCTGCTGTATCCCCTCTCCCCCATAAAGGCACATAAGAGAAAGCAATCAATGAACAACTAAGCAACTAAGGAGCCACAACGAAGAATTAATGCTTCTCATCTCTTTCCCTTCCTGCCTATCTGTCCCTCTCTCTGTCTCTGTTTCTTGCTTAAAAAAAACAAAAAAAAACCCAGCTGCTCTTGCTCATAGAAGAGAGGAATTTAGGACCTGTAATCCTGGTATGCATCAACATATGATGGGACTACCAGAAGGCAATGCTTAAAGGTTGATAAACAGGCCATCACATCCAGGACGCAGGTATTGGTGACTTCTGGACAAGCATAATGGTCATTTTGAGTGACATATTGAAAGGGATGATAATAAAGTGAGGGAATTAGGGGGAGAGGCCAGTGTGATGAAGCATTTGAAGAAAGGTGAGAAGAAATGGAATTTGGGCTGGATTGGAATAAAGGAAGACCCTGTAGGGCCTCACAGTGATCTGTGATGGACTAACTTTTTCTGAAATTTGCTGAAGGGGAGATGTTTAGATTGGGCAACTCAGGCTTCCTTTTTACTCTGAGATGCTACATGTTGGTGTATTCTTCAGGGCATCTGGTTTTGAGGGATGCTGTATAGAAAGATGTATTATATAACTATGGTTCAGGCTGTAACCGTTCTTTGCAGCCTGGAGTTGTTGAGGTCTTTGGAGGACACTGGACTTGACAGTGGGATTCTGTAGGTGGGAGGGCCAGGCCCAGAGAGCAACCAGTGCAAATGTGGTGAGCACAGGTACCTAGGGGGGTTTGATTCCTATGTAGAAAGAAGCTTTTTCACCAGGTTGGTTGTTGTCTTATTTCTGAGTTTTAAGCATTGTTTGTATGTTTTGGATAACAATCTTTTATCAGACGTGCCTTCTGCAAATATTTTCTCCCGGTCTGTGGCTTCTCTTCTAATTTGCTTGATACTGTCTTTTGCAGAGTATAAGATTTAAATTCTGCCTGACCAGGTGGTGGCACAGTGGATAGAACATCGGACTGGGATGCAGAGGACCCAGGTTCGAAACCCCGAGGTTGCCAGCTTGAGTGCGGGCTCATCTGGCTTGAGCAAAAAGCTCACCAGCTTGGACCCAAGGTCACTGGCTTGAGCAAGGGGTCACTTGGTCTGCTGAAGGCCCGTGGTCAAGGCACATATGAGAAAGCAATCAATGAACAACTAAGGTGTCACAACGAAAAACTGATGATTAATACTTCTCAATTCTCTCCGTTCCTGTCTGTCTATCCCTATCTATCCCTCTCTCTGACTCTCTCTCTCTCTCTGTCCCTGTAAAAAAAAATAATAATAAAGTGGTTTTAAAAAAAATTTAAACTTTAATGAAGTTCAACATATCAATTATTTTTTTTAATTTATTCATTTTTAGAGGGGGAGAGAGAGTGAACAAGGGAGAGAGAGAAGGGGGGGAGGAGTAGGAAGCATCAACTCCCATATGTGCCTTGACCATCTAAGCCTGGGGTCTCGAACCAGCGACCTCAGTGTTCCAGGTCGATGCTTTATCCACTGCACCACCACAGGTCAGACTTAATTAATTATTTTACATTAAGATCTGTGATCCATTTTGGGTAAATTTTTGTGAAGGATGTGTAAGATCTGTGTCTTGGTTCATTCCTTTGCATGTGAATGTCCAGTCAGTCCAGCACTGTTTGTTGAAGAGACTATCTTTGCCCCTTTGTCAGAGATCAGTTGACTGTATTTATGGTGGTCTATTTCTGTGGGTTTTGTTCTGTCCCATTGATCTACTTGTTTATTCTTTTCACCAACATCACACTGTCTTGATTACTGTAGCTTTATAGTAAGTAAGGACTAACTCAGTATTAGTCCTTCATCTGTGTTCTTCTTTCATCCTGTGTTGGCTGATATTTTTGCCTCTCCATAAAAATACTTTAGAATCAGTATGTTGGTATTCATAAAATAATTTGCTAGGATTTTGATTGAGGTACATTGAATTTAGAAATCAAATTGGGAAGAATTGACATCATCTTCCTGTTCATGAACAGAAAATGTTCATCCACTTTTCTAGCTCTTTATTGTTTATTCATCAGAATTTTGTAGTTTTTCCCATATAGATTTTATACATGTTTTGTTAGGTTTATACCTAACTATTTTATTTTTAGTGTGTTCATGTAAATGGTATTGCTTTAATTCCAAATTTCACTTGTTCATTGTTGGTGTATAGGAAAACAGTCGATTTTTGTATATTAACCTTGTTGCTTATGATTTTGCTATTATCTTATTAGTTCCAGTTTTCTTTGTCAGTTCTTTTGGGTTTTCTATATACATGATCATGTAATTTGCAAACAAAGGCAGTTTTATATCTTTCTTCTCAATATGTATACATTTTATATCCCTTTCTTGCCTTATTGCATTAGCAAGGACTTCTAATATGATGTTGAAAAAAAGTGGTAAAGGAGTCATCCTTTCCTTGTGCCTAATCTTAGTGGGAGAGCTTTGAGGGGTTTCTTTGTTTTTTTTTTTAACAGAGACAGAGAGAGAGTCAGAGAGAGGGATAGATAGGGACAGACAGACAGGAACGGAGAGAGCTGAGAAGCATCAATCATTAATTTTTCATTGCGACACCTTAGTTCATTGATTGCTTTCTCATATGTGCCTTGACCGTGCGCCTTCAGCAGACCAAGTAACCCCTTGCTTGAGCCAGTGACCTTGAGTCCAAGCTGGAGACCTTGGGGTCTTGAACCTGGGTCCTCAGCATCCCAGTCCGACGCTCTATTCACTGCACCACCGTCTGGTCAGGCAAGCTTTGAGTTTTTAATTATGAAGTGTGGTATTAGCTATGGATTTTTTTGTAGGTCTTTGTCAAGTACAGAGTGTGCTCTTCCTAGCTTACTGAGCATTTTTTTTTTTTAATTACGAGTAGGTATTTTGTCAAATGACTTTTTCTGCATCAATTGATTAGGTCAGTGGTCAGCAAACTCATTAGTCAACAGAGCCAAATATCAACAGTACAACGATTGAAATTTCTTTTGAGAGCCAAATATTTTAAACTTAAACTATATAGGTAGGTACATTGTTATTAACTTAATTAGGGTACTCCTAAGCTGGCCTTTGCTAAAAACGTCTCATGCTATTAAGTCACATGTGGCTCGCAAGCCGCAGTTTGCCGACCACTGGATTAGGTCATGTGATTTTTCTTTTTTAGTCTGTTGATGTGATTGATTACATTAATTGATTTTCACATGTTGAACCAGACTGGCATACTCAGTTTAAATCCTGTTTAGTCATACGTAAATACTTTTTGAAGTCTATTCGTGAGGATTCTGTTGAGGATTTTTGCATCTGTGTTTATAAGAGATATTGGTCTGTAGTCTTCTTTGATGTCTTTGTCTGGTTTTAATATTAATTAATGCTAGATGGCAGAAACTATCCTCTTGAACAGATTATAGAGATCTGTTATAATTTCTTCCTTAAATATTTGATAGAATTCACCATCAAACTCATCTGGTACTTTCTGTTTTTGAAGGTTAATTATTCATTCAATTTCTTTAATAGATATAGACCTATTAAGGTTGTCTATTTATTCTTGAGTGGATTTTGGCAAATTGTCTTTTAAGGGAGAGAAATGAGAAGCATCAACTGGTAGTTGCATCACATTAGTTGTTCATTGATTGCTTTTCATACATGCCTTGACCAGGGGCTTCAGCTGAGCCAGTGATCCCTTGCTCAAGCCAGTAACCTTGGGCTCAAGCCAGTGACCTTGGGCTCCAGCCAGCAACCTTGGGATCTTGTCTATGATTCCATATTTAAGCTGGTGAGCCTGCGCTCAACCTGGTGAGCCCGTGCTCAAGCTGGCGATCTTAGGGTTTTGAACCTGGGTCCTGAGCATCCCAGGCCAATGCTCTATCCACTGCTCCACCACCTGGTCAGGCACAATCTTCTTTTTTTTTTTTAATTTTTTACCTTTTTCAGTGCTCTTTCTTTCTTTATGTAGATCCAAGTTTCTGACCTATATTATTTTTCTTTTATTTGAAGAACTTTATTTTAACATTTCTTGTAAAGCATGTCTGCAGTCATGCATTGCTTAATGATGGGGCTGTATTCTGAGAAATGTATTGTTAGGTAATTTTGTTATCATGCAAACATCATCGAGTAAACTTAAATAAGCTTAGATGGTATGTAACCTACTACCCCAACCTCTGTGGTATAGCCCAGTGGTTGGCAAACTCATTAGTCAACGGAGCCAAATATCAACAGTACAGTGATTGATATTTCTATTGAGAGCCAAATTTTCTAAACTTAAACTATATAGGTAGGTATATTCCTTATCGAGGTAGCGCCCACATGTAGTATTTTGTGGAAGAGCCACACTCAAGGGGCCAAAGAGCCGCATGTGGCTTGCAAGCCACAGTTTTCTGACCAGGGGTACAGCCTGTTATTCCTAGGGTACAAACCTGTATGTACCTCACGTTACTCTAATAAATACCATAGACAATTGTAATACAATGTTCAGAATTTGTGCATCTAAATATACCTAAACATTGAAAAGGTACAGTAAAAATACAGAATAAGTGATAAATAATGGTACCTCTGTATAAGCACTTCCCACGAATGGAACTTGCAGGACCGAAAGTTGCTCTGAGTGAGTCAGAGAGTGGTGAGTGATTGAGAAGGCCTAGGACTTTAGACTTTATAAGCACTATACACTTTGGCTACACTAAATATATATAAAAAAATTTTTCCAAAATAAATCAACCTTGGTTTTTATAACCTTTTTTACTTTAGAAACTTAAATTTTTTTTTCTGCACATCGACCCTTTTGTAGTAATGTGACTTAAAACACAAAAACACTATATAGATGTACAAATAGATTTTCTTCATATTCTTATTCTTTAAGCTTTTATCCATTTAAATTTTAAAATTTTTTATTATACTTTTTATTATTTTGTATTATACTTTGTTGTTAAAACTAAGTCACAGTGTCAGGATGATCAATATCAGTATCTTAGTATCTTTCACCTCCGCATCTGATCCCACAAGAAGGTCTTCAGGGGCAATAACATGCATGGGGCTGTTGCTGCTATGGTAGTAGTGCCTTCTTCTCGAACACCTCCTGAAGGACTTGCCCGACGTTCTTCTTGAGGAGGTGTCATTCTTTAAAATAAATATGTCCATGGAGGTGGCTAAGTTTGTTTCTTATTTTTGTTATAGACTTACTTGTAGGCCCTGGCCCGTTGGCTCAGTGGTAGAGCATTGGCCCAGCATGTGGATGTCCTGGGTTCGATTCCCAGTCGGAGCACAGCGGAGAAGCAACCGTCTGCTTCTCCACCCATTCCCCTCTCTCCTCCTCTCTTTTTCTCTCTTCCTTTCTCTCCTCCTTTCTCTCCTTCTCCCCCTCCTGCAACCATGGCTCAACTGGAGCAAGTTGGCTCCAGCACTGAGGATGGCTCCTTGGCCTCTGCCTCAGGTGCTAAGAAAAGCTCGATTGGATCAACGGAACAATGGCCCCAGATGGGCAGAGTATCGCTCCCTAGTGAGCTTTCCAGGTGGATCCCAGTCAGGGCATATACAGGAGTCTGTCTCTGCTGCCCTGCCTCTGACTGAATTAGGGAAAAAATAAAGATTTACTTGTAAGCAGATAAGGCACCTCACTATTAAGGAAAACCTTTCAGTGTTGAGGTCCATGTTTCCAGCATTTTTAAGGAGCTTGTTGTGGTGTGCAAAACTTTCTGGTCAAATAAGTGATACTCAGTAAGTGCTTACAAAATAGAAATTGGTCTAAAAAGTGGTCTTTCCTTTTTTAGATCACCAGGGGGTCCTTCAGGTCGAAGTGGACATCGGATGGTAGCCTTGAAGAGACAGTTAATCCTTTTTGGTGGTTTCCATGAGAGTACAAGGTTAGTGCCAATAGCAGGAAGATTTTTCTTTCCTGGAGTAGTAAGGAGTGGACTTTTTATGGGACAAACCATTCTGAATACACATGGAAAATGCTGCCCATCTCCTGAAACTAGGCCTAGCTTCATGGATATGAAGCTCTAATAGCCAACCAGGGCCCCACAGTCCTCAGGGCCTGAGTTTGCTTTAATGCTCTGCTGTTTACTGTCTTTAAATTCTTAGTAATTATTGAATTAGGCCACACATTTTTATTTTGCACCAAGCCGTGCAGATGTTGTAGTCAGTCTTATCTAACACGGGATTCTCAAACTTGAGCCTGCTATAGAATCACCTGGGGGCTTGTTAAAACTGGTTGCTGAGCCCCACCTCAGGTTTCTGACTCAGTAGGCCAGGGGCCTGGGAGTCTGCATTTCTCTAAACTCACAGGTAGGTGGTGCTGATGCTGCTAGCCAGGGGACCCCTTCTTCGTGCCAGGGAATGCACGATAGCTGGTGTCCTGCAGTGGTGTTTGCAGAGAGGCCTCCACTTCCTCCTGTGTCATGGTTACCTTGGTATAAGCACAGTAGATTCCCAGGTCAGCCTAGCAGGATCCCTGATTGTTTTAGGCCTGTCATCTGTTCAGATACCCTCTTAAATATCCTTAATCTAAAAAAACAAGATACACAGTGACTAGGTGAGTATTATTCCTTTTGCCATCATGGTACAATAACATTTGGGGTAAAATGTCTAGACTGTTGTAAAGCCTGGTGAAGGCCGTGCTTGCAGTGCTTCGCCTCTGGCCATGACCGTGTCAAAGAAGGTAGATGGATGTCTGTTTCTGTGTGCCTCATTTTCTGCTCTTCTCTCTTCTTTAAAAAATAGCATAGTTATCAATTTGTTAATTGAGGTGGCCCCACTCACATATTTGTCACACTACAGATCCATTTGTACAAATTTTGGTTGATAATTACTGGTTTATGAAAATAAATCCTCCCCACATATATGTGAAGAAGGAGGCATTGAGTGAGTGAGAGTTATAATTTTTTCCCCATTCCCCCATCTTAGGTTGAAGACTGTAGTGTAGATTTGGATCCATTAAACTTCCATCTTCTGGCTCTGGCTGGTTGGCTCAGCAGTAGATCATCACCCTGGAGTGTAGAAGTCCGGGTTTGATTCCCGGCCAGGGCACACAAGAGAAGCGCCCATCTGCTTCTCCACCCCTCCCCCTCTTGTTTATCTCTCTCTTTCCCTCCCACAGCCAAGGCTCCATTGGAGCAAAGTTGGCCCAGGCCTGAGGATGGCTCCATGGCCTCTGCCTCAGGCACTAGAATGGCTCCGGTTGCAATGGAGCAACACCCCAGATGGGCAGAGCATTGCCTCTGGTTGGAATGCTGGGTGGTTCCCAGTTGGGCACATGTGGGAGTCTGTCTCTGCCTCCCTGCTTCTAACTTCAGAAAAATACAAAACAAAACAAAACATTTCCATCTTCTTCATGAATAAAGAATATTTTTATTAATTGAGAAACAGGGTTGTAAATTCTTAAATACTGTACTCTTGGAGGGGATTTTTTAAGTATAATTCAAATTAAACAGGGAGTTATTTTGTATCCTTAAAGGGTGTAACTTGGTGTAATAAAGCTTTAGTTTTATGTCTTATTATACAGTTTACCAAGTGGTTTTTACACATTCTCACTTTTTTTTTTTTTAATTTTTTTTTGGTGACAGAGACAGAGGGACAGATAGGGACAGACAGACGGAAGGGAGAGAGATGAAAAGCATCAAATCTTAGTTGTTCATTGATTGCTTTCTCATGTGCTTTGACCTGGGGCTACAGCAGAGCTAGTGACCCCTTGCTCAAGCCAGCAACCCTGGGCTCAAGCTGGTGAGCCTGCACTCAAGCCTATGACCTTGGGGTTTCGAACCTGGTTTCTCTGCGTCCCAGTCCAATGCTCTATCCACTGTACCACCGCCTGGTCAGGCTATACGCATTCTCTTAAAACTATTGGTTGCACAGCTTATCTCCAAGTTGAGGAAACCAAGTAGTAGAACTTGTCCTCAACAAAAGATTGTTGATTTTCAGTTCATCCATGTTCATTTTTTTTTTTTTTACAGAGACAAGAGAGAGTCAGAGAGAGGGACAGATAGGAACAGACAGGAACAGAGATGAGAAACATCAATCATCAGTTTTTTGTTGCAACACCTTAATTGTTCATTGACTGCTTTCTCATATGTGCCTTGACCGTGGGCCTTCAGCATACCGAGTAACCCCTTGCTCGAGCCGGTGACGTTGGGTCCAAACTGATGAGCCTTGCTCAAACCAGATGAGCCCACGCTCAAGCTGGCGACCTTGGGGTCTCGAACCTGGGTCCTCTGCGTCCCAGTCCGATGCTCTATCCACTACGCCACTACCTGGTCAAGCTCATCCATGTTCTGTCCTCACCCTGGCTCACCCAGTGCTACCCTCCTGCTGAAGAGGTATTTGGTTAGTTGTTGACATTTTGGGCAAGAGAGCCTGGACTATTTTTTTTTAAATTGATACCCAAGAAACTGTTGTTTATATTCTTGGAACTTTTTTTTTTTAATCAAGTAGTTATCACATATAGATATGGGGACTCAAAATATTGTCCCCACATTAATTCAGTGGGACAGGGAGTGAGATCACCATAGCCCCTCCTCCTGGCACCCTATGTTATAAAGTGAATCACATTTTACATTGGTTGTAACTTGCAACCATTTCAAAATTACAGCTTTTTTGAAAGTTATTTTCACCTGTTAACCTTGTTTAAAATTATTGTTTATGAAGTATTTCAAACATACAGGAAGAAATGAAGAGACTAGAACAAATACTGTGTAGTTGTCACCATCTATATTAAACAAATGAGTTTGGCTTTTAATAAGTAAGAGTTGATAGTTATTGTAGGTGCAGAATAGGATTTTTTATGCTGGAAACTGAGGAAACAGTAGGATGTGGTGAAGTCTTTTAAAAACTGCAAGCCTCTTGCTCCTCAGTTTATGTGTACACTCGCAGGAAGGTGCGTTTGGTTATGGCGCTAGTCAGAAAGTCCGTGTTTCTTTGTCATCCAGCAGACAATGTCTGTTCCAAATGCCATACTGTGTACAGCGTTTGAGGGTATAGGCCAGCAGGCCAGCCTTGTGCAGTGATCCTGCTGTGGAACCTCAGTCTTGGATTATTAGAATGCAGTGTAAAAGGACAGAAATTTGGTCAGACTAAGGTGGAATTTTTCACTTCCTCCGTGTGTGATTGTTTTTTATTTTTAAGACTGATTCTTCTAGGCCTTCCATTTCAGAGAGTTGGAGAGCGTCTGTTATTCTTTTGGTGTAAGTTTGACCTGAGGCCTGTGACCATCTACAAAATTCCCACATCAGGATACAGCAGTCTCTCTGTGACTTGGGCAGAGCTGCCACTTTCCCCACACCTGGGGCTCCCCTTTCAATGCCCCTTCTGCATATTGAGTCTTTTGTCACTTCAGTCCCAGGAGCATTAAGCAGGGCGAGACCACAGTGCCTCCTGGAGTACCTCACTGTATCTTCATGGTCACTGCCTGTGCTTGTGGAATCAAAGTGTTTGCCTCTGGCACCTCTCAGTTTCAGGCTTTCCCCGTCCCATCTCTCCGCCCACTCCAGGCTATCTTCACAGCCCTTGCCAAGCAGTAAATATCTCTGTCCTGAGTATTCATTTAGGTCTATAATTCATTGTAAAATTACAAACATAGTAACCTAATGTAATTATTTGCAGGACTGATTTTATAGACTCAGTAAAGAAATACAATATAACTTTCAGATTGAAAGGCTTTCAGATCCAGGCAAATTACTAAGCTTTTATGGTCTAGCGTTATTTCTGTTTTCAAATGCATGCTCATACATGCTTCCAACTTTGTCATGAATTTAAATTTCAGTTAAACTTGTTTCAGTACAAATGGTAGAAAAGTTACCTTTAATTTAAATTAGGCTTGATTTTTAACGTCACTGTCTTTTTGTTTGTGTGACTTTATTATAACCAGAGATTACATCTATTACAATGATGTGTATGCCTTTAACCTGGATACATTCACATGGAGCAGGCTGTCCCCATCAGGGGCTGGGCCCACACCCAGATCGGGCTGCCAGATGTCTGTCACTCCCCAGGGCGGCATCATCATCTATGGGGGTTACTCAAAACAGGTAAGATGTGGTGTTGGGAAAATACATTAACTTCTGTCTGTGGCCTTTTCAATTTCACCAATAATGAGAACTTAGTGCGTATTAGTTTCATATAAACAATTCTTTGCGTTGAATTAGAAATGGGCAGAGATGGTATTAATCTGATCCAGCCATAATACATTCTAATCTGTATGCCCCACAACACTGCAGTGTGAAGAATACTGTGTGTGGGGATCTACACTGCCTGGTGTTGTATTGTACCACAACTCGTTTCTCCTTTCTACTGCTAACGGGCCTTTCCGTTTTCATCTGCAAGCAGTGCTGTCTTGCTGATGGGGGCGTTCTTGTCACATCTCTTGGTGCACGTGCACTGGAAAGTCTCCTGGCTATGGCGTGTGTCCTGCACACAGTGTGCTACTCACCCGTCACAAGCCACCAGCAGTCCTCTCCATTGCTCATCAGCACTTCACCACTGTAAACAGGCATGTGTCTGAGAGGGATGAGTTGGTACCTCATTGTAGGCTTTTTCTTATTCAGTTTATTTTGAAAAACTTTCCAACATTCACTGACTAGATAGAGTTAGTGACTAATATATCTCTCCACCTAGCTTCTGCCATTGATACTTATTTTTATCACGTATTTGTTCACATACTGCTATCCACCTATTGGTTTTTATATATTTCAAAGAAAAGTACAGAGACATCTGTGCATTTACCCCTAGAGTACTACTAGTACTAAAGGTGTATTATTGAATCGAGTTCAATGTGTAATTTTTAATGGGAAAATACAGTGAAGTGCACACATTTTGAGTGTGTACTTGCTGGTTAGGACAAATGCATGCACCCGTCCGTGTGCCAGGTTCTGCTGTGCCCTTCCTAGCCACCACTCTCCTTCCCCACCCCGCAGAGGCGAGGACTGTTCTGATTTTTTCCTACAGTCCATTCAATTTGTTTGTTCTGGAACTTCAGATAGATACAGTCATATCTGTTCTTTAGAGGAAACCTCCTTTCCCTTGGCATATTCTGAGATTTGGCCATGTTGTGCATTTCAGTTAACTGCATGCTGAGCAGTATTTGTTATATAACACACCACAGTTTGTATCTTTTTTTTTTTTTTTTTTTTTAACAGCTAGGGACAGACAGAAAGGAAGAGAGATGAGAAGCATCAACCAATTCCTCCTTGTGGCACCTTAGTTGTTCAATGATTACTTTCTCGTATTTGCCTTGACTGGAGGGCTACAGCAGAGCGAATGACCCCTTGCTCAAGCCAGCGATCTAGGGCTTCAAGCCAGCAACCTTTGGGCTCAAGCCAGTGAACCTGGGGTCATGTCTATGATCTCATGCTCAAGCTGGTGAGTCCACGCTCAAAACCAATGAGCCCGTATCATACTCAAGCCGGCGACCTCGGGGTTTTGAACCTGGGTCCTCCACGTCCCAGTCCGACTCTCTATCCATTGTGCCACCACCTGATCAGACTGTCCATTTTTTATTGGTGGATACCTGGTCTGCTTTTAGGTTTTTACTATTAAGAATAAAGTCCTGTGAGCATTCTTGTTCAAGTCATTCTGAGGCTGTACATTTTGCTATCTCTTGGGTAGATTTTTAGGAGTGAACCTGCTGGGCTTGGAAGAGTGTAACTTAATAAATGTAGGCTTCTCCCCAAAGTATATACCAAAACCGCCAAGAGCTGTGGCTGCCACATCCGTGCCAGTACTTGATGGTGTCATACTTTTTACTTTTATCTTTTCTGGCGGATGTGTGCCATCCCACATGTTTTTTTTTCTTCTTTTTTTTTTTTTTTTTTTTGGTGATAGAGACAGAGAGAGGGACAAAGGGATAGACAGGAAGGGAGAGAGATGAGAAGCATCAATTCTTCATTGCATCTCTCCTTTGTCTCCTTAGTTGTCCATTGATTGCTTTTTCATATGTGCCTTGACCGGGGGCTGCAGCAGACTGAGTGACCCCTTGCTCAAGCCAGCGGTCTTGGGCTCAAGCCGGTGAGCCCATGCTCAAGCCAGATGAACCTGCAGTCAAGCCGGTGACCTTGGGGTTTCGAACCTGGCTCTTCTGCATTCCAGTTTGATGCTCTATCCACTGCGCCACCGACCCGATCAGGCCATCCCACGTGGTTTTAATTCTCACTTCCCCAGGATGAAGTGGGCCCTCCGACTTGGTGGCAGAGCAGGCCTCCTATGGGATTGCTGGGATAACTGAGGCAGGGAAGTGTCCTGTGTCCACCTTATTCCATACCTCCGCCCACCACAGAAAGCAGTCAGCCTTGTTCTGGGAAGAGAAAATGGACATGTTTCCCACAGTTGCAGCTTGCCCAGCCTCAGCTAGATGCACAGTCAGGAGGGTCCTGAGAAACAGGCTGGTGTGGCCAAAAGCTGCACTGAGCATGCAGGCCCAGTACTAGATCACAGCAGATGCTTCATAGAGTAAACCAGGATGATAAACTAGTGAAACTGTGTCAAAACTGATGCCACTGTAATCAAAATAGTGCCTAATTCTTGGTGCCTACTTTTCTCCAGCCTGCCACATGAACTAGCTGAATGGGTAATCTGAGTCCACTTCCTCCAGGCCTGTGGCATTTGTCTTGCAGTGAAAAGCTTGTCTGTTTGGATTCATGGGGGATTTGTCAGAATTAGTAAATGATTTAAGTTGTGAATGCTATGGAATATTAAAAAGTTGTATAGTCTTAACTAGGTGGTAGGCTGCATGGAATAACAGTCTGCTCAAGTCCTGGCTGTAACACCCCTCACAGGGAGCCTCCTTGATGCAAGCTCCTCCCCACCTGGCAAAGGGGGGGTCGTTGGGTGACCTGCATGGTTAGCCAGTGACATGCCTAGCACATTGTCCAGTGGACATGCCTTGGAACTGTTGGAGCAACCTGTACAAGTCAGGTCTTAAATCATGGGGCATTGGAAAGAATAGCCTCTTATCAGTTTCTGTGTTTCACAAATGGTCCAGCTGGGGACCTCAGCCATCACCGTGCCTGGTTTAGAAAAATTACTGCCGGCCCTGGCCAGTGGCTCAGGGGATAGCACATTGGCCCAGCATATGGATGTCCTGGGTTTGATTTTCAGTCAGGACACACAGGAGAAGCGACCATTTGCTTCTCTTCCTCTCCCTCTTCCCCTTCTCCCTTTCCATCTTCCTCTTCCCTTTCCTCTTCTTCTTCCCCTTCCTCTGCCTCTTCCTCTCTCTCTTCTTCTTTCCCTCTTCCCCTCCTGCAGCCAGTGGATTGATTGGTTTGAGCATGGTCCTGGGCACTGAGGATAGCTCCTTTGGAGTGCATCAGCCTCAGGCACTAAAAATAGCTCAGGCCAAAGATGGGGTTGCTGGGTAGATCCTGGTTGTGTTGCATGTGGGAATCTGCCTCACATTTCCCCTCTCACCTAAAATGAAGGAAAGGAGGGAGGGAGGAAGGGAGGAGGGAAAATAGGGAGGGAGGGAGGGAGGGAGGGAGGAAGGGAGAGAGGAAGGAAAAAGGGAGGGAGGAAGGGAGGAAAAGGAGGGAAAGAAGGAATGAAGGACAGAAAAAAGAAAGGAAAGGAGGGAAGAAAGGAAGAAAGAAGGAAAGACAGGAAGAAGGAAGGAAAGGAAGAAAGAAGGAAAGGTAAAGAAAGGAAGAGCCTAACCAGGCAGTAGCACAGTGAATGGAGTGTTGGACTGGGATGCAGAAGACCCAGGTTCGAGACCCTGAGGTCGCCAGGTTGAGCGCAGGCTCATCTGGTTTGAGCAAAAGCTCATCAGCTTGGACCCAAGGTTGCCGGCCCGAGCAAGGGGTTACTTGGTCTGCTGAAGGCCTACAGTCAAGGCACATACGAGAAAGCAATCAATGAACAATTAAGGGGTTGCAACGAAAAACTAATGATTGATGCTTCTCATCTCTCTTCATTCCTGTTTGTCTGTCCCTATCTATCCCTCTCTCTGTCACTTTAAAAAAAGGGGGGGGGGGAGAAAAGGAAAGGAAAAAGAAAAATTACTGCCATTGTAAATCCAGGGAAACCAGGACAAAGTTCTGGTAACTTTATAAATCTAACCTCTCATTGGCCACGATGCTGAGGGAGGCTATAAGTCAGTTGGTAATGTTGACAGGTTAGAGAAAGGAAGTCAGCTTGCCATCTGCACTGCTCCAGACTTCTGAGCCAAGAGTTCATGGCATTTTGAAGTACAGTGGTCCCCCTTATGTGTGGAGAATACATTTTAAGATTCCCAGTGGATGCCTGAAACTGTGGAGAGTACCAAACCAAATAGTATATACCAAAAAATAGTGTATATACTATTTTTTTCTATATACGTTTACCTGGGATAGAGTTAAATTTATAAATGAAGCACAATAAAAGATTAATAATAATTAATAATAAAATAGAACATTATGGCAATAGACTGTAATAAAAGTTTCCTAAGTAATCTCTTTTTCTCTTGCCAGTAATTTTTTTTTTTTTTCTTCATTTTTCTGAAGCTGGAAACAGGGAGAGACAGTCAGACAGACTCCCGCATGCGCCCGACCGGGATCCACCCGGCACGCCCACCAGGGGCGACGCTCGGCCCACCAGGGGGCGATGCTCTGCCCATCCTGGGCGTCGCCATGTTGCGACCAGAGCCACTCCAGCGCCTGAGGCAGAGGCCACAGAGCCATCCCCAGCGCCCGGGCCATCTTTGCTCCAATGGAGCCTTGGCTGCGGGAGGGGAAGAGAGAGACAGAGAGGAAAGCGCGGCGGAGGGGTGGAGAAGCAAATGGGTGCTTCTCCTGTGTGCCCTGGCCGGGAATCAAACCCGGGTCCTCCGCACGCTAGGCCGACGCTCTACCGCTGAGCCAACCGGCCAGGGCTTCTTGCCAGTAATTTTTATATTACTCATTCCAAACCTACTATCCTGAATGTGTAACCATTTATTAACCTTGCAGTAAATAGCTTGGTGTCGCTCATTTCAGGGGATTTCTTTTGTATTTTTCTGAAGCTGGAAACGGGGAGGCAGTCAGACAGACTCCCGCATGCGCCCAACCAGGATCCACCTGGCACGCCCACCAGGGGGCGATGCTCTGCCCATCTGGGGCGTTGCTCTGTCGCGACCAGAGCCACTCTAGCGCTTGGGGCAGAGGCCAAGGAGCCATCCCCAGCGCCCGGGCCATCTTTTGCTCCAATGGAGCCTTGGCTGCGGGAGGGGAAGAGAGAGATAGAGAGGAAGGAGAGGGGGAGGGGTGGTGAAGCAGATGGGCGCTTCTCCTGTGTGCCCTGGCCGGGAATCGAATCCGGGACTTCCGCACGCCAGGCCGACGCTCTTACCACCGAGCCAACCGGCCAGGGCCTTCAGGGGATTTCTTGCTGAAGTCTTTCTAAAGGCTCAGTACTCTCTGGTACATGTTGTCTGTCATCAGATGCAGCACATTTTCTGATCATGTCTTCCACCCACAAATGTAATGTCTTCTCCATCTTAGCTAACTTACATGTACTGTGCCTTCTGTACATTGAGGTGTGACAGCAAAAGTAACATGGATTTCTTTTTCCTTCTGTGCAATTTTACTGTTAGATGGTTTGGTCTTACTATAGATCTGATCAACCTCACCGTACAGTTTTCTTTCTTATTAAGTTAAAATTTTCACCTCTTAAAGGAAACATGGCTTCTCTTGGGCATATCCAAATTGCTAGCATCACTTTTTTTTGAGAGAGAGAGAGGAAGGGAGAGAGATGAAAAGCATCAGCTTGTAGTTCTATCACTTTAGTTGTTCATTGATTGTTATATGTGCCTTGACCTGGGGGCTTCAGCTAAGCCAGTGACCATGGATCATGTTGATGATCCCATGCTCAAGCTGGTGACCTTGCAGTCAAGCTGGTGAGCCTCTGCTCAAGCTGGGTGAACCTGTGTTCAGGCCAGTGACCCTGGGGCTTCAAACCTGAGACCTCAGCATCCCAGGTTGATGCTTTATCCATTGTGTCACCACCGGCTATGCCAGCTTTACTACTCTTGCACTTTGAGGTATTGTTAAGTAAAATAAGGGTTACTTGAACACAGGCACTGCGATCCCATGACAGTCGATCAGATAACCAATTTGATTAGTGACTGACTAATGGTCAGAGAGCGTATACAGTGTGGAGACACTGGACAAAGGAATGATTCATGTCTTGGGTGAATGGCATGAGGTTTCACCATGCTATTTTATAATGACTTGCAATTTAAAACTTAGGAATTATTTTGGGTATTTTCCATTTAATATTTTGAGACTGTGGTTGACCACAGCTAACTGAAACTGGAGAAAGTAAAACCGGATAAAGGGGGACTGGAGCTCATCCTCACCTGTCTGGGAGGCTGTTCTGAGCACACATGCAGATTGGGGTGGTTTCTGTCAGTCAGTCAGCTGTAAATTAGAACTGCCTGGCTGACAGGCCTCCTGTTCTTGCTGTCAGTTTTATTGCTATTTCTGAGCTCTCAGGACAGGAGTTTTCTGTGTTCACACAGTTCCTGGTTTGGGTGTGTCGTGAGGCTGGAAAAGCAGGTAACTTGAAGCTGGCTTCTCCCTTTCAGGACTTTTCGTTTTGACTCTTGACCAGGTTGCAGCTACTTTCTGTGGACCCTCCCTGCCCTTGGGGTAAACGTGGGAATGCTGGGAAAGAAGTGAGGGCTCCAGAGCACAGTTGCTGAGTCTGGTTCTCTGCAGTGCAGGGCCTTTGCTCACCTCAGAGCTGTTGCTGCCTTCTCCAGGGACTGGACTACTGAAAGTGGGAGTCTGGGTGGCCTGGGTGCCTGTTGTCATGACGGTCAAAATGAATCCATCTCTGAGTCTAAGACTGAGGGAGCTGGAGCTGCTGATTTGAAGACACGAGGATAGAGCTTGCCTGCCGGCTGCCAGACACAGTCCAGGACGGGTGGGTGAGGGCAGTGTGCGTAACTCAGTGCTTGCCTCAGGTCTCAGACAGACTGAATAATTTTAGACAATTGAGTCCCCGCCCCAACTTAATGTTGTTACATTTGATACACATCTCTCAGATATCTTTGCATTCCATTAACACTGTACTGATAGAAATTTATGTCCTGATCAGTTGATTAGATAGCTCAGTTGGTTAGAGCATTGCCCTGAAGCACAGAGGTTGCTGGTTTGATCCCTGGTCAGGGCACATACAGGAACAGACCAAAGTTCTTGTCTCCCTCTCTGCCTTTTTTTTTTTTTTTATTCATTTTAGAGAGGAGAGGGAGAGACAGATGGAGAGAGAGAGGAGAGATAGAGAGAGAGAAGGGGGGGAGGAGCTGGAAGCATCAACTCCCATATGTGCCTTGACCAGGCAAGCCCAGGGTTTTTTGTTTTTTGTTTTTAAACAAGGAAGGGACAGATAAACAGATATACAGGAAGGGAGAGAAATGAGAAGCATCAACTCTTTATTGTGGAACCTTAGTTGTTCATTGATTGCTTTCTCATATGTGCCTTGACCAAGGGGCTACAGCAGAGTGAGTGACCCCTTGCTCAAGCCGGCTATCTTGGGCTCAAGCCAGTGACCATGGGTCATGTCTCTGACCCTATACTTACGCCAGTGACCCCATGCTCAAGCTGGTAAGCCCACGCTCAAGCTGGTGACCTTTGGGCTCAAGCCAGTGACCATGGGTCATGTCTTTGACCCCACATTCAAGACAGTGACCCTGTGCTCAAGATGGTGAGCCCGTGCTCAAGCTGGCAACCTTGGAGTTTTGAATCTGGGTTCTCAGCATTCCAGGCCTGGGATGAAGTTCTCACTTCAGAAAAATAGAAAAAAAAAGAGAAGCCATTAGTGCTTCCTCTTCCTCTCTCTCTCTTTCTTTCTTTCTTTCTCCCCGCTCTCCCCTCTCCCTTCCCTTACCCTCCCCTCTCCCCCTCTCCCCTCCCCCTCTCTCCCTCTTCTCTCCCCCTCTCCCCCTCTCCCCCTCTTCCCTTCTTCCCCTCCTCTGTCCCCCTCTCTGCCTTTCTCCCCTTTCTTCCCCCCCTCCCATTTCTCTCCCCTCTCTTTTCTATCCACTGCGCCACTGCCTGGTCAAGCTCTCTTTTTCATTTCTCTCTAAAACATTTTATGAATAGAGAAATACATTCTGCTCTGTAGAATGAGTTCCCTGGTCACTGCTGTGTGGCATTGTCCGTCTCCTGATCTGCTTAAAGGAGAGCCTCATCCGCAGAGAAAAGCTGCACCCTTTCCAGAGTTTCAATTCCCAAGATGGAAGTTTGGCATCTCCAAAAATCCATGCAAATTCTGTTTTCTAGTATAATTCAATCCAGTAGAAAGACTAACTGGGTGAATTTAAAGCCCGTATGATATGCATTAATAGAAAGAATCTGTCACACAGGTGATCTGCAGTAAGAGACTAGTACAGGGCAGCTTTTTATTCCCTTTGAGGACAAGGTGGTTAGATTTTGAGGGAAGTCACAACATTTCAAGAAAAGAAAAAACTACTATAAAGGAGTTAGCTGCTGGGGTGTGCAGACCTGTTGGCTAGTCAGTTCCAGGTGGAAGGCTGTATTATTCTTGTCCTCCTGCCAGAGTTCTTTCTGGCTTGTCACTCTGCAGAAACTGTAGACTTGGTGAGTTACCTTCCTAGGAAGGGCTCTGGCCGCCGAGGACTTGAAGGGCACATATTTAAATGTTACAGCATAGAAGATTCCCTGCCCCGCCCCCTCTTGCTTCTGAGAGGAATTTATTGCTGTCAGCAAAACAGCACAGTTCGTGCCAGCAGGTGCAGTGATGGCAAGGAGGCCAAAGAGAATGTGGCTGAAGCATAGCTGTTATCTGAGTTTCTAACGACAGAAATGTCACTAAACTCCTTCACTGTCCCCCTATGGGAGAGGCCTCTGGATGTGACTTTAGTGCCTAGAAATGCTGGGTCTTTTGGTCTGGAAGGGTAGACAGGGAGTGGTAGTCATATCCTCTGTGTTAACCTGCTAGAAAAAGGAATATATCTAGTCTTAATAACTGGAGCCTGCAGAAATTGCATCACTTGAATTGTGCAGATGTTTCCAGAAGGAAAATGAGGCTTGCACCAGTTTTTATTTCCTGAAATTCCAGCTGTTCCCTATGCATGACCCATGTTGACCTCCTTGGTTTTAGGGTATTCAGGTCACATATCCAATCCATGGACAGTGGATTGTGTGTTTTCCAAAGGAAAATAATGACCCCCCCCCCATAGTAAGCACAGTATATACTCATCAGTTAAAAGAAAAATAATAGGCGTATGCGTTTCCTGGCTGTCAGTTGAGCAAGCTGAGAATCAGCAGCATGCAGCAAGCAGTGAGCGCACCGGTCGATATATATATGCAGTGTAAGTCATGGTGACAGCATGCATCCTTGATATGATGTGAGGAGAAGGGACCTCTGGGATCCAGCACCCAAAAACCCTGTCCGATCATGAGAAAGACATCAGTCAAATCCCAATAGAGTGACATTCTATAAAACGCCTGACCAGCATTCCTCAAAACTGCCATGGTCATCAAAAACAGGTCAAGTCTAAAAACTGTCACTGCCCAGTCTTCTGGATTCATGATGGCTAAATGTAACATAGTGTCCTAGAACACAAAAGGACATTAGGGGAGAACTAAGGAAATCTGAATAAAGAATTACTTCAGTTAAAAGAAATTTGTTGCCTGAGCAGTGGTAGTGCAGGGGATAGAGCATTGACCTGGAATGCTGAGGGCTCTGGTTCGAAACCTCCAAACCTGGGGGCACAGGCCTGGGTGTGCAGTAGTCGGCTCAATTGCAGGCTTATCAGCTTCCCTCCTCCCCCCACCTCAAGGCCTGAAAGAGAAGCCATTAGTGCACAGCTAAAGTGAAGCAACTATGAGTTTCTCTCCTCTCTCTCTCTCTCTCTCTCTTCCTCTTCCTCTTTCTCCCCTCTCTTGTTCTCCCCCCTCTCCCCTCCCCCTCCCCCTCCTCCCCCTCCCCTTCCCCTCCCCTTCCCCCTTCCCCTCCCCCTCCCTTCCCCCTCTCCCCTTCTTCTCCTCCTCTGTCCCCCTCTCTTCCTTTCTCCCCTTTCTTCCCCCCTTTCCCTTTCTCTCCCCTCTCCCTTTTCTCCACCCTTTCTCCCTTATTCTTTCTCTCCCTTCTCTAAAATCAAGAAAATAAAAACTAAAAAAACCTTGTCAATATTGGTTCATTAATTGTGACAGGTGAGCCACACTAGTGTGAGATGTTAACTGAAGGGGACTGGGTCCAGGCTATATGGGAATCCTTGGTACTATCTTCTCAATTTTTTTGACTATAAAACTTCTGAAATTAAATTTTTATTAAGAGTAGGGAATTTGAGGCCCTGGCCCTGGCTCAGTGGTAGAGCGTCGGCCTGGTATGCAGGAGTCCTGGGTTCGATTCCCAGCCAGGGCACACAGGAGAAGCACCCATCTACTTCTCCACCCCTCCCCCTCTCCTTCCTCTCTGTCTCTTTCTTCCCCTCCCGCAGCCAAGGGTCCATTGGAGCAAAGTTGGCCCGGGCGCTCGGGATGGCTCCTTGGCCTCCACCTCAGGTGGTAGAATGGCTCTGGTTGCAACAGAGCGACGCCCCAAATGGGCAGAGCATTGCCCCCTAGTGGACTTGCCAGGTGGATCCTAGTTGGGCACATGGGGGAGTCTCTCTTCTTCCCTGCATCTCACTTCAGAAACATACAAAAAAGGGGGGGGGGATTTGAAGGACAAATACAAAGAAGACTTACTGAGATCCTTCCACCCCGGTTATAATACTTGCCAAGCCAAGTTGTTTTCTGAACACTTTCATTGTTTAGGTAACTGCTGTGGCATCAGGCCTGGAGGACGTCACTGTGGAGAACGAGGTGTCTGGTTTGGCTGGTTAATAACACTGATTTAGCAGAAGACTCCAGGTTTAGATACCTGGGCTTGTTTTAAAAGCTCAGTAAAGTTTCTCCATGGGTAGTGGCTGGCTTCTGCTGGAGCATTATTTTAATCCATTCAGGGAAGCCCAAACCACATGATTGGAAAGATGATGGGAGCTGAAGGTACACAGGGACGGGGAGTGGAGGGGTAGCTGCATCGTGATATCATTAGTGTTCTCGCGTTATCTCGACTAGAGCCCCCGTCCATGTAAAGCGGGATTGCTGGGAAGGCGCAGAAAGCTCCAGGAAGAAAGGGCACTAGAGTGTTTCTAGCATGATCGTGGTTATTAGAATGGCAATTTTTTAAAATTTAAAATCTATTCTTAGATGTTATAGATGGCACCCTGCTAGATCTCACATGACTCCCCTTTTCCTTTTGCAGAAAGTCAAGAAAGATGTGGACAAAGGCACCCAACATTCAGATATGTTCCTGCTAAAATCTGAAGAAGGAAGAGAAGGTGCATGCACTATGGAAGACGGGCCTGTGGGTGGTCTGTGTGTTACTCTGAAGATGGGGCAGGAAAACGGAAGCCCAGCTGCCCTTGTGGATGTGGGGTTGGTGGTCAGCTCCCTCAGGCTGCCTGGAGTATGGACAAGCCATCCGCATCCCTGAGCAGGCCAAGCCGGACACGCCATAAATAACCCTAAGTGTCTGCCTGTTTGCACAGCAGAAGTGTCCGAGGAGTGTTCACCCTCTTGTGGGGTGGGTGGGTAGGATGGACTGGCTTGAAAAACACTGTCAAACCATGAACTCGCCTTTGTAGAGATCAGGGAACACAGCTTTCTAGTCATTTCTCTTACTTGTTCTTGCTCAAGAGCAAGTGACTGATGTCAGGAGATAGACTTCAGGAATGCTTACTGTGGGTTGACGTCCCCAGCGTTCACTTTTAAAGTTCCTTTACAAAAAGGAAAGTTGTAGTTCATCTGTGTCACGCAGGACTTGTGTTGAGAGAACGGGACTAGACCCAGGGGATCTAGTGTGGTCTGGGTCTGCTTTGTGACCTCTAGGAAGTGATTTCACCTCCCCGAGAGATCTGCCTTCAAATACCTTTCTCTCTCCCCTGCTCTAAGATTCTTTAAGTCAGGACTTCAGAAATGTCTCCAGGTGCTTCTCAGGTCGGTGCCAGCCACATGACTGATGAGGACATCTGCATTTCCAAGTGGCAACTCAGGCTTAGCGCTATGAAGCAACTTGCCTGATTCACCTGTCAGTGGACTTGACCTGGAAAGCTGGACTGTGTCCAGGTAGTGAAACCACAAGCTTGTGTGCTGTCGCCTGCATCCTGGCCATCAGGCCCGACCCCCAGTTAGAAGGACATAGGGCAGCATCATGAGCTGGTGCACGCTTGTATGCATGTGTCATACAAGTACGTCTTACCTGGCTGTCTGCAGGGCACACCGACGTGCATCCTTCTCTGTTTCCTCAAAGCATTAAAATGCTGGTGGTAGTGAATTGATCTCATGGACCACTAGCGGGTACAGCCTGGAATCTCAGCCTGCGCTGTGAACCTTTGGAGGATGTTTAGGCAGGACAGAATATTTGCCATTTGCTGCTTCTGTTAAGTTTTTTATAATGTTTGTTAAAAGGAAAATCTCAGTTCTCTTTTCTAAACATAGTGGAAAATTTTTCCCCCATGTTTTACACTAGGTTAAACTTTGAGGGCGATCAGAAATTAGCCAGAGCTGGAGGGAAGAACATAAAGTGCTGTGGCCTGTAGGCATACAGCCGTGACCGTGCAGCCCATGCAGGGGGGAGGGAGAGAGGATGGAGCGAAGGTGTTCACGGAGTCTAGGGTGCAGCGTGCTTTTGTCGGCACTGGGCGTGCCCACCTCCACACCTCTGTTTCATCCCTGCCTCCATCCACAGCTGGAAAGTGCCCCTAGCGTACAGTGTTTGGGAGGGTTAGTAAAATGCATTCCTCAGAGTAGACTGAATCTTAAGAATTAAACTTGGGGCAGAATGCTGAATTGTATGCGATTTTTCTGCAGAGGAAACAAAATGAACTTTGTGTTCTTTTACCCACAGTCCTGCATGTTTTTATTTTAGTCACGGGGGGGGGGGGGGACTGGGGACTCATGTGCCATTGGCTAGCTCTTGGTACCCCGCCATCCCTTCATCTTACCTCAACTCCTGCTCTCTGTGACAGGCAGATGGGTGTGGACACGGATTAACCCTTCCGGCGCCAAGCCCACTCCCAGGTCTGGCTTCTCTGTGGCCTTGGCCCCAAACCATCAGACGCTGCTCTTCGGGGGTGTCTGTGATGAGGAAGAGGAGGAGAGCCTGCAGGGTGACTTCCTTAGCGACCTGTACTTCTATGATGCCACCAAGAACCGCTGGTTTGCGGGACAGCTGAAGGTAGAGTTGTGCTCCAAAGTGGGTCACCACGGTGTGTCATGCACTATACACACAACCTAACACGGTGCACCTGTCTCTCACCTCTGTAGGTGGCACTTGGTAGAGGCTGTGTGGTCTTGTCACCCAGTTCTGCCTTCCATGCCAGGTGTTGAGACACACAGGCCCCCAGGTCCCTCTGTGCAGATGCCACTGTCTTTACTATCACTGTAAGGGAGCTGAGCTGATCACCTTTGCCCCTGCTGCGGCACCAGCCCCAGGGAAGTGCACAGTGGGCTCCATCCCAGTGGTTGGACCCCCCAGGTTTTGGGTGTTCAGATGAGATCAGGTCAGTGGCCTCAGAAATAGGGACCGAGTGAGGGCGGGCGGGCGAGCAGCTGCCCTTTGTGTCAGACAGCTGTGCAGAGGGTGTTGGCGCCTTTGCTGCAAGTCGGGGGGCGTCAGTTCCTGTTCCTGGGCCTGCCACCTTCTTCCATCTTTCTGAGAGATGACAGGGTATGGTCTTCAAGGTGCGGCCCCACAGGGGGGCTGGGGCACAGTTCACCGTGTGGGTGTGCTCCCCATGCACCGGGGAACTCCTAGGCTGTCCCTGCTCACTGTGTTGTCTGCCGCTAAAAGGAGCTGCCCTGCTTTTTGTCAACAGGGGCCCAAGTCGGAGAAGAGGAAGCGCAGGCGGGGCACGAGAGCAGAACATGGGGGCGCTGACAAGCAGGAGTGTGGGGAGGCCAGTGTAGTGCCCCTGGAGGTGGTCAGAGAGGTGGTCGCAGAGGATGGGACTGTGGTCACCATTAAGCAGGTGCTCGCTGCCCCGGGCCCGTCAAAACAGCCACAGTTGGATGAGGATGACAGCCTTGAGGAAGCAGGTGGCCCCTTGGTAGAGCCCTGTCCCCGCTCCAATGCCATGCTGGCCGTGAAGCACAGCCACCTCTACCTCTACGGTGGCATGTTTGAGGCCGGTGATCGCCAGGTCACCCTCAGCGACTTCTACTGCCTTGACCTGCACAAGATGGACGAGTGGACAGTCCTGGTGGAGGCAGATCCAGGTGAGTGGCAGGAGCGGGTAAACATTTCCTCAGGTTAGAATGGGTACACTGAAAGCATCAAATCTGCCCCCAAGTGCCACCCAGTGTCGGCAGCCTGCTATGTGCACATGGGCAGACCGGGCAGCCCCTTTACAGCCTGTGACCTTCTGAACCTCTAGGCCTTGTTTCCTCTGATCCAAGCTGCTATGTTCCTGCATTCTTCACTCTCATGGTGTACCACAGGCTGTCGCTAGTGGTACACTGCTCATTACTTCAATTACTACTTATTTCTTTAATATCTGAGACTGCAAATAAAGTAAAAATTCACATATTTAGGAAAAGGTATAAAGCAGCTGGTGTAAGATTTGTTCCTGTCTTATAGCAAAGGAAGGTTGAAGAATACTCCAAGACAGATTTTCTGGTCTTGCCGATCTCATTCTCAGCATCTCTGCTAAGCCGCAGGAAAAACAGTGTGTGTTGACTAGTTAGGGGCAGGGGCCTTGCTTTCCAGTCAGGTTTCTTTGGTGAGAAGGTGGGGCCCTCGGGAGCGCCCAGTCTCGGCTGCCCTGGCTGTGGTGCACTGACACTGGGTGTTCATTTTGCTCTGAAGAAACTCAGGAGTGGCTGGAGGAGACGGACTCGGAGGAGGACAGCGATGACGGTGCGGAGGGTGGAGAGGAGGACGAGGACGAGGACAGCAGTGAGGAGGTTGGGGGTGAGTATTAAAATTGGACCTTGCTATGTGGGCGAGCCTAAGTTTGTAAAAAACATTTGTATCTGGAGTATGTTTAAGTAGCTAGCTCTTTGAGTGGTGTCATCATGCTTTCTCAGATAAAGTGCAGAATGGCCTCGCAATGTCGTTTCTGTAAATGCAGGTGCTCACATGTCACTCCATCTGGCCACGAGCAGGTGGCCCACACTGCCTGACCCAGGCCTCCTTCCTCGGCTGAACATGTTTCTTCTTATCCCCCCCCTCCCCCCATGAAAGAACCACAGCACCCCTTGGTGATGCCTGGTGAGCCGTTCACAGACTACCTGCCTAGGACAGAGCAGTACTGGGTGAGGCTTGCCCGGGACGAGGCCGGGCCAGAAGCAAAGGAGAAGAGAGTGCTGAAGGTAGCCCACACCATGGCGAAAGCTTTCTTTGATGACTCAGTGTGAACTGCCAGGCTGGGTCAGAAGTTAAACCTAGTGAGGTTGTCTTCCCTCAGCATCACTGGTGTGATTTAAAATAAACCAGACTGGGAACAAGCCCCTGCAAAGGCTGTCTTCTGTGCGTCCCTGCGTGCTTCAAGGTTCCGGTGGGGCCTGCTGGGGCAGGGCCCGGCTGGGGGGGTGCCCCCACAGCAGACAGCCCTTGGAATATGAAGTGCCCACAGGAAGCATGTTTCTGTTCTGATAAAACTGGAACATTTGTGCTTTGTGAAGGGTTTCCCCTTATACAAAATTAGGAGAGGAACATTCTGATTGACTGCATATCATCAACCTGAAGATTGACTTTTTGACTTTTAAAAATCATTAGGAGTTCCTCCAACTGCCTGAGTTTCATTATTATCTGTACAATAAAGTAGCGTTGGCTGGGTGGTTCTGCTCCTTCTCTGTCACTGGCTTCTCTTGGGACTCTTTTTTAAGTGAGAGGAAGGGAGATAGACTCCTGCATGCACCCTGACCGGGATCCACCAGGCAACCCCTGTCTGGGGTTGAAGCTCGAATCAACTGAGCTATCCTTAGTGCCCGGGGCCAATGCTCAAACCAGTCAAGCTGCTGGCTGGGGGAGAAGAGGGAGAGGGTGGGGAAGAGAAGCAGATGGTCGCTCCTCATGTATGTCCTGACCTGGAATCAAACCCAGGACGTCCATACACTGGGCCGACGCTCTATCCACTGAGTCAACTGGCCAAGACTCTTGGAGCTCTCATGGTGATCAAGTGTACCTGAAGCCTTGGGACCACGGGGTTAGCCTTGTTGGGGTGGAGGTGGTGGAGCCATCTTCTGTTCTGCTCTCCTAGGGCTCAAGGTTGTCATTTGCAAAGTGACAGAGGAAGGGAAGCCAGAGGGACCCCACCGTCCCCATGTGGTATTGCTGTGTGGGGCCTGGCCTGGGAGTAGGGTCCCTCAGAGCAAGAGTTGTGGTGTGTTAACACGCTGGCTCCAAGGTGAGTGGCAGGAGACCGCTCTTCATTTGTATAATTCAAAGGTTGGGCTTTAGATTACCATCTTGGTGCATCTTTTCATCTTAAATATCTTCAACAGTGAGAACGTAAAAAAGAAGAGCGGTAATGCCTACCTGCAGCAGAGCAGGGTGGGGCCTGGGCTTCAGTGGAAGGACAGGCCAGCATGCCCACAGCACCCCTCGTTCCATCTACTTTTATCTTCTCATGACACTTGGCCCTGTAGGCTCCCACAGGTATGGCCTTGTGTTGTAACAGGGGCCTGGGGGGAATGAGCTCTTGCAGGCTGGTTAGAAACAAGACACTCTCCTCTTGCAGTAGTCTGCCCAGCATGTCTGCCTGCCGGAGCCTCCCTCTGGGTGCAGTTCCTCGCCATGCCCGTAGGAGCTTTGGTCATCCGGGAGAGGCCAGGTGGGTGTTAGGCAACACTGGCTGGTTGGCATGGGCTGTGTCGGGTAGACGGTGAGGCATTCTGGTGTTTCCCTCTTATTTGTGCCACTTCCCTAGGCTACTGGGGCAGTCTGAGTCCTTTTCCGGCATTCTGGGCAGGGCTGGAAAGCTGGTGACGGCCACAGCTGGCCTGCCGGAGCTGCAGGTCCTCGGCCTTTCTGCTGATCCTGGGACTGAGCACACCAGATTCAGTCGTGCAGCTGCTAAGCCTTTGCTGAGACATTGAGAAGCAATAGTTGGAAGAGCTTGTTGGTTACAACATAGTTGTCTGTTATCAGAGGCCGTTTTTCTCAGACGAGCCTGTAGTTAAATGAGATTTGAAAGAAGATAATTTATTTATCTCTTCATATTATATAAATTTATTTACCCATTCATATTAGAGAGGAGAGAGAGTGCGCGTAGTGGGGGAGGAGCAGGAAGCACCAACTCCCATCTGGGCCTTGACCACCAGGCAAGCCCAGGGTTTCAAACCAATGACCTCAGTGTTCCAGGTCGACACTTCATCCACTGCGCCACCACAGACCAGGCCAAAAGAAGATAATTTTTAATCATCCAAGTTTAAAAAAAAATAACAGCCCCCAAAGGAGAAATTTTCTTGTACAAGCAAGTGTCTTTTGCTGTCATGTCCTTGGAGCCATTCCTAAAGATACGGTTTGAGTAAGGAGGTTGCTTAGAACTCACGACAGTTAAATAAATGATCTTCCAGAAGAGTTGCTGTCTCTGTTGTTTCATTACTGTGATTCAAACACCAGTAGCATTGCGCCTTCAGTGTGCAGCCACCAGGGAGCTGGGAATTCGGCACAGGCCGCATGGGCCCCCAGGAGCAGCAGCCAGCGCCCTGCCACCCTTGTTTGTTGGTCTCTTGCCAAACTGAATGCTCTTGACGTCCCAGTGTCCACCTTGGCTTTGAGTGGCCAGTGCAAAGCCCCTGCCTTGCTGGAGCCAGAGCAGCTGGGAGACAGCCATGTTCAGGCCAGCCAGGGCCCTGCAATGACGTATCCGTCCGCTGTTCTTCAGTGGTCGAGTGTTGTCAGTAACCCCCCCCCCCCCCCCCCCCCGTGGGTTCTACCCCTTTCTCTTACTGAGCTTGCCCCATCAGCCCTGGGACACTGTGCTGGAGCTCCTTGGAAGTTTCCATGGATTTTGGTACGATGAGCTCTCTGTTCTCCCCACCTCCCGGGAGCAGCCAAGCTGCTGTCCAGGTCAGACACAAGTAAGAGAAATTTGAAGTTGGCCAAAGGCAGTGGCTTTCTTGGGATTGGGTTGAATTGGGTAAAAATCAAAGGAACTACCAAGCTTGGGAGTGTTCATCATTTAAAGTGCTGATATTTTTAAGGTATGATAGTGGTGTTTATTGCAATTTGACTTTTTTTTTTTTAACCAGCTTGATACAAGCAGAAAGTCAGTGGCTGTGTGACAGGAGAAGGATTTTGAGGGGCCAGTTCTTCAGGGTTGTCCCACCTGAAGGGGGACGAGAGGGGCCCTTGTGAGGCTGCCTCGTGTGGGATGAGCTGGCTTGGTTAGAAGCCCCTCAAGTATATTGCAAGGAGGTGACACAAGTGTTGGTTGTGTCAGAGGAGGGCAGGGAGAGGACAATTTTCCCTGGCGTGAAGGGAGGGGACAGTGTTAGCTCCAGCAAGTCTGAAGTGTCCCTGCCATCTATTGCTTAGTTCCATGTGTGCCAAGGGGAATTTCTAGTGTCTGCTGCTTTCCCAGGTGTTGTGAATCAGGAAGCACTCTGTGTGTAGGTGGCTCATCACCAGAGACCAGTGTCATCTTAGCTCAAGAATAGCCCATAGACTTCTGTTTTGCAAGAGAGCTTCTGACTCCAGGCTGTGTCTGGTCACCAGGGGTCTGACCATGGTGTCCGGTGGGAAGCTAAGGCACTGACCAGGACAGCTGATGGCCACAGATGGAAGTGGTTGCTCTCAGGCTGAAGACGGGCAGTTGAGCCATCTGTGAGGACTGGGGGACTTGGTGTGGGGAAGGGGTCTCGTGCATAGAACTGGGCCTGGGAAGACTACAGTGGGTCAGGGGAGCGTCTGCTGCAAAGAAGCTCATGGGAAAGAAATACTTAGTAACTATCCCCAGAGAAATATAGAAGTTGAAATTTAAGAAAATTCAAATAGGTTGAAAAAACAATACTGTGAGATCTTTGGGGCCTCAGCTGGCAGAGGGGAGTGAGTACCATGAGGGGTAGGAGGCCTCAGGCACTCAGTTTATGGTGAGGAAGCTGGGCCCTGAGACAGTGGACGGGGTGGACTGTCTACTCACGTAGGACATGCTGGCGTGGGAGGGTGGGGACACATTTCAGACGTGTGTTCACAGAGCTTTCCTCCTCCCTGAGAGCCTCCTATTATGATAGAGGCTGTTAACGTAGGCTTAGTCCTGTAGGTTGCAGTTATCCACCCTGAAATTTTGCCACTCGAAGGAACTTGCAGTAAAGACACTAATTTATGAGATGATGCAAGTTGTCCAATTTTCAAATGATATTTATTACTAAAAGGAGTGGAATTTTTCTTTAATCTCAACAGTTTCCCTTGCTTTTAGATAGTGAAATATATAGTAATGGTATAATTTTAAACAGTTACATTCATTAAAGAAAATTATTTTATTTTCATTTTGTAAGTAACCAAGCTATTATTCCAGCTAAATAAAAAGGCCGAGGTAATGTTTTTAGCTGCTTCATTAATAAGAAAAAATCAGAACATAGTCAACATTCCCTTTTGTCAATGCACAAAATGATTGCACAGTATTAGCAAACAGTTTACATGCACCAGGGGGAAAATTGGAAAAAAGAAAATGCAGATTGAGACAGATTTGTGTTAGAGTTCATTCACAAAAAGGCATCTACACCAGGGTTAGTGGTTTCATGTCTAGAGATAGGGTGCTTTTTGCATGTTGCTCACCTGCACGGTGAGGGTGTGTTGGCTTTGTTTCACTCAGGCTACACTGGGAGGCGCTTCTTTGGAAATGGTGAACGGTGCAAATAAGCAGGATACAGCTAGAGAATGTTGTCAGTTTTAGCTCAGTGTTCAGGAGGCAGTGGCAGGTCAGTGGTCATGGGCACACGTGCTCCTGTGTAAGCCACTGTGTGCGTGAGGGCCGAGTGAAGGCGGGGGTGAGGGTGCAGGCCATGCTGCTCTGATAGGGAAGAGGAAGGCTCACTCAGGCCCAGTGGGAAGCACCGGGCCCAGGGCTAGGAGTGCCCGAGTAGCCTGGAGGGAGCATGCCCAGTACTGGCCCTCAGCGCTGACTCCTTCCTCCCGAGCCTCCCACTGTCTTCCTGACCTGTTCTGCTCTTCAGGAAGCCCACACAGGTCAGCCCTCCTCCTGACTCACTTCCTGCCTTTCACGGGCTCACATGGTATATAGTGCAGGTGTCATACATGGAAGGTCAGTGGGTGCAGTGTGTCCGCCCATTGGAACTAATACCATTTAGAGAGGAAGAGAAATCCTTGGGCTGTGTAAGTGCTCTTGCTCTGAGTACTCTAATACAGTCGTTTTCAATCGCAGGTCTGCCAGAAATTTCGTGCCAGTCCATGAAAGCGTTACCCACCCGGATGTTATATGAAAATTAGAGACGATCTCTATAATCTTCATAGTTCTATAATTTTCATATAACATCCGGCACCAGTCCTGACCTTCTGCCAGTCTGACCTTCTAGCAGGTGTAGATGAGTTAGTTACCAAGGCTAGTGCTGCCACCAGGGTGGAGGGGAGCAGGGGGCCACCATTCCTTGGGGCCTTCTGCCTCCATGGGTTTGGAATGCCACTGTCACCGCATCACCAAGCAGTGCAGCACAGCTGGAGAGCTGTGTCCATGTGTGGCACAGACATGTTGGGAAGGGCAGCAGGATAGGATGTGTAGGCGTGACGACAGGCATGTGAAGCATGGGTCCCAAACCCGTGGCCCCAGCACACAGTGACTGTGTGTGTCTCAGGCAGTGGGGTGTGGTGGGGCAGTGAGGTAGGTGTGTGAGGTCTGCCACTCACCCTGCCTGCTTGCCGACCCCCAGAACCCTGGGCCTGGCACACTGTACCCGACTTGCCCGTGGCAAGATCACATGTACACTTGGGCTCTGCCCCTGGTGGCTCTGCTTTCCTGAGGTTCAGGAACATGTTTGCACATTTCTCTCAGGCACGTCCAAGATCCCAAAACCTGTGTGTGCAGTCAGTTTTGGAGAACATTTAGCCATCTTCCAAAGCATTGCCTCTGTTCTGGGCACCACACCATGGTGTCGTCTCCTTCCTGCACTTGTTCCTAGGTGTCATGCGTCTCCTCCCGTGAGTTCCTTAAAAAGGGCTGACCCCCACATTTCAGTGACTGCGACCCTTGTGTCCCTTCCCGTAGTTCTCAGATAGTCCATACATTCTGTAGTTCACATTGTCTAGGCATACTGATACACTGTAAAGCTACGGCTCCATTTTTATTTAAACCAAGGCAACTGCACTTATTCTTGCTTCTTTTAAGAAGTGAGTTAGGGACATTTCTTGGGACAGACCTTTTTTTTTCAGTCTTTGCTTACTGACAGTCTGGCCTGACCTGTGGCTCGCCCTGGACAAGAGGACAAAACTAACCAGACTCCTTGGTTTACCAAGTCATATTTTCTCCCTTGTTTCTTCCTTCTTACCTGGATTCTGATCCTGTTACTTCACTTTTATGCACAACTGACTAGGAGCCAATCTTTGTCCTAGGACAAATTAAAAATGACTCTGTTGTGGTGTTGACTCAGTATCGTGAAACTGAGATGTTTGCCGGGTGCACTCAACACGATTGTAGGGTTGGCAGTACATTCAGCTATGAAATAGATGTCTTAAAACCTAGTAGGCAAAAAAACCCACAAAAAACCTAGTAGGCACCTTTATGTTGTTTCTGAGACCAAAGGCTAGAAAAATTGGAAGACAAGACCTGTAAGAATTAAAGAAACTGAGTTTTATGTAGAAAAGGGGCTGCTGCTTTCCTTTAGTACTGAAAAGTGTCACTGTGCCCGTGAAAATGAAATAAGCAACTGCCTTGGGAGGAGGCCACGCTGGGCATCTCCAGAGCACCGACGGGGCCTCCTAGGGCTCTGCCAGCCCTGAGCGCAAGTGCAGACTGCCTGACAGGAAAAGCTGCCCAGAGGGATAATGCTGGTGCTGACTCTAGATGCTTAGATGTCTTTAAAAGATAATTAAAAACCTAAACTAAAAAAAAAAAGGAAAAAACAGAAGCACTACCCCAAATATTCATCCACTTTCACAAGCCTCTGGGACTGTAGGGCTCGGTAGTGCCCTTTGTAAGTGGTGTGGCCATTAACTCATCCAGACTGGCACCCTTTTGAAAGGGAACAGGAGCATGTTGACCAGACTGGGACGTCAGTTATCAGCCAGAACATGGGGCTGCTCCATTCAGGCGCCCTGGGCGCCAGACAGGCCCTGAGGGGTCTGTGGACTGGTGAGACCTCGTGCTTCTCTTGGGATCAGTGCACGTAGGAAAGAGCCTGTCCTCCTACCACGTGTTTACTCACACCCCACACCATGGCGTTGCAACAAAGACGTGAGTGTATTGGTTGTTAGATGTGGTTGGGCTTCTTAGGAGAGACAGAGTCCTTGCATTTCGATGACTCTCCCCCCCCCCCCCCCAGATGATTTCTACAACGGGCATTGCATTTTTGTGGCTGCACTGAATTTTTCTATCAACATCATCTTCCTTGTCAGTTATTTTGGCTTATGGCTTATGTATTGCATACCTCATCTCTGTCTTTGGGAATCTCTGTGCTAATGATTACAAAACTTAGAATTCAAAAGGATGGAGACAGAGAATTGTTCAGGGGCCTTAAACCATCCAGGCGCTCTACAGGCACTAAGCAGACTTAGCGTGCAAGTAAATCCAATGAACGGGCTCCTCACGTGAACCACCAGCACAGACAAGTTGCCTGATGACCTCGGAGGGCAGTGTCCTTCCCAGCTCTTTTAGGGTAAGTGGGACTGCAGGGTCCCAGGCTTACCTGGTGAGAGGTGGTCGCAGGGTGGTGGCCCCTTCTCCCCATGTCCCCAGCCCAGTATGTTGAGTATCTCAATTTCCGCCTCTGGTTTTCACATCTAGAGCATGTCAGGGGAGAAATGACTCTCACGAGGCTGCCCTGGGATTAATTAAAACTTGTCAGTGCTCTGCACCACTGGGGCCAGCACGACACACGTCTCCTTCCCCACGGTCCCACGTGTCCTTGTCGAGCTCAGCTCACTCACATTCACCAGGAGCGTGCATGACAGAAGCAGGTCAGTGGACCTGGCCCTGGAGTGAGGTGATTGGTGCACCTGTCGGGGGAACCTGAGGCTCTGGGCAGGTAGGAAGAGCAAGCTGGCTGCAAGGAAGCTGCGAGGCCGCCTGGTCTTAATCACACTGGGAGAATTAACAGTGCGCTTTCTGGAGTCTCAGACCCAGTATATTTTCGTCTTGGTGGAGTCCACTTGGCATTCACCAGGAGTGCAGGGAAATGGCTCCACCTTCTGCGTGCAGGTGCGGAGGGGTGTTGATTTGGTTTTCACAAGTCTGTGACTGGCAGCTGGACTAGTGATGGAGATACCTAGTCATGAAACCACTACTGCGTCTATTAACGATGCGTGTTTCTGTGCCGTTGCTTTTATGTACCTAACTACCTCATGGTGTTTGCGTGTAAATATGTAAACTGCATTTGTAAGTACCATTTTGACATGCAGTTATTGGAATGTACAAAAAAAGTCTATGATCTTTACAAAGAGTTTCAAACAATTATAAAACACATATCCCAGCATGGATGATTCTTAGAGCTGCAAGGAGCAGGCATCTTTATTTGGTTCACTTCAGGTCTGCAGCAACCACTCGGTATTTAAAAAGAGGAACGGAAAATAAGATGTACAAAAAGATGTAACACCCCATTAGAAAGCAACATTCAGAAACGTATTCCTACGGATCCTCCCTCCCTCTCCCCTGTCCCCACTCCCCCAGAAGACCCCACCCCAAACCAAACTGTGAGAAGGAACGGGGGTTGAATGTATTGAATGTATAACAGAAAAATAAAATAAAATAAAACTGAATTTAACTGGAACATGCTCTAATCTTTAGTTTATTTCTGGTTAAAAATATAGCAATCCAGTGCAGTGTAGTAAAGAAATCTGCTTGAAAGGTAGCAGAGAAACAGCGAAACATAAGCAAAGCAAGGCAGTCCAGACGGGCTGCACCCAGGACAACGGTGGGGACTCACTTAGGGCTTTCCCAGTGTAAGCATGGGGGCCTTGCATGTGGATGTGCCCGTGGCCCCACAGACATGTCCACACCCGCTGGCCAGGCTGGCCCCACAGCTAAGACCACAGGGCACTGAAACATTCTAGAACCTTCAACTTCTGTTTGTAACACTGATAGAGAAGGCAGAAACACCAGGAACCTGTTTTTGTTCGACTGAAATAAGTTATGTTACATATTTTGGGGAGATGGATATGTGACGATTTCAGGAATTTTCAAGCCACTGGGTTTCATCCACATTCCTGTCCTGGGACCAGACCAGCTCTGGAGAATGAATGAGGCATCTGGAAGGAATAGGCATATCTGGGGGGCAGTTGCAGGCACAGGACAAAGATGTGAAACCCATGGGCTCAGTGACAGTGAGAGAGACGATGTCATGTAAGGGCTGTGGATGTCTGACAGGGACACAGGAGCCTGGATTCCTGCCCTACACGGTGAGTACAGGAATACCACGTGCCAAGAGCCCCGGCGTGATGGCCCAGGGCCCCACACTGCTCCCTGCCCTCCACAGGCCTCTAGGCGTCTGCAGCACAGCTCCTTGGGGTCTGGTGGGAAGGTGGGAACTGGGAGGGCCAGTGGGGGAAATAAGGACTTCCCTTTAAGACTTGGTGTTGGGATCTGGCAAGGAAAGCTGTGTGTGTGTGTGGGGGGGGGGGTGTGTGGAGACAGGGCTGGGTTATGTTTCCCAGGGAAGAGGAGACCTCTGCTGCTTGAACTAGGCAGCACGTATTGAAAATAGGAAAAGGCCCAGGCTGCTGCCAGCCAGAGCGGACCCCCGCCATGCCTCTGTCCATACTTGTCACCCACTATTCCAGCCAGAGGAAAAGCAGAGTTAACTGACTTCCCGCATGCGCCTCACAGCAGCTGCTCCCCCTGGCCGGGCACGGCTGGACACTCTGCTTGGGCTGCCTCCTTCTCCACATCCCCGGTGGGAGTCTGATGACAATGACGACGACGATGGTTTTATTTTTTTGCCGCTGATTTGCCGGGATCCCTTTTCTTTCCACTTCAAGCTGGAGGGTCGGCGTGCTGGCCTCCTTCTGCCATGCCACACAGCATAGTGTTATACAAGCAAAGAATTTTGGCTAAAATCCAAAAAACATTACCCAGAAAAAAAAGGCAAACTGTGAGTAATACCCAATCATGTTGTTCTGTGAAGCAACTCGGGAGTAGCTGTCAGGCCACTGAGTTATGATCCTTTCCTTTGTGTTGTTTTGCTTTTAACGTCCCCCTTTTGTACCCCAACTGGTGTTTTTGCTAATTTGACAATCTCATCAGATGAAAAAGTTAATAAACAAAATGGCGACTCCGATGTTCAGCAAGATAACCATGGCTACCAGGATGGGAGCTGAGCCCTAGAACAAAAGGAGAGAGAAGAGGTGAGCCCAGGCCTGGTCTACAGTGTTCTCTCTGGCTATACTCCCCCCCCCACACACACACACACAGCCCAGCCCCAGGCCAAAGTAGGAGGTCCGAGAGAGTGGGCGGATAACAGATCACTTAGGACAGTGGTTTTCATCCTTTTACCTTTGGCGGCTAGTGAAAATAGAATTACTTAGGGACCGCTAAGGCAGAGATCACTCTGAGCATAAGTGAATTCAACTAAGATCATTCAGTCTATAATCTTCATACAACATCAGGGTAGTTAACTCTCTCATGGACTGGCACAGAATTTTTGGCTGACTGGTCTACGGACTGGCAGCTGAAAAACACTGACTTAGGAAACAAACCAACCACTCACTCTTCTGAGCATGGAGCCCTTCAGAAGTCAGACTGGAGGAGGAGGCTGCCTACTTGATTCTACATCTGCAGTTACTGTTCTAGGAACTCCTATGGCTCTGAAAACTGGCACCTGCCTCCCCTCTTGTGTGCCCAGGTGTCTCTGAGTAAACATCGTCATGCCCACATTATTTTTGCCTCCAGCTTTGTGCAACTGGGATTTCAGATGTCACTGAATTTCAGGTGCAACCCACCCTGAGTGGCCCCTAAATTCAGCCTGAGACCCCACAACCAGCAATGGGAGAACCCTCTAATAGGCCACATCTTCCTCAATAAAAACCACCTGCCTGGTTGTTGGCTCAGCGGCAGAGCATCGGCCCGGTGTGTGGACGTCCCGGGTTCGATTCCCAGCCAGGGACACACAAGAGAAGCACCCATCTGTTTCTCCATTCTTCCCCTTCTTTATCTCTCCTCCTCCCACAGCCAAGGCTCCATTGGAGCATAGTTGGCCCGGGCACTGAGGATGGCTCCATGGCCTCTGCCTCAGGTGCTAGAATGGCTCCAATTGCAGCATAGCAGCACCCCAGAGGGGCCAAGCATTGCCCCCTGGTGGGCGTGCTGGGTGGATCCCGGTTGGGTGCATGCGGGAGTCTGCCTGCCTGCCTGCCTCCCCTCTGTTTCTAACTTCGGAGAAATAAAAAAACAAAAAACCACCTTCCCATAAGCTACTTAAGCTCTGTGCAGTTGCCATCCCTGGGCAGCCTGGTCCTTTCTTGCAAGCAACCTCTCCTCCTCTTGGGGGAGGCATGATTGGTGGTGGCACAGTGGACAGAGCATCGACCAGGGTTCCTAAGGTCCCAGGCACAAACTCTAAGATCACCTTTTTTTTTTAGTTGTTTTTTTTAAGACTTTATTCCATTTTTATTTCTGAAGCTGGAAACGGGGAGAGACAGTCAGACAGTCTCCCGCATGCACCTGACCGGGATCCACCTGGCACGCCCACCAGGGGCGATGCTCTGCCCCTCTGGGGCGTCGCTCTGCCGCAACCAGAGCCACTCTAGCGCCTGGGGCAGAGGCCAAGGAGCAATCCCCAGCACCCGGGCCATCTTTGCTCCAATGGAGCCTTGGCTGCGGGAGGGGAAGAGAGAGACAGAGAGGAAGGAGGGGGGGGGGTTGGAGAAGCAAATGGGCGCTTCTCCTATGTGCCCTGGCCGGGAATCAAACCCAGGTCCCCCGCACGCCAGGCCGACGCTCTACCGCTGAGCCAACCGGCCAGGGCCCTTTATTACATTTTTAGAGAGGAGAGAGAGAGAGAAGGGGAGGAGGAGCAGGAAGCACCAACTCCCATGTGCCTTGACTAGGCAAGCCCAGGGTTTTGAACCAGTAACCTTAGTGTTCCAGGTCAACGCTTTGTCCCATTGCGCCACCACAGGTCAGGCTAAGGTCACCATTTTGAACGCAGGCTCAACAGCTTGAGTGTGGGATTATCAACATGACCCCATGGTCACTGGCTTGGTTTAGCACCTCCCTCCCCATCAAGGCAGGTGTGAGAAGTAATCAATGAACAACTAAAGTGCTTCACCTACAAGTTGATGTTTCTCATCTCTGTCCCTTCGGTCTCTCTTAAAAAAAAAAAAAAACACGAATTGCCCAACACCTTCAAAGCAGAGGACCCAGCCCGCCTGGGCACTGAGACCACAGGCTCCTCTGAGCTTGCTGTCCTTGAAGCATCTCTGAGATGGGTGCAGGGGCCGCCCTCATGGACAGAGTAAGGAGCAGCACCGGAGGCCTCCGAGAAAGCGTCCCCCTTCCCTGGAGTCCCCACCTGCCCCTCAGGACCAGAGTAAGTGTAGACGTCTGGCTGGAAGACTTGTATCTCTACACAAGGAAGCTCCATTTTAAAGCACTCAGACATGCCAGCGTGGTTAAGTGGGCCAAATATAGAACCCTTCCTGCATCTTCCACCCTTGCCCATCATTCTGTTCCTAAAATAACCACATAGGCACACGTGTGCACACAGGGATGGGTGCACATGGGTGGGTACACATCACATGCACATATGTCACATACATACGGGTGAATGTGCATACACATTTCCAGCTGCCAGGATGAGGAAAATGGAGTTGTAAGTGCCAGCTGGTATTCAGGTCCCAGGGGCTGCTCTCTAGGAGGATTTGGGCACAGGGAGGGCAGAAGCATTTTAGGAACCAGCCCACCAAGAAAGACACTCCACTGGTTTCAAGGAGAAGCAGAAATGGCCTCTCGGGGGCCAGTGGGCTGTCTTCTGACTGGAAGCTTCTAAGAGGCACTACATCCTTACATCCTCGAGAGTCCTCTGGGGCAGGTAGATGCCAGCCCTGCCCCCAGGGTCACAATCTGGTCACGTGAAACGCAGGCCTCGGGCTCTGCATGCCTGTAAGGCCAGCCTCTGGTGTTCCTCCTGCACAAGTGAGGCTGTGGCCCGTGGCGCCCACTAGCAAGCGACACTGCAGAGCCAGTTGGAGTCAGCCTGGGGTCTGAAATTTGTGTGTGCCATTGGTTCTTCCTGCTGCCACCTGGCCAAGGGACTGAGGCATGTCTGCTTGACTGGGGGAGGCCACCTAGCAAAAGGGTCCCAGGAGGTAACCTCTGGCTGCAAGAGCCCTCCAGCCCCCGCACAATCCTGCCCAGGGGTCTGTCTGTTCTTTCCTCCAGCCCACCCACCTTGGGAGGAGTGCTTCTAGGCGTGTCACACCTGAGACTGTCCTCACTCCCGAGTAGCCCCAGTGCTGTCCATGGGGCTTGATTAACCTGGGTCGTCCCACAGGCCTAGTGTGGGTCAGAGGCGTCTTTCTAAGGAACTCCCAGAGAGTGTGCAGTGTCCTGGCCCACACATGGAGAACCACAGCTGTGGTAGGAAGGGGGCTGTGGAGTGGACAGCCGCACACAGAACTGCCTTCTCATCCGCTAGGAAGCAGGCTTTGTTAGAGCAGGACACCTGTGTTCTGGCAGATGGGGGGACCACAGCGCCTGACCCATGAGTGGTGGGGCCTTGGGAAAGGGACCTGACCCAGCCTGCTGTCCCACTGCCGTCTCCAGGACTGGGCTACTTCTCGGAGACGGTGCTGGTGAGGGCTTCTTACCAGGACGCACTCTCCAGTGCTGGGGAGCCCCCCGACACACAGCTGGGAAGTCTGAGCAAGCTGGGGGAAGGTCCGGGCAAGACTGGGTCCCATGCGGCCCAGTATATTTTTGGCAGCTTCCAACCTCCCAAGTGCTTTCGCTAAAAGGACCAATCCTGGGAGTAACCGTCTTGAGGATCTGTCTGAAGGAAATGCCACCCCAACCCTTGTGGTGGCTTCCTGTGGGGAGGGTCCCAGTCCTGTGGAAGCCACCACCATCACCCTGAGAGCCACTCCAGACTCCCCACCCCCACCCCCAGCTAGAAGAGGACTCTCTGGAAGTCCCAGTGTTGATGGACCTGGGCTCTCACTCCCCAGGACTGTCGGGTGTCCACTTACTGTGCTGGACTTGAGCTCGTCCCCGTTCTCCTCGTCTGACTCCAGGGCCACAGGCGAGGACTTCTGGGGTGGGGAGAAGGTGAGGTCCCAGCGCAGCAGCCGGGACTCGGCCCTGTCGCCCAGCTGCAGGCTCTCCAGTCTCTGCACTGCCGGCTCCGCGCTCGCAGCCGGCCGGACGTTCTCCTTGTTCTGGGACTTGGATCTCAGTCTCTGTGCCCCAAAGCCCCGGTCCTCGCCCAGGCCCCGGCCGGCCGCCCCCCTGCTATAGCGTCTCTTCTGGGGGTGTGCCTCCTGCCCGTGGGAGTCCACCCTCAGCAGGGGCTTCATCTCCATCTCATAGTTGCTCAGCTTCTCCTCATCCAGCTCCAGCAGCTTGGTGCCCCCTGAGCAGGGGTTGCCGGCCCGAGGGTGGGAAGTCCAGGAGAACGCAGGGGGCGACTCCGTCCGCCGCTCCCGGGGCTTGGGGTTGCCGGGCTGCTTGTGGCCCGAGCCCCGGGTGCGGAAGTCCTCCGTGGGCTGGCCACTGCGTAGGGGGCCGCTACGGACCCCCCTGGAACCCCCCGCCTTCTCCTCAGCCCAGCTGCTGCGGCCGTAGTCCCCTCCTCTGCCCTCCAGGAGCATCTGGATGTCCCCGCTTCGCTCCTCATCCACCGATACCTGCCGCGAGAAGTGGGCGACCTTGTTCCTGGAGGCAGGGGCCGGTGGAGGGGTGGCCGAGGGGCTGGCAGGGAAGCTCTGCAGGGGGCTGTCATCAGGGGTCAGGTCCGAGGGGGTGGTGCCCTTGCGGTACAGCTCCGGGCTCTCCTGCTGCATGGGCGTCCCGATGGAGATCACCTCGATGTCATCACTGGAGACCTGGTGCTTCGGCCGCTGGTACTCGAGCCCTAGGTGAAGAGGCAGTACACAGGCTGGGCTGGTTACTCACATGCTGTGTGGGGGCCCGGTCTCGCTTGAGGATGCAAGAGCACAGGCTGCAGTACAGGGGTTCCCAAAGTCCCTCCATGGACGCCAATTCCCACACCCCACGGGTGCTTTGAGGATGACCAGGTCACAAAAAGCAATGGTGGACAGCAGCTCTGGCCCCGGCCCCCTGCTGTGGGGCAGACCCAAGGCTCAAAGTGTGCAAGGACTTGGGCCCCGCCGGCTTTGTGGGGGTCTCAGGTCCCACCTCCTATAGGGCTCTCCTGAAGATGAAAGGAAGCATATGCTAGGTGACCTTCTACAGCAGCGGTTCTCAACCTTTCTAATGCCGTGACGCCGCAATACAGTTCCTCATGTTGCAGTGACCCCAAACAACCAAGAAATTTTGGTGGCTACTTCATAACTGTAATTTTGCTACAGTTATGATTCGGAATGTAAATACCTGATATGCATTATGTATTCTCATTGCCTCTCCGCTTCCTAGGCTTCTGTCCTCTGGCGCTTGCTGCACCCGCCCACTGATGACGTCAGCCAGCGCCGGACACACGTAATGCGCTGCTATGGACTGTGGAGCGTCCCCCCCTCCCCCCCTTCCCCCGCCCCTTACGCCCCGGTCGGATGATGCAATCACGTCTGCGCATGACCGCAGGCATTCAGTTTGGAACGCATGGCGTGCGTTCAAGCTGAATAGCGCTGCTGCAGACGGTAGCGGGGCTTCTCAGCGGCTAAAGCCATCGGGTAATATGTATTTTCCGATGGCTTTAGGCGACCCCTGTGTTTTGGTCGTTCAACCCCCGCCGGGGTCGCGACCCACAGGTTGAGAACTGCTGTTCTACAGGGTCTCAGAGCCTGGGGAGGGAGGCCACCCATGGTCACCAGCCCTGTGCACCCGGGGTGGCCTAGGCCTCCTGCTGGCCTGGCCTGGCTTGGCCTGTGAGAACAGGGGTGGTCTTCCCACCCCACGGTCGGCCTGGGGCTGGGCTCCCCTCCCCGTTTCTCTACTAGGACCTCTGAGCTAGGGCGGGAGAAGGCCTTGGGGGACATAGCACCGTCAGGGTGGCCAGAAATTTCTTGGCCCAGCAGGGCCAGGCGCCCCGTTTCTGAGGAGACATCAGCATGCTGTTGGCAGCACGGACGGTGGCCTGAGGCTCCTGCTCTCACCTCAGTGTTTGAGGTGCAGTGCTGACCACGAACAGTCCCCGTGGCTGCTCCACAGCAGGGCAAAGGCCCCAAGGGGAACCCCATGTGGTCCCGGATGGGGAAAGCTGAGACCCCATGAGTGCTGGGGAGACAGATGCAGGGGCTCAGGGCAAGCAGTCAGCCCCACCCCCCCCGCATCTGCACCCATCTGTCACATGGGGGTGCAGCCCAGGTGAGTCCAGGTCTCATTCAACCACCGTGTCTCTGTGGGAACAAGGGCTGGGCTGCAGGGCCCCTACCTTGGTCCCCAGCACAGAGAGGAAAACAGGCCGAAGAGTGTCTGAAGGACCACGGGGAGAACTGCCCTCCCTGGGCGGGGCCCTACAGCACTGTGTGGGAGAGCCCAGGCAGCATCAGACTCCATAACTCCCTGACCTGTCCCAACTGTGATCTGGACTTCCTGCATGTCAGGCCCCAGGTGAGCCTGGGCACTAAGCCCTGCAGGGTCCTGTGGCCTTCCTGGGAGACCATCTGTCCACTGACAGCCCTGGGGCAAGCCCTGCGGACCCCACACCCCAGAGAGGGGCCCTCCAGCTCAGCTCCAGCCCCGTCAGCCCCGTCGGCCTGGACAGCCTTCTCAGCTAAAATTAGTTTCAGAGCACGTGACATTCCTGGAAGCATCCTGGTAAAAACGCAAAGCACATGGAGCATGTGTGGCTGAATTCCAACACTTTCACCCCCTATCTTGGGTCCTCCTGCCTCCCAGAAGCGGGCCTGGCCTCCCTCAGCTGCCCCAACGGCCAGGTCCCCTACTACTGAGGCCAGGAGCTCTGGGGCTCCCGGAGGAGAGCTCGGGGTGTCCACCCTCAAACCTCAAGCGGTGCCCTGACGGAAGCGACCTCACCTGCTCTCCAGGGCTTCCCGCTGCTGAGGAAGCTTCTGGCGGCAGACTGGGCAGCTGGGCTGGGCTGGCCTGGCCTGTGAGGACCTCAGCCTCGGCCGGCCTCTCATCCTCACCCCCTTCTCCGCCCTCTCTGCCTCCCTCATGCCTGCTCCCCGGAGATAAGGATGAGAGTCCCAGCTCTGGCCAACCTGTAGTGCATGACGGAAGCTCCCTCATTGTTCCAGAGCCACCCGGTCTGGCGTGGCAGCCACTAGGCACATGTGGCTGTCTGCACTTAAGTGCAGATTAGTTCTGTTCAAATAAAACTAATGATACAGGTCCTCAGCCACACTAGCCTCAGTTCCTACACGGCAACTAGTTGTCTCGTCAGACTGAGCAGTTACAGAATAGTTCCTTTGTCACAGAAAGTTCTAGAATAACATTGGGGAAAGGGCAGGGAGAGAGACCATATATACGTACATGCAGAGCACACAGACATTCATCACGGAAAGCAGGAGAGTGGTGCACAGAAACATGAGAGATGCTGAAAGCACACGTGCTCTGACACGTGTGTCTGAGGGAGGCACGTGCCGAAGCCCCCTGCAGGAACACGTATCATCACGAAGGAGAGTGAACACGAGGTAAGGTGGCAGTGGGCTGAACCTGCTGGAATGTGGCCTTGGAGATCACCCAGCTGTCCCACCCCCACCTCACACCCGGACTCACCATTTTCCCTGTGCTGGAAGGAAGGTGAGAACTCTTTGGCAGTGATCCTGGCAATCCGTGCTTCCTCCTGGGCCTTCTGAGCCGCAGTGAGGGCCGCCTCAGCCTTGGCCCGCGAGTGGGAGGTCCTGGATGTGGAGAGACAGGGAGGGCAGTGAAGGCACAGAAGGCAGAGAGGGCCGGGCAGCCGCCCATCCCCAGAGTGGGCTGAGTCAGGACAGGATGGAGGCCCTGGTGTTTGTGCCTCCACATCACTCACTCACTCATTCATTCATTCATTCATTCTGCAAACATCACTAGGCACCAACCAGGCCAGATAGGCTGCCAGCTCTTCTGGGTACAGGGCAAACCACACCCTGGGAAGGGACTGGGTCCCACATGGAAGTTTGGCCTTTAAAGAGAGCCTCTGTCTCAGACGGAGCTCCAGGTCCTGCAGCAAGGAGTGTTCCACAAGCTAGAGGCTGAGACCCATGACTGACTCGTCTGAGTCCCCTGGGGTGAACAGGTGCTCAATGTTGACCGGACAAGAAATAAATAGCTTGGGGGACAGCTGTACCCTGCCGCACCCATGGGGGTGAATGGCCAGTGGGGATTGATGTGGGACCAGTCAGCTCTCAACAGGACGTCAAGGACATAAGGAACAAAACGCTCCCCCGGCACCAGGATTGGCTCCGGGCCTGGAGAAGGTGTGGGCCAGTCACGCTGGAGGCTGTGTCGCTGCCGAAGGATTCTCCAGACACATCCAGACGCCTGTGTCCAGGCTGCCCCCTCCGGAGTGAGCTGGGTGCACTTGTCCCAGCCCGCAGCACTGCCGTACCCTGAGCTCCGCCCTTCCACGGGAGCACAGGTGAGCTGAGGACTGGGAAGGAGCTCCCGGGAGACCAGGCTGGTCCCCGCCACTCAGCCTGGCGCTGCTGCCCCTCAGACCCCTGACACATACAGGGCCAGGCTGGGCATCCTCTCAGCTGTCATCTGGCACCTTCTAGAATCTGATATCATTAACTCGTACTTGTAGAAGAGACAGGCTCAGGGCGTTTAAGAAACTACCCCAAGTCAGCGTTAAGTGTAGTCCCCAGATGCTGAGAGGAAGCAAGTCTGCCTCCCATGGCCCTGCCCAGAGAGGAAACCTATCTCCCAGGAGCATCTCAATGTGGGTGGTGACGTCACGTGGAGCACAGGCGCGGCCCAGGGGAAGTCACACATCTCTGTGCCTTGGTTTCTCCCTGGGCCACATGAAGCCAGTGACATTCCCAACCTCATGCGTCCCCCATCACAGGCTGGGCATGGGGGACATGATGAGAATGGGTTTGCTCTCACATCAATAAATACTCTGCACACAGTGCACCAAGCGACAGACCCGCGGATGCCCCCCACCAGGGAGGATGTGGGGGCGGGGCCGGAGAGTAGCCGGATGGTGCTGCCCTGAAGCTTCTAGCTCTGGTCCTTGGGCTCTGACTTGGGGCCCCAGGGAGTGGCCAGTTCCCACCGGCCCTGTGCCTCTCTGCGGCCGAGGCACACAAGAGACCCTCCTCCCTTTACAACATGAGGCTGGCCCGGGTGCCCAAGGCAGAACAACACCATGAGTCCCTCTGCTGCACTTGCCTGGTGTCCTGGCTCAAGAGGGCACTACTTCCCAACCACAGGGACATCGAGGCACAATGAACCGCTCCCCCTCTGAAGGCTCCTCTGGACGGCCCGACCCTCTCCACACCCAAGCTGCTCACACTCCAGGCTTACCCTGGAGCCCCTCGCTCCTCGTGAGTGACTAGGCTTTCTCTTCTCCCAGTTCCACCGCGCTGACTAGAACAACGTGACTAGACCAGAGCAAACGTATGACACACACACACAGAGTAAATCAGCACGAGCACGTGTCCAGGAAACAAAGGACGCTGCTGAGGATGCCCGCGCCGCAGTCTCCAGGGTTCCCGTCCCGTTCCTCGCCCCACACCCGCCACCCACTGCGCCACCAGGAGCCGGCCACAGACGGAGGGAGAAACCTCGAGCACAAACGGAGCACGGAGCAAACGCTCTCCTTCATGGAGCTTTCTCTCCTAGAAACTGGGAAAAGGTGACTGTCACTCAGGATAGCTGCAACTCCATGCCCCTAGGGACCAGAGCTGAGAACATCACCTTCTAGAAGATTCCTTTGGAACCCTGTGGTTGTAATTACAACAGAAGAGGGGCAGGAGCCTCACGGAGACAAAGCCATTAATAAAACATTAATTATTAATACTTAATTTATATCAACAGCAAATCAATTGGATAAACCATCACTGCAGCCTTTGGCCCAACCTCATCCCCCCAGCTCCTGAGCGATCACCCCACCTGCCCAGTGCACCCCAGTGTGCAGCAGGCTCTGTAGTCCCTGAAGGTCACAGCCATGGGTTTATGAAAACGTTGGGCTGGAAGACGTGCACACGTATGCCGGGAGATGTCAGGGTTGTCACGTGAGAAACAAGGGTGGAAGTCGGATTCAGGGAGGGCCGGCGGGAGGCCTGACATCCAAGACCACATCCAGGCGGGAGTGTCAGTGATGGGGGAGAAAGGACAGGGTGACCAGGTACGCAGAGCAAGGGCCCGCGAGCCAGCTCCCGCCACTTCACCCACAGCTGTCCTGGGCTGAGGCTTAGTGAGGGGACAGCCAGAGCAGCACAGACGCCCCAGCTCGGAGACCCGGGGGCTGACAGAGGCCCTGGGCAACCCCCTGGAAGGGCTCTGAACTAGGGGCCTCTGGATGGGGCCATCTGTCCCCTGAAATTGTATTCAAAATGCTCTACCTGCTGCTCCCCCACCTCTGAAGCAGAGGTTCACAGCTCTCATCAGATTCCATAAGGCTCTGTGATGCCCCGAAGCCGAGACGACTCGCAGTCTGAACACGACAGGTCCCAAAGGAGAGAAGAGATGCCACGGCCTCTCCGGGACCGCCCGGGGGCTCTGAGCTCGCCTCTGCTGGAATGTCGTGGCTTCTCTCCAGAACTCGCCATGGGCTGGCATTTTACTTTGTTTTTGGTAATTGTTTTATTGAGATATAGCACACACTATACAATCTTCCATTTAAAATTCAGTAGCTCTGTGTATTCACAGAGTTCTGCAGCCATCCCCACAATCCACTTTTGAATACTTCTGCCACCCTGGACAGAACCCTCACCAGGCACACACGCTCACTTCCCCCCACACCTTCCCACCAGCCCCAGGCAACCTCCGGGCTACTTCTGCCTCAGTACCTGTTTTTTTATTCTGGACAAGCCAGACCTAGCCATTACTGTTGGGTATTTTTAAGTTTTCTATTTTTACTGAGGTATAATTCACACGACATGAACTGAACAAAGGTCTCTAGCGCATCGACAGGGTTCTGCAGCCACCACCTCTATCTATACGTAGTTACACAATGCCATCACCCCAAAAGGAGACCCAGACCCACTAGCAGTCACTGCACACTCCCACCCATGCCCCAGCCACGGGGGGTTCTGCGCGACACTCAGTGCTCGCGAAGCACCTCCCATCATCACGGAGTTCAACTGCGCATGACCACTGTGTGGGGTACGGGGCCTTCCCCAGCTGGCTGGGTGCCCGAATCCCAAAGACCTGGGATAATCAGCTGGCAAAGAAGTGTTATAGCTGACCAGAAGAGTGTCCCCAAAGCTGGGCCTGTCTGGGACCCGAACAGGTAACGTCCACCCTGAACTGCCTGTGCACGTTATAGCTGACCAGACGAGTGTCCCCAAAGCTGTGTCTGGCTGGGACCCGAACAGGTAACGTCCACCCTGAACTGCTTGTGCATGTTCCTATACCAAGTCTGAGACGGCCTGGCCCTCATGGGCACACAATGTGCTCATGTCCAGATGGCGGGATGCTGAAAAACAAGAATGTTTTAGGGGCTGTGAACAGAGTGTTGGAGGCAGTGACTGGCCAGGTGGTCAGGGGAGAGGGCATGGGAGGCACCGTGAGCACAGAGGCTTCAAGGATGGAGAATTTGGAAAGGCCAAGGCTAGAGATGAGCAAGCCCAGGTGAATTTGTGTCTCTGGTCACACTTGTCATTACAGCATTTATCTATATCTATCTTGTACTCTGTCGCCTTCTAATAAGAGTAGGCAGGTACCCTGGCCGGTTGGCTCAGTGGTAGGGTGTTGGCCTGGCATGTGGATGTCCCAGGTTTGATTCCCAGTCAGGGCACAAGGAGAAGTGACCATCTGCTTCTCCCTCTCCTCCCTTCTCTCTCTCTTCTCTTCCTGCAGCCATGGCTAGATTGATTTGAGCACATTGGCCCCAGCCCCAGGTGCTGAAGGGTGGCTCCGTGGAGCCTTTGCCTCAGGTGCTAAAAATAGCTCAGTTGCCAGCATGGCCCTAGATGGGCAGAAGATCTGCCCCAGATGGAGGTCACCAGGTGGATCTTAGTCAGGGTGCATACAGGAATCTATCTCCCCCTATCTCACTTAAATTAAAAAAAAAAAAAAAAAGATGCAGGCAATTGAAGCAATAACAGAATAACTCAAGGTTATGAGGAAATGAGGGGAATGAGCAGAGGCAGGAAGCAGGGGGTGAGAGTAACACAGAGTGTATGCCGAAGGGCCCAGGCCACGGAGAGGGCTGCAACTCCCTGGGGGCCAAGGTAAGCAGGGAACAACATCAGTGAGGATCAGGGTTCACATCAGCCCAAACCAAAGCTGTGGCCCAGGAGAAGGACAGCCAGGCCAAGCTCTGGACCTGGAGGAAGTCTTTCATTTAACCTCACAGCTTACCTGGGGGTTTCTTATAAAGACCCTCAACATAGGCTGCCAGGGGCATAAAGTGAGTTCAGTAAAGACAAATGGAAGAGGCCAAATGAACCTGCAGACCAGCATCTCAGGTCTGGTGTAGGGCTCAGTGCAGTTCCATGGAGATTCCCTCCCTCCCTCCTCCCTCCTCCCTCCCTCCCTCCCTTCCTTCCTTCCTTTCCTTCCTTTCCTTCCTTCCTTCCTCCCTCCCTTCCTCTCTTCCTTCCTTCCTTCCCTTCCTCCCTCCCTCCCTCCCTCCCTTCCTTCCTTCCCTTCCTTCCTCCCTTCCCTTCCTTCCTCCCTCCCTTCCTCCCTTCCTTCCTCCGTCCCTCCCTTCCCTCCTTCCTCCCTCCCTTCCTCCCTCCCTTCCTCCCTCCCTCCCTCCCTCTCTTTCTTTCTTTCTTTCTTTCTTTTCTTTCTTTTCTTTCTTTCTTTCTTTTCTTTCTTTCTTTCTTTCTTTCTTTTTCTTTTTTGAGACAGAGAGTCAGAGAAAGGGATAGACAGGGACAGACAGACAGGTATGGAGAGAGATGAGTGGCATCAATCATTAGTTTTTCATTGTGACACCTTAGTTGTTCATTGATTGCTTTCTCATATGTGCCTTGACTGGGGGGCTACAGCAGACCGAGTAACCTCTTGCTCAAGCTGGCGACCTCGGGGTCTCGAACCTGGGTTCTCCGCATCCCAGTCCGATGCTCTATCCACTGCGCCACCACCTGCCTGGTCAGGCCAGGGAGATTCTTTTTAAAGTCAAGCTTGGATGGCTTGGGGCAGGCATCTGCCCTGACAAGAATGTGAGAACATTCTCTACCGCCTGCTAACAGCAAGTCTCCATGATCCATGACCAACGCTGATGAATATGGAATCCAAACAGAGCTCTGGATTAAGAGATCGAACTGACCACTCTGCTGAGAGGGGGCAGCAGAAACATGGCCCAATTGAGGAGGGAAAGACAGGCTGGGCCAACTCAGGACAGAATGAGCAGTTGCCAGGCTGCAGGAGGAATGGGGAGCTATGAATGGTTGTTGAGGAGCGGGGGTCAGAGGCCTTGGAGTGACAGCGTGTGCCTAAGACCACAGCAGACCTCAGCATGCTGGACTGGACACGGCTGCTCAGAGAATGAAGTTATAGTGAAACATGAAAGTGGGCTTTTGGATTTTTTTTTTCATTTTTCCGAAGCTGGAAACGGGAGGCAGTCAGACAGACTCCCGCATGCGCCCAACCGGGATCCATCCAGCATGCCCACCAGGGGGCGATGCTCTGCCCCTCTGGGGCATCGCTCTGTTGCATCCAGAGCCATTCTAGCGCCTGAGGCAGAGGCCACAGAGCCATCCTCAGCGCCTGGGCTAACTTTGCTCCAATGGAGCCTTGGCTGCGGGAGGGGAAGAGAGAGACAGAGAGGAAGGAGAGGGGGAGGGGTGGAGAAGCAGACGGGCGCTTCTCCTGTGTGTTCTGGCCGGGAATCGAACAGGACTCCTGCACGCCAGGCCGACGCTCTACCGCTGAGCCAACCGTCCAGGGCCTGGATTTTTTTAAAGTAACAAGTTTGATGGCTCCTCAGAGAAATAACATGAACTTCTGTTCATTATATGAGTGCCCACCTTATATAGAGAACTCAGCTTAAATCCTCCCCAAACCAAGCTAATGGGGTGTCATTCCAAAGCATTCAAACCTGTGTGTCGTCCCCTCTGGTCCCGTCCTCACTGGACATGCGTAGCTCAGGGGTGGCAGACCTCCCTAGGTGGGGAAAGGGTCCAGAAGTTCGAGCAAAGACTATGGTTTCACCCCACACGCTTCAGTTCTGTCTAGAACCCTTGGAAATAAAGACTGCCCCCCCCACCCCGCCCCCCCCCCCCACCTGGCTGACCCTTGGCGAGGCAGGTCTGCTTCCGGGAGACCACTGCACACGGCATCTTCGGGGCAGCCCCAGGCTCCGCGGGATGGCAAGGGATGAATCCCAGATGGAGGCCTGACCTGGAGCTGGAGACTTGGCTGCCCTTCCTCAGAGCCTGCATGGTGGGGCGTGCCCAGTCGTTCTGCTCCGCAGGCCCTGCGGACCTGTCACCACAGCGCCCGCCGACCCGCCCTCAGTGGGCGCCTGTCACGGACATCCCGAGACTGTGCACTCCTGGACAGGAGGGCATGTTGCTCCCCACCTGCCCAGAGCCCCCCAACACTCACACAGCACAAGTGAGCGAATGGGAAACACCCCTGAAAGGGCCACTACTGGTTTCCACAGCTTCGCTTAGTAAAAATACCACAAACGTTAATTCACCAACATCATACGTGTATTTACATACATACGTTCACACATATATAAAAAGAATATGCTGTGCCAACCCTAAAATAAAATTAAATCAAGACAAGTGCGTTTAATAGAGAAGAAACCCTCCCAGTGCATTGCAAAGTTAATTTTAAATGAGACTTTCAGTAACAGTTCAGGAGGGGAAAGCCCTCTGGCTGACACTGCAGAGTGGGGGTCAGGACGGCCACTGGCCGTGGGGCCTCCTCACTCGCTGGGCCACACCACCAGCGGCATCTCAATCACCTCAATCAATTTGGACCTAAGGTCTGTTTGACGTGAAGGTCAGCACAAACATCTGGGCTTCCATATTTCAGTGGTGGTTGGGCTTCGTCAATGATCCCAGTTCTCTTCCAGCTCCCCCCACCCCGTCCCCAGTGTTAATTAGGGCCCGCACCTCCACTCCCACTCCCACAACCAACTCGAATCCCAGAGAAGTGGCCGTGAAAACCACACTGGGGTTCCCGTGTTGCTGCTGACCCGAGGATGGGGAAGGGGTCGGGCTCTCCAACATGGGAGGCTAGTCCTTTTAGGCAGCTCGGGGGACGGTTATGCAACCTCAGGGGTTACAGATAAGTCAAGGTCACAGATGCACAAGATGTAGGGGCAGACGGAGCATGGGGTGACCTACCCATGTCCTCCTAGGTCCACACTTAGCACCTGAACTGAACTGAATGGTACCCCCCCCCAACTTTATCCTCTGGAACCTGGGAATGTGATCTTAATTTGGACCTAAGGTCTGTTTGACGTGAAGGTCTGCAACGTTCCATCTTGGGTCTCCGTAGGACAAAACGTCTGGGCACCCAGCTGTCAGCAGTGCTGGCGACCAACCAAGGGACTAAAATGGGTCTGCGGGTTGTCTGAGAGTCTCCGCTTCTCACCACTCATGCTTGTACTTGGCACTTGCTGGACACCTGCCATGTGCTCACTGCAGCCCCAGCGCCACAGAAAGAGGCGGAGCAGACAGGAAGCGCGCAGAGAGGATGGGAGGCGGCACAGGAGCCGTGGGACGCGGAGGGGGTTTGTGCTGGGCCCCATCGTGGAGGGCTCGCCCTCACTGGCCCTCAACCCATTCCAGCTCAGAGGTCTCCCACACACTGCAATGGGACACCGGGCATTGTCTCTTAAAGTGCTCATGCTCACATCCATGACAACCCTACCACAGGCACGGGTAGTATCACTTCTCTCTGACAAATGAGGAAACCGCAGCATGAACCTCTCTCTGGGCTTCCATATTTCAGTGGTGGTTGGGCTTCGTCAATGATCCAAGTTCTCTTCCAGCTCAGAAAAGTGTCAGGAGTCTAGGATAAAGTGACTGCTCCCGAAGGTATGTGACTCAGGATATTGTCCTCTGCAGCCACATGCTTTGGGAGGACCGTGTATTGGGGTGAACAGTGTCTCCCCCACAATTCACCAGAACCTGGGAAGATGCCCTTATGTTGAAATAGTACAGTTATAGTTAGTTCAGATAAGGTCATACTGAATGAGGTTGGGCCCTAAATCCAGTGACAGGTGTCCTTATAGGATGAGGGAAGTCACAGAGACACACATAGGGGAAGCAGTCATGTGAAGACAGAGACAGAGACCAGAGTGGTGTGACCACAAGCCAAGGGATGCCTGGAGCCTCCGGGAGCTGGAAAAGGCAGGAAGGATCTTCCCCAGGAGCCTCTGGAGGCTCTCAGCGAGCTACAGACACACCCGGGCCCACTTGGGCCCACCTAGGAAGGTCCCCTTTGCCAGGGAAGCAGCGGCCGGTTTGGCACCCCGAGTGCCCAGGCAGTGCATGGCTGGAAGCAGGCCTGAGACAGACACACGCATTTCTCAGGCCACATGAATGTCCATCTTGCAGAAGTGGAGATGTGCTTTGGGCATATTTAGAGGGAAAAGCACCAACCAGATGTCAGGTGTTATGAGGTCCTGCCTCACCCAGTCCCTCCTTCCTGACAGCCCCACAGTCCCAGGCAGCTGCGGGGATTCAGGCCTCGGTGTTGCTGCTGAGGCCCCGAGGAAGGAGGGACAGGGGAGGAGTCTGGTCTGCCTGAAAACCAGGGGGGCTGCCCAGGCTCCCCCCCCCACACACACACACAAGGCCATGACCAGGCTCCGCATGCACAACTCGGGCCCACGGCCTGCGGAGGCAGACAATACCCTCCAGAGCTTCCACTGTCTTCCTTCCCAGCAGCCTTTGCGGTGGACCCTGTGACACCTCAGAGTGACCCAGGACAGATCACACTGGAGAGGTCCTCTGGACTTCGTAACTGCCAACTCCTCCCTCTGTTTTTTCAGTTTTATTGAGGTTTACTCATATAATACACAATTCACCCACTTACAATCTGGTGGTTTTTAGCACATTCACATTTCTATCTCCCCTCTGAGAAACCCTGCACCCATTAGTAGTCACTCCCGTCCCCGTCCCCCTGCCCCCCCCCACTGGTGGCAGCCACCAATCTACTTCCTGCCTCTAAGGGTTTGCCTGCCCTGGACGTTCTGTAGAACGGAATTAGACAACGTGTCTGGTTTCTCTCCCTGAGAGTCACATTTCTGAGGGTCAGCCAAGTGGCAGAGTATGTCCGTGCCTTCCAGGGCTGAATGGCACCACAGCACGGCTAGTCCCCGTGTGGTTTATCCAGTCACTCATCGGGGGACACTTGGCTGCTCCCACAGTGTGGCGACTGTGAGTTCTGCTGCGAACACGGGTGTACATGTTTCTGTGTGAATGTGATGTTGCTCCCTCTCCACGCCTTTCTTTGCTTTCCGTTCCTTCCCTCTCCTGGCTCCTCCTCCGCCTCTCCTCCCAGTCTTCTCTCTTCTCCTCCGTTCCTCCCACTGCCTGGTCCTTCCTCCTTTTCCTTCCCTCACTTGGCCCCAAGTGCCACACAGGTCTCGGTGCTGACCCCCGCTAGCTCCGTCTTGGGGTGTCAGGGGCGTCAGCTCGCCGCAGCCAGACCCGCTGTTCAGCTTGAGCTGAGCCTGAGCCTCCCACAGTCTCATCTGGACACTAGCGGCTGCCTGGGGCTGCTGGGTTAGAATCCCCGCTGCAGAGCTGGCTCCCTTATTGTCACCAGGGGGCAAGGCAGCTGGGCGGCAAAGCACCCGCAGGAGACAAGACATATACATCCACGAAGGCCCTTTCAGATTCAGACAAGACCGGGGTGTGGGGGAGGGAGGGTGGGACCAGCTTCCTATGGGACCCAGGACTGAGTCCCCATCCTCCGCCAAGTCCAAACCCCGGGTGTGTGCAAGGCCACGCTCCCTCCGGAGGCTCTGTCGGAGGGTCCTTCTGCCTTTCCAGCTCCTGGAGGCTCCGGGCATCCCTGGCCTTGTGGCCGCATCACTCTCAGACAGCCTTCACACGGACTTCCCATGTGTCTCTGGCCCTTCTGTCTCTTACCAGGACACCAGTCATCGGAGTTAAGGCCTCCCTCATCCAGGAAGATTGCATCTCCAGATCCTTCACTCAGTTCCATCTGCAAAGACCTCTTTTCCAAGGAAGGCTGCATTCACAGGGTCCTGGTGGACGTTGTCTGCTGGGAGCCGCCACTCTGTCGGCCTGCCTGGGGCAGCTGTGAAGGAGTCCTGGCTGGCGCCTGCAGCTGATGCCGAATACTTTTCCCTTCTAACTGTCAGTGTGCAAGGCCGTTCCGCTTGCAGGAGGGCACGGCCAGACCTGTTTATGTTCCCTCCAACCCCACATGGGGCCTGCGGAAGGTCAGGCGCCTTTAGGGCAGAATACACAACTGTAGTTTCCTTGAAGAAAAGATGAAACCTCAGAGACAGAATTTAGGGAAACACAAATGTGGGAATTATAACTTCCCGTTAGTGCAAAATCCTTTTTTCACAGGAAGTGCTGGACCATTCATCCTTTGTTTATACATTATTAAATATGTGCTAAGGAGCTGCCGTCCAGCCAAAGAATAATGTGTCTCAATAAATGATCAATACATGGAAATGTGATAAGGCCAGTTATGTAAATAAATGAGCTCAGCACTAGCTTTACAGAAAGCCACACCCACTCAATTTCCCATTGACAGGCTAAGAACCAGCCAGTCAGCTCCAGCCTGGGCAGGAGCAACAGAACCAACACTTCTGGGTGGCCCCTGGCCGCGTGCCAGGCTCCCACACTGTCTCAGCTGATCTCTTGCCCCTGGACGGCCACCCAGGTCTGACCACCCACCCTGCGTGTGCTCAGCCTCCCCCCCCCCCAACACACTCTACTCACCCCGACACCATGAGGCTGGTGAACCCCCATCGCAGGTGAGAAAACTTGGGGCCTAAGAGAGATTGAGCATCTTGCCTGGGACTCCCAGGAAGTGGGAGCAGAGTCCAGGACAAACCGGGCAGGTCAGGGACAATAGATTTCCACTTTTTAAGGAGGGATATACCATTATTGAATAGAAACAGTGGTCCAGATGCCTCAGTGAGGCTCCCATCAACCAGCTTGTAGGGACTCAGGACCGCGCCCCATCCCACCCCTACCATGTCTGTCTCTCACTGTCCACAGCTTCTCAGCTGTGGAAGAAGAGAAAGCCGGCAGGGAACGGACGGGCTGTGCACTCAAGGCTTCTCCCCAGGAGAGGCGCCGGCCAGAACACGCTGACAGACAGGGGTGTCCCGGGAGCACCCATGAGGATCGATCTCCACACGACATCTCACAGAGGAGAAAACCAAGACGCACAGAAATGAGGGGACACACCCAGCATTGCACCCAGGGTAAGCGGAGTCAGGGTCTCAGACCCAGCGGCTCTGGGCCCCCCCATGGGGAGGTGGGCTCTGACAGCCACCAAGATGCAGGGTAGACTTTTCTTCCTGTTTTAAAAATGGGTTTCCCCCCCTTTCTCACCCTTGGAAGATCTTCACAAGCATTACAAAAAAGTCTATGTGACATGTCTTGCCTTCAACTGTATTCGCAAAGTAGACATGATGAAGTCCTCGCTCCTGGTACCTGTGAATGTGACCCTACTGGAAGTACGGTCCTTATAGAAGCAACGAAGCTAACACGTGGTTTTCAGGGTGGGCCCTAATCCACTTCTAAGAAGAGGGACTAGGACACAGACACACACAGAGGGAAGGAGAGGGGAGAAGGCCACTATCTACTAGTCAAGGAGAGAAGCCTCAGACAGAACCAGGCTGCCGGCCGCCGGACCTCGGACATGTGGCCTCCAGCCCAGGAGAGCAATCCCGGCTGCTGGCCGCCAGCCTGCGGGGCTTTGTGCAGCAGCCCCAGCAGACTAGCGCAGCGCCTGTTTCTTTCCAGACTCCTTTCACTTGTGGCACCTCCCTCACTGGCCACTGCTAATCCTTAAATCACACTCTGACCTTTAATTTGAGCCAGTCCTACTGACCTGGTGGCTCAGGGATGCTCTCACTAAACCAAATTCCAAGGCAAAGGAAGAAAAGCTCTCGCCCTGCCTCCAGAGCAAGCCCAGCTTCCAGAATACTACACCGAATAGGAGGCAGCCCAGCCTAGGGCAAGTTGCTCCTCTTCAGCCGTTGTTGCCAAGACAACCCTGCCTCCTAGGGTGACCCACAACCAGGGCTGGGTGTGCAGCAGGCCCCACCTCTCTGAGCCAGTGCCTAGAGCATGGCCCAGCCCTGGAGGCCAGATGGTTAGTCCCTGGAGGGCTAGAGTCCATCTCTTCTGGATTTAGGACCCCCAGGCCCTACATCATCATCAGCCAGCAGTGGGCTCAGCCCACAAGTAGAATTAGTGTTGTTCTTATTTTACAGATGAGGAAACTGAGGCCCGAAGAAGCTGGAACCGAATCTCTCTGTTCTGCACGTCTCCCGGTGAGGTGATGCAAGCTGTCCTGGGGCCTCCATCTCCTCAGGAGTTCAAAACCTCGCCTCCCAGGGCCCCTGAGCGAGAAAGGCAGGGACAGCCTGCCAGCGCCTCCTCCTCCTCCCCTCTTGCCTCCCCCCAGCCCCAGCCAGCCCCTTGCTGCCTGGTGAAATGTATTTTGGTAAACAGGCTGCCAGTCCCACTCAGCTTAGACCCAATGCTTCTTCTGAATGAGGGGCTCACCTTTTGCGAGTCCTGTGACTGCCTCACCAGGAGTCCACGCTCTGATGAATCATCTACGAGCAGGTGGACCCTTCCCTGGGCCTGCAGCATCAACTGGGCGATGGTCAGAAACGCAGGTTCTCCGGCCCTGCCTGACCTGCAGCATCAGAACCTGTCCCTCTTTCCACGGGGGATTCGTGTGCTTGGCAAAGTCCCAGAGGCACCAGCTAATGGCACAGGACAGCACGGACGCCCACTCTCTCTCTCACATTCTGCCTGGGGCGCCCCCTCAATGGGTCCAGAACTACATACTGGAGGGAGGACACCCTGAGAGTTGCTGAGAACCTGCTGGGCACAGAGAGGTCAAGGGACTTGCCACAAAGAAACGCAGCTCAGAAACAGCCAACCTGAAACGCAACACTGCCCCCAACTCCAGGGTTTTGCCCATCATAATTCAGGGGGTGCCAGGAAGGTGAGGGCTTCCTTAGGAGGCCTAGCCCTTTACCTGTGGAGAGACCTGGGCTGGTCACCAGGCCCCATAGGTCTCAGTTTTCCCATCTGTAAAATGGAGCCATCTCAAAGGTTAACTGAAAGGGCCCAGGCCATGATCTCAGCACATGCCCAGCACGCAGCAGAGCCTGGAGGATTTGGAAGCTGTGTTCTTTTGGCCCTGGATGGCAGTCCCTGCCCATCGGTGGGGAAAGGGCCTCCATGCCTGAGCCAGCCCTGCTCCATCCCTAGGATGGGGGTTGCTCCACCCCCAGGGCCTTTTCCTGCTGCCCTTGTATGACTCAGGGTTTTCCCCAGCCCCTCCTCCCCCTGAGCTGAGAGGGAGCAGACCCCTGGCAGGACCACTGGAGCTTCGGACACAGGCCTGCAAGCACAGCCCCAGTGCAGACAATCGCCAAGCCCTCCGGGAGCCTGCTGCCCAGGGCCAAGCCCATGCAAGGCTCTTGGGGCAGCACTGGCAGGGAGGGCTTATTAAAAGCTGCCGTGTTTACAGCTGGCAGAGGGGCTTTGGAGTCCACACTCTGGCCATCCTCGGGTGGCGTCCTGGCCACGCCCCCTATTTGCAAGGGGGGACATCCTTTCTCGGCCCTGGGGCTGCTTCATCTCATGAACCCAACGGACAAGGATGCCTTAGAAATAAGATTAATATTCAGGCAGGGGCAGCTCCCATGGCCGATCCTGAGCAGACATCACTAACTCAATCACTGCATTTCTTCCAGGGGCTCCAGCCACAGTCTGGGAACCCTCTGTGTTTTCAGCCTTCCAGACTGGCCAATCAGAATCAGCTGACAAACCTTGAGCTAGATGCCTCCCTGGGCTGACTGCTACTTATTTCTTTATTAACATAAGCTCATGGGAACCCCTGGGCCAGTCTGATTACCATAAAAACACTGTGAACAGTGCTGACAGCATCCAAAGGGACCGTGTACCCTACCTGTGCCTGACCCCCAAATAGACTAGAACACACCTGCCAGAGGTGGTCAAGGGTTCACCTGTGCTGCCCACAGTTGTCAGGTCCCTGAACCTACAGCATTTGCATCACTGGATGCATCCAGAATGCAGATCAGATGCTTAGGCCCCCTGGCTTCAGAGGACTCATACACGGAGACCTGTGCCCCTGCAAGGCCTGCGTGGTCCTGCACTACAGCCCTGACAAACCTAAAGCCAGGGCCCGGGAAGAGGCAGGGCGTGTGGGCCCTGAAGTTGATGAGGCTTGGGGCTTTCTCTGAGAGAAAGAATACAAAATGCTACGTGGGTATGTTGCTCAAACCTGATAACTGTGTTTCATCAGTTCCCGGGATCTGTCTCTGGGAGTGGTGGCCCTGAGCAGAGAGATATGTAGAGGGGGAGGCCCAGTCCTGGGGGTGAAGAGCCATCAGGTTAATTCAACCTGATCAGGCGGTGGCGCAGTAAATAGAGCGTCGGACTGGGATGTGGAGAACCCAGGTTCAAGACCCTGAGGTTGCCAGCTTGAGCACGGGCTCATCTGGCTTAAGCAAAAAGCTCACCAGCTTGGACCCAAGGTCACTGGCTCAAGCAAGGGGTTACTCAGTCTGCTGTAGCCCCATGGTTAAGGCACATATGAGAAAACAATCAATGAACAACTAAGGTGTCGCAACGAAAAACTGATGATTGATGCTTATCTCTCTCCGTTTCTGTCTGTCTGTCCCTATCTATCCCTCCCTCTGACTCTCTCTGTCCTTGTAAGAAAAAAAAAAGGTTAATTCAATTTTTAGCAGACTGAGTCACATGATCAAAAATGAAATCCTCCTCAAAAGGCCCCCTCCTTCTCAGGGACAGGAGAGACAGTAACACAGGCACCGGTCAGAGCAGCCTTCCCAGCCCCCCTCCCCCCCGGGTCCCAATGTCTCCCCCAGATAGTCCTGGGCGTTCCATCCAGGCCGGGTCTACCAAACAGACTAGTCTGCTATCGAGACATTCCCCCACACCTTTGGGGTTACTGTCTCGGGGCTCAGCTGTGCACCCCACAGGGAACGTGCTTCCCCTGGGCATCCTGCCACCCTGAGCACTTGCACATTGGAATTAATAAGTGGGACACCTCCCACTGCTTGTCATTCACACTGTTTTGCTGTGTTGTTATGGGCAGCAGGTGAGCTGGCTGGGAAGCCGTATTAGACAGAGAGGCGGAAGTGATTAAGTGTGTCCTTAACTCACAGTGGCCTTTCCCGCCCCTCCATTCTCCGAGTGCAATGATCAGGGATCTCACATGCTCCAGGGCCTCTCTCCTTCTGACAACAGCTGGTAGTCATGGAAGGTCAAGCATCCGCCCTCCAGGTACTCTGGTGGCACAAGAAGGCTGAACCTCCGATGTCCATGTAGGGTCAACCCACTGCACTCCAGCTCCAGGTGGCAGGAGGGGACGCCCAGACCACAGACAGGAAAGACCTTGGCTTTAAGTCACTCATACAGCAACCTTCCTTGAGTTCCACCACTGTGCCAGATGCCGAGCAGGTGCCAGGGACACGAGAGGAAGAAAGACCCAGCACCTGCCCCAGGAAGCATAGGGGGCAAAACAGGCGTTAACTAATAAGCACAATGCCACTGGTATAACTGTACCCAGTTATAATGAGCTCTGCAGAGAATGAGAGTGCTGAGAATATACTTCCAGGGGCTCACCTGGTCACAGAGGGCTTCCTGGAAGAGGTGACAGTGAGCTGGGACTTGAGGGACTAGCAAGAAAGTGGTAAAGGTAAGTATAAGGGGCTGGGCGGGGCATGTGGAGGTCCTGGGTGGGAACAGAGGGCTGGTGCACCCAAAGGCCCCTGCAGAGAGAGGAGCTGGGGCAGAAGCTGGACCGTAGAGGCCACATGCATTCCAAGACCAGCAAGGGGCCTCTGAGGGGTGGTGGGCAGGGTGGGACCAGCTTGGAGGGGCTCAGAGGAATGCCGAGAGGAGTCCTCTAAGGGAGACATTCGGACGCTGCACCAGTCATAGAACCAATTGGTCACCAGCCCCTACAGTGTATGTGACATCTTCACATCCCCTGCGTAAGCTGATCCACATTAAGTAAGGCAAGGGATTGGCAGTATTTTAACAAATTTATTAAAATCAAGAAAGAATTCAAACAGAGCCAATGGTATAAAATGAAAGGCAAGTCCCCTGCAGCAATTGTCACAGTGGCCTTTTCTGCGGGAGCCAGGAGAGGCAGGAAGGAGCCTGAACCCCACCTGAGTGCCTGGGAAGCTTAGCTTGACGGGCCAAACCCAGGTCCAACACCACAGGTGAGCGGGTCACACAGTGCAGGTGCCTGAACAGCTGGGAAACATTCTAGATCACGGCCTCTCCTCCTCCTGCCCCATCTTCCCCTACCCCCATTTTCTTCTCCTATTAAAAAATCTTCAAAGAAAGAAAAATAAAAGCCCAAAGTAATGAAAGAAATGGTGTCGCTGCACCAGCAGGCTCTAGCCAGGCTGACTCACAAAGGCTGCCAGAAACAGATGGGGGTCAAGGAGATGCCACCACGAAGGGACATCCAGCCAACAGCACTCTGTGGCCAAGCCTGGAGATGAGGAAGGGCCCTGATGTCTGAGGCTTGGGCCTGGGGGTGGGCTGTTGAGAGGGGGTGGATCTGAGGTCAGGAGTTGCCTCCGCCTATAACAATGACCACAGACTGGGGCATTTAAAACAACATAAATTTATTCTCCCACAAGTCTGTAAGCCAGAAGGCCACACTACCTCTGAAGGCCCCAGGGAAGATCTGTCCCGGCTTCTCTCCCAACTCTGCTCTTGCTGGCAGTCTCTGGTGTGCCGTGCTCGTGGCCGCATCACTCCAGTCTCTGTCTCTTTTTCTTTTTTTAGAGAGAGAGACAGAGACAGTGAGAAGGACAGACAGGCAGGAAGGGAGAGAGATGAGAAGCATCAATTCTTCACTGCGGCACCTTAGTTGTTCAGTGATTGCTTTCTCATATGTGCCTTGACCGGGAGGTTCCAGCTGAGTTAGTGACCCCTTGCTCAAGCCAGCAACCATGGATGGGGTCATGTCTATGATCCCACGCTTAAGCCAGCGACCCCGAGCTCAAGCTGGTGAACCCACGCTCAAGCCGGCGACCTTGGGGTTTCGAACATGGGTCCTCTGCGTCCAATGTCTATCCAGTATGCCATCGCTTAGTCAGGCTCTGTCTCTGTCTCTGTCTTCACACGGCCTCTCCCCTTGTCTGTGAGCCTCATGTGCTCCCCCTTCTCATCTCTTAAAGGACATTTTCATTGGATTTAGGACCCGCCCTAATCTAGGATTACCGGTATCTCATCTTAAGATCCTTACTTTAATTACGTGTGCAATGTCCCTATTTCCAAATAAGGTCAGTTTGAGGTTCTGGCTGGACATATCTCTTGGGGTCCACCATTAACCTACTTTGGGTAGGTTAATGTTTATTTCTTGGTGACATTTGAACTCAGACTGTATGTCACTTCCAAGAAGCAGTCCTGACCCCCACCCGCCACTCCCACAAGCATTTTGGGTTTCGTAAGACTGGTGTCATGACCAGGAAGGTGTGCTGGGGCCGACTGTGTTGGCATCCAGACTCCCCATTCATCAGCCACTTCATCAGGGGCCGGCTATGCCTCTTTGAGCCTCAGTTTCCACAACTATAGAATGAGTACAGTGATAAGGATCCTTGCAAGATCTCTGTAAAGACTCATTAGACAGCATGCAGCCTTGTGGTTCTTGGTGGACATTGTGTGTGTGTGTGTGTGTGTGTGTGTGTGTGTGTGTGTGTGTTAGCAGCTTTATTAAGGTATAATTTACATACCATAACATTCTCCCGTGTAAGGGTATAATTCAGTGGATTTTAGTATTTTTAGAATTATGCAACCGTCACCACAACCTAATTTTATAACATTTTCATCACCCTTAAAAGAAACCTCATACCCACTGGCAGTAGTTCCCCATTCTTCCCAGCTCCTGTCACTGCCGGCCTGCTCTGTTTCTGTTGTTTTGTTGAGTGTTTCTCTCAGGGAGGAATTAAGGAGCCAAGCACAGGCAAGAGAGAGGCTCAGGCAGCTGTGTTTGAATCTGTGTCAGCCGGGGGTGGGGTGTGGTGTGGTGGGACGGGGAGAGAGGGTGTGCAGAACAAGGTAGGACCAGGCGGCCCCATGGGGCGGGGCCAGCACCGCAGCCCCTCCCCGCTCTCCGGCTGGGCCCGGGCAGCCTTTGAACTCTTTTCATTATGGGGTTCTTTTTTGAGTTAAAAGACTCTTTGCTGTAAGATCCAACAAAGGTCTAGAAAACCATGCTCCTGGAACGAAACAGAAGACAGGGTGGAGTGTAGAAAATTCACCCCAGACACAAACATCCACAGCACTGCTCAGGCACTGCAGACCACCCGCCCTGACCTGGGAGAGCAGGCCTGGCAGCCTCACCGACGAGGACGACGAGCAAGACGTGTGCGGTGCCAGGAACTCAAACACAGGGGCGGGTCCTGCCAGCTCTGGTGGGGCACGCTGGAACGGTTAGCATCAACAATGCTCTAGGATGCACACAGGCCCCTGATGTCTGAGAGGGAAGGAAGGACTGGCAAGAAGAGAGTTCCAGAATGAAGGGACAGTAAGTGCAAAGGCCCAGGAGTAGGGAAGGGAGTAACATGTCAAGGAACTGAGGGAGGTTAGAGTATACAAGGTGGTGGGGTGGGCAGAAGGGTGGAGGGAGTGGGGTGGCAGAAAAAATCCTATGACACTGGGTTTAAAACTTCCTACTGTCTGGCTATTATGGTTGGATATTATCTTTTAATTTAAATGAGAAGAGGGGAGATAGACAGACTCCCACACGCACCCCAACCAGGATCCACCTGGCAACCCTTGTCTGGAGCCATGCTCACAACTGAGTTATTTTTAGCGCCTGAGTGGAGGCTCCAGGGAGCCATGCTCAGCGCCAGGGGCATATGCACTTGAATCAATGGAGTCATGGCTGCAAGAGAGAAGAGAGAGAGGGGGTGGGAGAAGGGAAGAGAAGCAGATGGTCAGTTCTGTGTGCCCTGTGAATCAAACCCTAGACTTCCATACGCTGGGTCAATGCTCTACCACTGAGCCAACAGGCCAGGGCTGGATATTATGTTTTTAAAGAGTACAAAAGCAATATGAATTCTTGAAAAAATATTTTAAATAAAAAGTGTGGAGAATGAATGTAAATTTCCCCTTTCAGCACATTCCCCATCTATTCAACAGCCCTCAGGTAACAACCCTTCATTCTGGTGGATTCTCTTTCAGCTATTTTTCTATATACTTGTAGGCATATGCACCTTATTTTTGAAATAAAAATGAGGCTATACTCTACATAGATATTTTTTCCTATGACTTGTTTCTGGCTTTAACATGCCATGGACATGTATGCTTATGAGTTCAAGATAGTTCTTGTTTTTAATGCCTGCATAACATCGCTTTAAAGAATTCGACACAGCATAGCACACAGTTCTGCCTCTTGCTTTTTTTTTTTTTCCAACCTAACTCTGTATTTTGGACGGTATCCCACATCAGCAAACAGTTTCCTTGTTTTTCTTACTGCATTTTGTGCCGAAATACATTGAGCCTGCCCCTCCTGAGGGGCATGTAGGCTGTTTTCCCCTTACTGCTTCTACAAATTAAGGTCAAGTGATATCCTGGTGCATTTGATATTTCACACAGATCTACCTCCAGGATACATTTCCAGAAGTGCAGCTGCTGAGTCAGTGATGCAGTTTAAATATTCCTCCAGTCTAAACTTTGATAGAGGTGAACAGTCTGCAAACCAGGGAGGTTATACCAATCTACAGGAGCAGCAGACAGAGGTCCGTTTCCCTACAGCCTTTCCAATTCAGTGCTTTATCTTTTTTTTTTTTTTTTCATCTTTCCCAAGCTTACAGGTGAAGCATTGTTATTATGTTTGAAGTTCCAATTTGCGCTTTGGTTATTAGGCATGCGGGTGGTATATTTTTCCTTGATGATTTGTAGGAGTGTTTGTAAAAAAGCTCTAAAAGGTCCCACTGCCACCCCCCCTCCCATTTCACAGGTGAGAAAACTGAGGCCTGGAGGGGAAGCCCTTCGGCTGGTGTGTTTACCATCTCCAGCTGAAAGCAGCTGCCATCGATCAGAGCCAGCCCAGCCCAGACAGATTACCCTCCCAGGCCCTGGGCTAGCTTGTTTTGGGGGTGGGGGTGGCAGTGGGAGGATAGGGGCTCATCCCGGTTGCCCTGGGAACTCCTGCTCATAAGGGACTGAAGTCTCCTAAAGAGCTGATTTCCCAACACCATCTCTCTCTTCTCCTGCCTCCCCTCCCCCTTGGGCTGCAGTCTATGTTTAGACCAAGTGCCCCCTCTTCTCCTCCCTCACCCTGCACCCCAAGCCCCTGCACACCAGGAATAGCAGATGAACAGCCCCCCCCAATTAGTCTACATACCCATTTAACAAGAGAGAAGACAGCTAATTAATTGGGGGACTGTGTTTCCACCCAGCTCAGGCGGGTGCACAGGCCACGCGTGCCTGTGACTGTCCCTGCACCTGGCCTGGACAGGGTCAGGGGGGTGGGGTAGGGGTGGGGGGACCAGAACAGACGGGCTGGGGGACATGGTGCCAGGGCAGGGACAGATCCTGAACATGGGATGAGCCAAACCAAAGCCCAGGCACTGTCTTTCTCAAGCACAAAAAGGTTGGGTTGGGGACATATTTACTTAAAATGAGTTGGGGGAGCTCACGGCTACATCCTCTTTAGTTTGCCTACTCAGTGCCCCGTCTGAAACATGATCTTGGAAATAACTCAGTTCTATTCAGTTAAAAAAGGAACTAGTCCGTCCATGAAGTCTGGACTGGACCCAGGGCCGCTGTGTTCCCCTCTCACGGGCCTGCCACCCCCATCCATGCCTGGCAGGCGAGCAACCAGGAGGGCAATCTCACAGCCAAGACATGCTGGTGTTTGGAGGGGCAGGGCAGAGGTTGCCTCCAGATGTGCTGTGACCTTGTCAGCTCAGGGCGGGCTGTGCTCTAGACCAGTGATTTTCAACCTTTTTTGAGCCATGGCACATTTTTTACATTTACAAAATCCTAGGGCACACCACCTACCAAAATGACACAAAATGACACTCTAACACAGAACATATTATACATATAGTTAATAATATAGTTTCTAAATGTATTTATACTCAGTGTGAAACCTGGGCCTGTTTCGATGAACACAAAAGGGATATCCTGGCAGGAATGGTAGAAAGACACACACGAAGCTCTTCCTCAACAGTTCTCAGTCTCTCTCTGTTTTTAATTTTTATCGCAGTCAAGCTTGAGAAGCTCAGCTCACATAGATATGTGGTTGAAAACGGGAGCAATGTCAAAATAGCTTTGTTGGCCAGAATGGGGAACTCCTTGGCAACAGATAACCAAAAACTGTCCAAAGGAAGATCAGCAAACTTTAGCTTTAAAGTTAGATAACATTGTGATGCATTGTGATGCATTGTATATCACCCTCTGCGGGGGCCTCTTTTAAAAAGAAAAAGGTCAAATATCTATATACACCATCAGGATAGACATAACCAGCTGAGGCTGAGGCTTCATCTAGTGGTGGCAACATTTACCTCCAGTCCTGACCAGGATTAGAAATCGGGACCATGGGGAGGAGTAGCAGCTTCAACTACTTGCAGTGGCCACACAATGACAAGTGCATGGCAGCCCGAGTAGGGACCTTCCTGGGTGTGGATAAGAGGCAGCCTACTATTGGTTCATCGCTAGTGGTCGGGATGAATCCTAGAAGGTGATTGGTCAGTGAGTGGTCCCTGTGCCTCCACTCTTCCTGTCGCTGATAGCTGGAGGGATTGTGAGGGGAATGTTTATGTTCGGAAGGAGGCAGCTGGCGGCGGGCCAGATAAATAGCCTCCGCAGGCCGTATCCGGCACGCGGGCCGTAGTTTGGGGACCCATGTTTAATTTCCCCACGGCACACCTGACCATGTCTCACGGCACACTAGTGTGCCCCGGCACACTGGTTGAAAAACACTGCTCTAGACCCTGCCCCTCCGGGTCCCCGCCAGGAAAGAGGGCAATGATAGAACATAGAGTTGGTCAATATCCTGGGATGAAGAAGAGGAAGTCTGCCCCAAGTGGCAGTGCATAGCCAAGAACTTGTCCCTGTGGGCCGAGGCCCCAAGACCCAGCTCCTGTCCTATGGGACTTCACTTACACAACAGTTTCAAAACTACAGTGATTTGGAATGTCAAGGTGGTGGCACTGGCCATTAAACCGCACGGGCAGGGCCTTTCTGGGGGTGGGCCCCAGGCCCCGGCACTTGCTTACCACCACTGCCATCCTCTGCTCCTGATGCAAGCAGGCCCCTCCATGTCTGACCAAATGCTACTTCCTCTGGAAAGTCCTTCCTGTCCCCACCTGTCCCCACCCTCCTTAGAAGAAGCTCCAGAGCCTGGGGACTCTGGTCCCGGTGTGCACTCCTGCACTCCATGGACACTGTGAAAGCAGAGGCTTTATCCTACACACCAATACCAGTGGCAGGTGCAGAGTGGCCCCATACAGGCATTTGTTGAATTAAAGAAGCAATATATTTGTGCGATTCTCCAGAATCACCTGTCTCCTAGGGGACAGGGCTGATGGTCCCATCCGCATATCTGTGTGCAGTGGGTACTCAGGAGGTCTGGAGGGCTGGATGGAAAGGAAGACAGAACAGCACAACCAAAGGCACAGGAAGAGGACTGACAGGAGGCTGGCGGAGGGCGGGGCCATTGAGGACTGACAGGAGGCTGGTGGAGGGCGGGGCCGCTGAGGACTGACAGGAGGCTGGTGGAGGGCGGGGCCCCTGAGGACTGACAGGAGGCTGGCGGAGGGCGGGGCCGCTGAGGACTGACAGGAGGCTGGTGGAGGGCGGGGCCCCTGAGGACTGACAGGAGGCTGACGGAGGGCGGGGCCGCAGGCGCGGGCAGGCCTTCGCTGGTGGGCCTCCGCTTGGTGCTGCACATCTAGCAGAAGCAACAAGCTTTTGTTGATAGAATAAACAAAACAAGACCAGGCCAGGCCCCAGGGGACGTGGGAGAGCAAGCAGGCACGTTATGTCAGGGGCCATGCTGTGCTCCCAGGCCTGACAGGGAGCCTTCCACCGGCTGGCTCCGTGCAGAGCTCAGATTGGCTTCTCCCAGGAGTCAGTTACAGGATAAATGGAGCAAAAGGCTGTTTCTAGGAGCCATCATTCTAGCAGACTCCCCCCCAGGCCACCCTCCTCGCTGCTGGGCATCCACGGTTGCAGCAGCAGGTCTCCCTCCGGGCCAGTTTAGCCCCCTCCTCACGACTCATCATCCTTTCTGCTCCTGTGGAGTGAAAGCCAGTGTCCGTCCGGCCTGACTTCTGGGAGCCACCTGCTTGCAGCGGGTGGGCCTCACTTGGAGCTGACGCATGGCAGAAACTTCCTGCCTCCACATCTCTGTCGCAGAAGGTGCTGAGATGTTCTGGACCAGAATGAAAGGAGCAACTCCTATCACCTCCTTAACGGCCATGGGTGAGCAGATACAGTCTTCAGGCAAGCAGAGACGTCGCTACACCTGCGGACAACCCAATGTGGGCTCCTCGTGCAGCTGGACACCTACTTGTGTGACGATGGCACATTCCTCTAGCCTTTCTGAGCTCCTAAATGTAAAATGGGAAGTGGGGCCCAGAGAGTCAGAACACGCAGGCCTCCCACAGGGCTAGGCTCTGGAATGTGCCCTATGAGGGTGCCAGGCCCCGGGATGTGCCCTACGAGTGTACCAGGCCCCGGGATGTGCCCTACAAGTGTGCCAGGCCCCGGGATGTGCCCTACAAGTGTGCCAGGCCCGGGATGTGCCCGATGAGTGTGCCAGGCCCCAAGATGTGCCCTACGAGTGTTCCAGGCCCCGGGATGTGCCCTACGAGTGTGCCAGGCCCCAGATGTGCCCGACGAGTGTGCCAGGCCCCGGGATGTGCCCTACAAGTGTGCCAGGCCCCAGGATGTGCCCTACAAGTGTGCCAAGCCCTGGGATGTGCACTGTGAATGCTAGCTGCTTCTGCTACTATTCTTGGTACAACCAATATTCCTCTTCTTTCATCTGTCCAGTCGGGCTTGGTTCCCCTTCCCCTCATGGCTGGGCAATACTCACATATCATGCCACTTACTCTACTTGTATGAGAAATCACTGGGAGCCAGGCCTGGTGTGGGACCAGTGAGGTAGGACAGAACTTCCGCAGCAGGCCGAGGACCCCCAACTCTCCACGCAGCACCCATCGGAGCATCTGGTGCTAGGTTCACCCCACTTCACAGAAGAGGACACTGAGGCACAGCACAAAGGAGGCTCCACAGTCTGCCCACGGTGATAGGCAAGGGGCTGAGGGGTGACAGGACCCTAGATCACCAGTCTGAGCGCGAGCTCCAACCAAAAGGTAACCACGCCTCCTGTACTCAGGCCCTCTCAAGTCGCACGTGGAGGATACAAGACTCTCAATCTGGGCTCTCAGCCCCAACCAGCAGGCGGGCACCAAGATCCCAAATCCCTCACAGACTGGCATGACTGGGTTTCCTGCATGAGGGGAGAGGGGACCAGGGGCTTTTAGCCCACCCCTGCCCTTACAGCTAGCCACTTCCAGCACTCACTGCTGTGGACACCACCACCCCTGTGAAGGCCCAAGGCAGACCCCACAGGCTACAGTCCTTGTCCTACTTGGCACGAGGCAGGAGACATCAGCAGCATCTCGGTGCTTCTGTGTCCCTCTAGAGAAGCTGGAAGAGATGTCCTTGCTAACTTTCAGTTCTCCGAAGGCAGAACTGAGATTAACCTCACGGAACCTCAAGAGGCTTAATGAGCTGTTTGTAAAGTGCCTGGAGCTCGCTGGAGGCCAGATCCAGACATGTGCAAAGGTGCCAGCTAGAGAAGCCCTGCCCAGCATGCTGGCCAAGGAGAGTGGGGGCTCGGAGGTCTGGATCCCAGCCCAGGCTCCTTGGAGAAGCCCATTCCCATTTTCCCAGTAGAAGGAGTGGGGGGTAGTAGCCCTTGAGTCCAGCCCTTTGGACTGTAACATCAAGAACACCCGAGGCTCAGCAGCAGCCCTGAAAGGACCCATTTAGAGATTGACCATCCGTTCAACAACCAGCCAACATGTGGGCCCTACTCCATCAGGGAGGGAGAGGACACGACCCACATGTGTGAGCATTGCCCAGGCCTCAATCAGCTCCTCTACCCCCAGACACAGCAGGGAGAGGTGACTCTCTCCTGTTTTACAGACGAGAAAACAGTGGTTCACTCTAGAGCAGTGGTCCCCAACCTCTTTTGGGCCATGGTCCGGTTTAATGTCAGAAAATATTTTCACGGACCAGCCTTTAGGGTGGGATGGATAAATGTATCACGTGTCCGAGACAAGCGGCAAGAGTGAGTCTTAGACGGATGTAACAGAGGGAATCTGGTCATTTTTTAAAAATAAAACATCATTCAGACTTAAATATAAATAAAACGTAAATAATGTAAGTTATTTATTCTTTCTCTGCGGACCGGTACCAAATGGCCCACGGACCGGTACTGGTCCACGGCCCGGGGGTTGGGGACCACTGCTCTAGTGGACACAGAGCCACTATGACAGGCCACGCTCTGTGCTGAGTGGATTCTCTCTCCTGACTCTAGAATGACAGCGAGATGTTATCGTCTAACAGAGAGCAACTAAGGCTCAGCTCTGCTCACCAACTTATCCATCCAAGTCCCGCCAGCAGCTGGGATTTGAAAAGGACACACACCAAGAGTGTTTCTAGAGAGGTTAAGTCTGCAAAGCCAGGGACAGGCCACTGTGAAAGCCCAAACCCAGGACAGTCACACGAGAAGGCCACCTCCTGACTGCCCAGGAGCAGCAGTGACTCTGAGTGCTAGTGTGACTACGTTATGGATCCCCAGACCATCCTGGACTATCCACATGAGCTTTAAATGCTATCCCAAGTGTCCTTTCACGAAGCGACGGAGAGAGATTTAAGACAAGAAGGAAGAGGCAGAGATTGGAGTAATGTGGCCACAAGCTAAGGAACACCCAGAGCCACCAGGAACTAGAAGAGGCCAGAAGGGTCCTATCCTAGTGCCTCTGGAGGGGGTGCAGTCCTGCCATCACCTGAGTTTCAGACTCCTGGCCTCCAGAGCTGAGGGGAAAACTGTCTGTCGGTAAGCCTCCCGGCTGTGGGGTTTGCTACAGCGGCTGAGCAGACTAAGTCACTCACACAGCTGTCAGGGGAGCACACAGGCACTGGAGCCAGCTGGCCTGTGTTCAATCCCAGTTCACCTCAGTTTCCCCATCTACAGAATGGGATAACAATACTGCCCCCCCCCTCAACAGGCAACCATGACAGTTAGATGAGGTTACCTTAAGGCACACTTACATTAAAGTTATTCATTGTTTATCTGAAATTCAAGTATCATTAAGCATCCTGGTTTGTATATAGTAAAGCTGTGAATTAAAGGTGATATGGAGGACTGGCCCTGGCTGGTTGGCTCAGTGGATAGAGCGTCAGCCCGGCATGCAGACATCCTAGGTTCGATCCCTGGTCAGGGCACACATGAGAAGCCACCACCTGTTTCTCTCCCCTATCCTCTCCCCCTCCTCTCTCTTCCTCTCTCACAGCCAGTGGTTCACTTGGTTTGGCCTTGGGCACTGAGGACAGCTCAGTTGATTTGAGCATCGGCCCTACATGGGGGTTGCCGGGTGGATCCTGGTCGGGGCACATGTGGGGATCTGTCTCTCTATCTCCCCTTCTCTCACTGAAAAACATAAAAAAATAAAATAAAAAATAAAGGCGATACTATACACCAACAGTCCAGCACCAGTGAGTATGCAGTTAGGGTAGAGGACGTCAGGGCCACCTGGCTTCCTGGGGCTGGGGATCGACACTGAGATCCGATATCAAAACTGAGAACAGAGTCATGATGATCAAAGTTCCAACTGGGGACAGAACATTCTGGAGAGCAGACATGGTGCTTTGTCAAATGGCCTCATCAAAGATAGGGGAGAGGATCTGGTCTGCCAGGTACAAGCTGGGCTCAGAGGGGATGTGAGGGGCTGGCTCAGAGCAAGGCGGCAGGTTCAGAGGTTGGCCAAGCTGAAATAAAACAGCAGGTCCCAGGCAGCCCCTAGCTCAGGGGACCTGGCTTGGCTCCCTGAATGCCTGCCCTGGGAAGGAGGGTCTAGTCCAGCCTCTCTGCAGCGAGCTCATTACAATGCCACCAGCACCCACTGCCCCATGCCAAAGGGAAGAGCTTGGGGCTGGGGAGCAAGGTGGGCAACTAGCTCTGGTTTATCCATGCAAGACGCAACCGCTGAGCGCCAACTATTTGCTGGGAGAGATCCAGATGAGCCCAGAAATGGACGAGATGGCTCCGGCACCCGAGATGCTCAAAGTTTTGTGCAGTGGAGGTCTGGGCGCGAGGGACAGAAGTGCAAGCTGGGCCGGAGGCAAGGCTGACCCTGGAGTTGCAACAGTGACCTGGGTGCGGGCAGAGGCAGACCTAACAGCAGGCACGCTGGGCGCTCGCCCTGGGCCCCGGCTTCTGGAGGGCCCCACAAAACCCCAGCTTTATACTTTTTTCTAATGACACCAAGTTTGGTTTCATATGTGCAATTTTAACATTAATAGTACATAATATTTATTATTTATTTAAAAATATAGTTAACATGTATTTTTATTTTCCCTGTCTCTCTCTCTCTCTCTCTTTTTTTAAGGGGCCCAATACTTTCTTCCGTGCCTGGGGCCTCAACCGACCTTAATCTGCCTCTGGTGCCGGGCATGACTCCAGCTCTGCTACCTACTAGCTGGGACCCTGGATAAGTCACATGGCCTCTGGGGCCTCAGTTTCCCCACATGTGAGGTGCTGATCATGACATCTATCTCCCCCAGGCTCTGTGAGAAAAGTAAGGGCATGCGGTCAGCACTTGAGGGGCTATTGGCGTTGGTGTTCCCTTCTGCCCCACCACCGGCCTCTACTGAGGTCATGTATTCAGTGATGACAGTCTGTCCACTAGGTGGCTCTACAGGGGATGAGGGGCAGGGTCCTGTCTAGTCTCTGAGGCCAGGGCTGCTGCACAGGCATCTCTGAGCCACTGGCTCTGAATGATCAGTGTACGCCCCTGCCCGGGCCTCCAGGAAGGATCTACTGGTTCAATCTTTATAGTGTCTTCAGGTGGTGGCACCAAGCTAGACACTTGGGGACAGAGGTGAAGGAGACACAGGCCTAGCCTTCAGCAACAGAGACATAGCCTCCACCACACATCAGCAGCATGGCCTTTGCCTCCACTTTCTCATCTGTGAAGTGGAACAGTAGCCGGATGGAAGGTCAAGTAAACTAAGACCATTATAAACAGATGTCCAGTGCCACAGATAAGGATGGGGACAACACCAAACCAGAGCCCGGGGGTGAGGGAAGTTGGAGAGCAGGTGCTGCAGGTGGGACATGCAGTCTGCGTGGAGCTGGTACGGTGCCTGGCTGGGTAGGGGCCACTGCATTACTTCCTGTGTTATCACTAAGCTGGACCTTAAACCTAAGAGTGTCTGAGAGGTGGCATCAGAGGGGTTTACAAGCAGCAGGAACTGCCTGAGTAAATGCCTGGTCTGCTTGTTTTAGGGAAGTTTAAGTTCTCCTTGTTTTGGGGTTTTTTTTTAAGTGAGAGGAGGGGAGAGAGACAGATTCCTGCATACTACCCAACTGGGATCCACTGGCAACCCCCATCTGGGGTCAATGCTCAAATCAACGAGCTATTTTTAGTGCCTGAGGCTGACATACTCAGACCAACCAAGCTATCTTCACTACCCAGGCCGATGCTTGATCCACTCAGGCCATGGCTGCATGGCTGCAGGAGAAGAGGAATAGAAGGGGAAGAGGGAGGGAGAGAAAAGCAGACGGTTGCTTCTCTTGTGTGACCTGAACTTGGGAATTGAACCCAGGACGTCCATAGGCTGGGCTGATGCTCTATCCACTGAGCCAACCGCCCAGGGCCAAGAAGTTTGAATTCTTGTAAAAATGTTTACTTGTTTTGGGAAATATTCATATCTAGTGAAAGAGCAGAGCTAGACGAAAGAAACAATAATGTCAGAAAGACTTGCTGACTAAGCTCCCAGGCAGATGCCAGAAGGGGGCATCTGCTCCTATATTGCTCAGCCTAGAGACAGCAGAGTTTGGGAGACCTGGCGCTTTGCTCTCGGACAGCCCTGTTCTCAGGCCTCTGCTCACCAGCCTCCCAGGATGTCCTGCAGTGCCATCAGCTTCCCTGGTGTAAGGGGACCTGGGTGACATAGGCCCTCACCCCCTGGATTTACTCACACCTCTCCCCTCACCCCTATCCCCCTGCTGCTGTTGTCTGCATTCACCCAGTGTTTCTGGTGAATGAAATAAGAAAACACGCAAATTGTGTTATATTCAGATTGTTCCTTCCTATATCAATTGTGTTAGAGCCAATTTGTTTTCAAAACAAGCGCTGCAGCAGAACTGACTATATAACTACTGCTGTCAAGGAGCTAACCTTGCAACCATCCTATCACCTTATGCAGACCTAGAGCAAACCTTGCCTGTCAGCTAACATCAGCCTTTTTATGATCTGAAGAGGGAGTTAAAAACAGCCGGGCGCCCGCAGCGAGATGTGACAGGAAAGCACAGGGCTGTGAGGTTGGTGGTGCCGGACCCTGAGGGGCCCCGGAAGTTGTTGGGAAAGGCCCGTGCTTCTCCCTGCAGGCAACAGGGAAGTCCCCAAAGGATTGTAAGCATGGAAGGGTCTTCTCAGGCCAGAGGGTCCCATGGAAGGTGGATTTCAGTGTGAGACAAAAAAAAAAAAAAAAGGCTGTGGGACCCTCAGATGGAAGGTGATGAGAATCTGATCCACATTTTTATTTAAAAGGGTTAGAAGAAATAGAGATGGGGCCCTCATCCCAAACGCACAGTAGGGCTGGGCAGACACAAGGTTCTGACCCAGGACTGTCTATGGCAAGGACAAGGCGCACTTGCCCCTGAGCTCTACCTACCCCACAGGACCTTGTTCCCAAAACATACCCTCCAGAAGATGAGCCAGGGCAGCAGAAACAGCCCCAGAATTAACCTGTCCGTTGGCTGATGGTTTCAAAAAATCAGACATGAGCCTCATAAAATCAGGCGGCGTGGGAAAACCCCCCAGCTGTCTTCTTGCTTTCGGTTTCTGGTTCACCTTTGGCCCCTGGTTCACATGGCCCTCAGAGGGTGACGGAGCACTTTCTGGCCAGGCTCCTCACAGAGAGCCTTGCCTACAACACCTCCCTCATCCAGGTCCCTGGTCCATGTGACACACCTCCCATGACAGGGCTGCTGTCCCAGGAACACAGGTGGCCGGCCTGACGCAGGGCAGTGCAGGTGGAGCCTGAGCTCTCGGGCCAGGCCCCGCGGGCATCTCTGTGCCAGCGGCGGGCACGGCCAGTGCCGGCCCAGGATTGTTTTAAATATATAAAATAAAACACGTGAAGTTATGAAGGAAATTGGTAACTTGGAAATGTTATTTATGAATCGCATTTGTGAGCTAGTCACGTACCATGTCACGCTTCTCGGTGAACACGTGAAACACGCTGCAGCAGTCTGCCTAACACGGACCATGACTTAGACGTGGTGCTGGGTAAACCCTATTTCATGATGTGAAAATACCATCTGAGACTTGTCCTGGTGGCAAAGTCACAGGCCCTATGAGTGTCACTGGGGCCGGCGTTTGTAACTGGGGGGAATGTTAATTTTCATCTAGAGGTTAGTGTAAGTGCAGACATGCTCTTTCCCCACCTGAGCCTGTGGGGAAACCCTGGGCATTGCCCGGGGCCTCGGAGCAATAAGTGAAGGATGAGACTTGCCCGCCTCCCCACCTCCGGGAGCCACGGGAAGGCCTCCCCTTGAAGCAGGGAGGGATGGTGTGGAAGGCGAGAGGCAGCTCCTAGCAGACAGGCAGTGGCAACCCTGAGAAGGGGTACCTCACATGGCCTCAGGAAGGACCTGGAAGTACCCCAAAGAAGCAGTGCCTGGGCCACCGGTAAAAGACAGCAGATGGGGCCACTGTGGGCAGCGTCACAGAGCCTGAGAGCTCAGCCGCTGGGGCGAGTGCGGGATGAGGGAGGACCAGGATGAGGGCGGGCAGTCAGAGGCAAAGCTCCCACACTGCAGACACCACCAGGGCTCTGGGACCCCTCTTCGTGCTGGTGGGAAGCACTGAAGGTTCTGAGCTGGGAAAGTGAGATCTGATTCTGGCTGCCGGAGAGTGGGTGCGGGAGGAAAGGAGAACAAGCAGGGGCTGCTGCCTGCTCCAGGCAGAATGGGGCTGGACCCACCAGCGGAGGGAGGGGCCTGAGAGCTACGCTGGAGGCAGAGTCACAGGGAGCCAGCAGGGACTGATGGGGGTCAGCTGAGGACGGAGGAGGCAGGGGGTCCGGGGTATGTCAAGGTTTCCAGCCTGCCCACTGAGATGGGATACCTAGATTTAACAGAAACTGGTACAAAATGCTACAGGCGCATACCCAGTAGGGTGGCCACTGTCAGAAACAAATAGGCCCTGGATGGCTAGCTCAGTGGTAGAGCATCGGCCAGCCATGTGGCAGTCCCAGGTTCGATTCCCGGCCAGGGCACACGGGAGAAGCACCTATCTGCTTCTCCACCCTTCCTCCTCTCCTTTCTCTCTCTCTCTCTCTCTTCCCCTCCCGCAGCCAAGGCTTCATTGGAGCAAAGTTGGCCCGGGCACTGAGGATGGCTCCATGGCCTCCATTTCAGGCACTAGAATGGCTCTGGCTGCAATGGAGCAACGCCCCAGATGGGTTGAGTATCGCCCCCTGGTGGGCATGCTGGGTGGATCCCAGTCAGGCGCATGCAGGAGTCTGTCTGGATGCCTCACCACATTTAACTTTGGAAAAATACAAAAACAAAGAAAGAGAAAATAACAAGTGTTGGCAAAAATGTAAAGAAATCAGAATCCTTGTGCATTGTCTGTGAGAATGTAAACTGGTTCAGTCGCTGTGGAAAAGAGTCTGGAGAGTCTTCAAGAAATTAAACATAGAAGTTCATATGACCCAGCCACCTCACCTCTGGGTCCACACTCAAAAGAACTGAAAGAAGGCCTCAAAGAGATACGTGTACAACCATGTTCGGAGCAGCATTAGTCACAGCTACGGAAACGTGGAAGCAGCCCAGTCTCCATCGACAAGTGAATGGATAAGCAAACTGTGTTCTATACACATGATGGAATAATAATTCAGCTTTAGGGAAGGCATCCTAAAAAAAAAAAAAAAAAAAAGGGAAGGCATCCTGACACAGGCTGCAACATGGACGGACCTTGAGGACATTACGCTCAGTGACATAAGCCAGTCACAAAAGACAAATACTGTACGATTCCACTTAAAGGGGCCCCCTCGAGGAGTCAAACGCAGACACAAAGCAGAATAGTAGCTGCTGGGGACTTGGGGGAGAGAGAATAGAGACGCCGTGTCTCATGGGGACAGAGTTTCAGTTTGGGAAGCCAGAAAAGTTTGGAAGATGGGTGGCGGTGATGGTTACACAATATTATGAATGCATTTAATACTGCTGAAATAGACACTTAAAAATGGTTAGGTGATTAAATTTATATTATATGTATTTTGCCACAATTTAAAGCAAAAATGCCATGGCCGCCAAGGGCCAAGAAGGGCGAACAATGTGTTCTAGAGAAGTTCAGCTCAGCAGCCGGGGCCCCTTGCCAGCCTCCCGGCGAGTCCCTCCCCAGGGGCAGCTGGGGACGAGCATGTATGCCTCACTTGATGACCCCTTTCTGTGTATCCATGACAGGCAGTACTAACCAATCAGGCCCTTCACTGACCCAGATGTGGGCTCAGAAGCCTTCTAAGCGCAGAGCCCCAGGGAGACTACCCACCAGAGATGGCGGCAGCCGCTCCCCCCAAGCTGCTCCACTGCTGGGCTAAACCAGGACCAGCTCCAGACACAGGGCGGGCTGTCTCTGGCCTTGGTCATGGTGTCCCAGCCGGGCACCTCGGCCAGTACCAGTAACCGAGGCCACAGCAGCGACTGTGGCGCCCTGCGGTCATCACTCCCGGCTCAGACACTTCACGTAATTACCCTGCCAGGCACCAGCCAGTCACACCGCCCGCTGGGTAAATAACTAAGAGGGGAGCTTCATTCAGAAGGGGGAGGGGCCCGTGGCTGTGCAGGGCAGATAGCAATGCTCCCGACCCCACAGACTGCACGCCACTCGCCCACGGCTGTGGTGAGGGTCCAGATCCTCACACAACCCTGTCATCAGGCCCCAGGCAGGCAGCCTGGAGAAGGAAGATGGTCAGGAAGCAAAGCTGGCTTGTCCAGCCCTTCATGGTGGGAGCACAGCCCTGCCCCTCAGCCTGCCGATGCCCACACGTGGGGCCACGTGAAAGCCCCCCCCTTTTTCTTCACTGTCCTCCCTTGCCCATTGTCCCCTGGGTCAGTGGCAGAATGCAGAGGTAGAAGAGAGAGGGGTGGGGGAGAAGGCAGATAGAGAGATAAAGACAGAGATAGAGACAGAGAAACAAAGAGGGAATCCTTGTCCTAATAGTCCTGAGTTTCTTCCAGAAGACAGCGAACCCAGAATTCCCCACCCGGATGTGTTGACTTTGAGGTTCAAATCCTGTCTTGGCTGCTGAGTGGCTGTAACCTCAGGAAGTTCCACTTCTGGTCTCTTTTTCTCTTCTTATAAGGACACTAGTCCCATAGGATCAGGACCCCACCCTTATGACCTCACTTAACCCTAATTACCTCCTAAAAGCCCCATATACAAAGAGAGTGACATTTGGGGGTTAGGGCTTCACATATGAATTTGGGGGGGCACAATTCAGTCCATAGCAGATAACGCATTAGGAAGGAGGTCAGATTGACAAGACCCAAAATCACAGTTGTTTAAGGTCTAAAACATGCAGCAACATGAATGAACCCTGAGAACATGATGCTGGTAAAAGCAGCAGACACAAAAAGACTAATACTGTACTGTGTGATTTCATTCAAATGAAATGTCCAGAAGATGACAGGTAGAGTAAAACAGTGTTTTTCAACCACTGATCTGCGGACCGGTGCCAGTCCATAAAAGAGTTACCCACCCTGATGTTGTATGAAAATTGTAAACTCAATGATCTTAGTCAAATTAGCTTATGCTCAGGGTCACTGCCACTTATCAGCCTGTACTATCGGTGAAAATACTCTTGAGGTTGTCTTAGATATCTCTGGAACTTGTAGGCTCATTCAAACAACGTTTCGCACTGTGTAGAGCAGGGGTCCCCAAACTGCGGCCCCCTTAGGCCATTTATCCGGCCCCCGCCGCACTTCTGGAAGGGGCACCTCTTTCATTGGTGGTCAGTGAGAGGAGCATAGTTCCCATTGAAAATTGGTCAGTTTGTTGATTTAAATTTACTTGTTCTTTATTTTAAATATTGTATTTGTTCCCGTTTTGTTTTTTTACTTTAAAATAAGATATGTGCAGTGTACATAGGAATTTGTTCATAGTTTTTTTTTATAGTCCGGCCCTCCAACGGTCTGAGGGACAGTGAACTGGCCCCCTGTGTAAAAAGTTTGGGGACCCCTGGTGTAGAGCATTTACAAATCACGTGCCGCAGACAAAAAGCATCTGGACAAACTTATGTAGTTTTCAGTGCATCATACACGTGGAGTTCGGAAACCAAGTGCTAGCTTGCACTGTGCTGCGCTGTTACGCGCAGTAAGATAAACCTTTATTCGTGGCATGTTTTCATTTCCAGCCAGCTAGGTCACTGGTCCCCAAGTGTAAAAATGGTTGAAAAACCACTGGTCGAGGTTCCCAGTGGGTGGGGTGTGACTCCGTATTGGTGAGTACAGGGTTTCTGTTGGGGGTAGGCTACTGAGGCTCCACTGTGGAGCAGTGAACACCACCCTTGGCAGCCCCCACTCAGGACAAGTTTGCAGAGGCTGGATGGGCAGGTTAAGTGGTCATAGGAAATTCAGGGGACGGACGTGGAGGGGCAGGGTGTGCAGTGACTGCAGAGAGGCAGCTGAGACCCGAGTATATACATGGTGGCAGGTGTGTGTGTCCATGTCCCCTCACCTCATTTAACCCAGAACCTACGATGAGGCCAGAAGTGTGGATCTGGGACAGCTACACTGTTCTCTATGCAGGGCCAGGACACCGGCTGGCCATTAGTTATTTTGAATGTCACCCCTGGAACAGTTGTGATTATGTAGGGAAAACAGGACATGGAAGTAAAAACTGAGAAATTCTTCCTGTTCTATGGACAGGGAAACTGAGGCTCAAGGAGAAACAGCTTCATCCGGTAGCGGAGCAGGAGAGAGACAGGGAAAGCCAGGTATGGCATCTCATGAGATCATCATGTGGACCACGCTCCCCGGAAGCTCAGTGCTCTGGCGGGGTGGCAGGAGGGGCTGAGGACGCGGAGCGGCAGTGCGAGGCCCCAGCGCCTGTGGTACATGGGATCGCAAGAGCTTCAAGGAGAAAGCAGAGCAGGGCCTCGAAGAGACTGAGACGGTTCCCAAGCCCTTTCTAGCCCCACAGTGCCACATAGCTCTTGGCTAAGATAACTGCTGGGTCACATCCTTTGCGTACTTGGCAACAAAGAGAGTTTATCTGTGGGACAATGTTTTCCCAGAGCCAAATGGCAGTTTTGGGGTCAGGAGTGATTTAGCAGGAGTCCGTTGTCACTTTCACCCACCAGATGACTGGTGTATGTGTGTGCGGTCACCCTAGGCCTGGGTGAACTCTCAGGAACAGGATCTATGTATGTGGGACTGGACTCAGAGCCCAGCTGGAAAACCCCCTCCTGGTAGTTGAATTATTGGTTAAGTGAGCTTGTTGCTGGTTCCCAGGACCCCACGATAAGAATACCAATGATGACTGTTAAGAATCTTTGAGGGCTTTCTGGTGGCAGGGACATGCGGAGCATCCCACAGGCGGCCTCCCGTTCCATTCCTAACTGCTGTAGGAATGTCATCATGCACAGACGAGGAAACCGAGGCTCAGAGCAGTGAAGGCTGGTCTGACCCTACAGCCCACACCACTCACTACTTAGACGTGATCATCTTTGTTGGAAAAATCCCCTCATTCCCCTCCTCACTCTTGTACCTGCTGGGTACTGAGAAGGAACCCAAGAAATAAACAAAAACTCCTGCACCTCTAATAGGCGCCAACACAGAGGGGATCACAAAAAGGGACCAGCTGACTCCCTCTTGGAGCTGGGGATGAGCTCACAGAGGTGGTTTTAAACTGGGTCTTGAGGAATGCATAGGAGCTCTCTGGGCTGGGCTGAAGGAAGGCATTCCAAGCAGAGGGAACACAATGTGCAAAGAGGAAGGCTGTCCAGAGGGTAGTGGGGTGGCAGTAGCAGACTGCAGCTGGGGTGGTGGGATACCAGGGCAGAGAACAAGGAACCTGGCTATCTGGCTGGTAATCTGGACTTCATCCCAGTGACTCTGAAGCGCTGGAACAGGGAGATCGATTCCTGTTCTTACAGCTGCTGATCCGTCTGTCTGTCAACTGCAAAGATGACTGGGCACAGGCACTGAGGACGGGCGGCTGTGAGAGCTCCCAGAGGAGGGTGCTGTTGAGTGAAGACCTCCATGCCTCAGTTTCTCTTTTCCTGTCTCTGCACCAGTGTAGACCTTCCACAGAGCTGCATCCCAGACCCCGGAGACTGGCCACCACAGTTGGTACTATGCCAAGTAGTTTCTCGGATGGTCCTTCTGGACCTCTAGGGGCGTCAGGTCAGTCTGACAGCCAAACCTGGAAGCTACTGTACAGAAAATGCTCCCATGGGGATGAACCCAGACTGCCAGATCTGCCACTACTATTCTCTTCTCCCCAAAGTGTCACTAGCTAGCTCCTCCCCTTCAAGAAGAGCAGGCCTGCTGGCCTCACCTCCAAGCCTCATCAGGGCTGGCACTGGTGGTCACAGGCTCAAGGTCCAGGAAAGGAGATGGGGTCCCAGCTCGAGGGGGTTTGTGGCTGAAGTCCTGAGCCCTCTCTGAAGACCTCCTGGATCCCCACCTGAGCTATGAGGATGAGGACCAGGACACCCGCAGCCTTGCAACACTGCCATGCTCTCAGCTGTCAGCCCAGCAAATCTGGGCCCCAACCAGGGGCCCAGTGTTGTCCCAGTCATAGGGGAAGTTAAGGAGTTTGGGAAAATTACAGATATTAAGGCCCAGGGCCAAAATGTATATATCTAAATATTCATAAATATATACTTTTAGCCTTTTTTTTTTTTTAAAGATAGCCTCAAATTACACATATGATTTTAAAGCCCGTAATTTTTACTTCAGTCTTACATCCACAATGCCTTCGAAGGCAGGCTCGCTCCAGGGAAGGAGTACACTACATCTAACTGATCTCTGTATCACGTGGAAATGTTCAAAAGTATCTGGAATAAAGGACGGCTGTGGAGTTACAGAAGAAGCACATATGCTCCCTGATGCACGCGTGCACTCTCCCACGCACGGGACGACAGCCGCGGCCCGGCATCTTTAACAGTGGCTCTGGGTGGTGGGGCCTGGAGGGTGCATTTTTACCAGCCTTTAATAAAAAGGAAGAAAACAGTGCCATGGAGATGAGGGTGAGGGAGAGACAAATGGGCCTGAAGGCCAGCCTGAAAGCAGAGTGAGGAAAGGCCCCTCCCCTGGCTTGTTTCAGTCTCAGAGTGCGGGGTCCCCACCCGCCAGCATGCCCTGTCTCCCTGAGCCGCCAGCTGCATCTCGGTGTCACTGCCTGGCACTCACAGCAAGTGAATGCCAGGGCAATCCTGCTCTGCTGACCTGCAGGGCTGGCTTGGCCTCGCTCCCATCTAAACAGCACAGAGCAAAGAGGAGCCACACCTGCCTGGAGATGAGCCAGCACAGGGAGGGGCCCTTACCCTCTGGTGCTCAGCGAGACCAGCCAACAGCCTAGAGAGAGCCCACCAGCCTCCCCAAGGGCTGGGCCTGGTGCTGGGAGCAGAGAGCTCCCACATACACTGTGGCAGGATGGACTTCAGTTTAAGCAGTCAGTCAGTGTATCAGTCAGGCTAGGCTAAATGCTGTAACAAATAGGCCCAATGACAGATAATAGCTCAGAAATGAACATTTATTTCTTGTTCATGTTAAGTCAAGTCTAGGTGTTCCTGAAACAGTGACCATACAATGACCACAACTGACTGCTGGCCTTACAAGAGGCCTCTATGTGCCCCCTCTCTTCACGTTATTCAGAACATCTAGGGAATGTTCTTGTAGAAGCAAACACCATCGAAATCTGATCAAACCAGTTGGTTTCTAACTACCAGTTGTAACTACCAGGAAATCCACGGGACAGAGGAACATATTATACACCCCCGAGGCAGTCAGCTTTTAAAACCCAGACTGGGCAATCCTATGGGACAAACAACCTGGTTGTCTCAACAAAATATTGCAAGGAAAAAAGGCAGGGAGGGAACCTAGAGCTTAACCGAGATCTGAGACACACATCAACCAACGACAACATATGGATCTCGTGTTAATCCTGATTTAAACAATTAAAAATGAGGCAGCCAGCAGAATGAGAAGTCTGGCTGGATTTTTAATATGTCAGGCATTGGTGTTATTTTTAAAGTGGGATGATATTGACATCATGGTTTGATTTTCAAATTATTATTTTTTTTCTTTTTTATTTTATTTTTTTTTTCATTTTTCTGAAGCTGGAAACAAGGAGAGACAGTCAGACAGACTCCCGCATGCGCCCGACCGGGATCCACCCGGCACGCCCACCAGGGGCGACGCTCTGCCCATCCTGGGCGTCGCCATGTTGCGACCAGAGCCACTCTAGCGCCTGAGGCAGAGGCCACAGGGCCATCCCCAGCGCCCGGGCCATCTTTGCTCCAATGGAGCCTTGGCTGCGGGAGGGGAAGAGAGAGACAGAGAGGAAAGCGCGGCGGAGGGGTGGAGAAGCAAATGGGCGCTTCTCTTGTGTGCCCTGGCTGGGAATTGAACCCGGGTCCTCCGCACGCTAGGCCGACGCTCTACCGCTAAGCCAACCAGCCAGGGCTCAAATTATTTTTTATCTGTATTAATGAAATGGTATGGTGGCTAAAATGTGCCTCAGAAGTAACCTTGGGGGGAGGGACAGGTCAGGGTTCAGAAGCCAGGCGAGTGGCCCATTGCATTCCTTAGACTCTTCTCTCCACTTTTGTATATCTTTGAAATTTTCCGTCATGCAGAGTAAAAATAAAAGTAAGTGGCACACCCATGTTCACAGCATCATTTTTCGCAACAGCCAAAGGTTTAAAAAACCCGAGTGTCCATCGGTTGATGAATAAATAAATAGACTGCTGTAGGTCCTGGCCGGTTGGGTCAGTGGAAGAGCATCGGTCTGGCGTGCAAAAGTCCCGGGTTTGATTCCCGGCCAGGGCACACAGGAGAAGCGCCCATCTGCTTCTCCACCCCTCCCCCTCTCCTTCCTCTCTGTCTCTCTCTTCCCCTCCTGCAGCCAAGGCTCCATTGGAGCAAAAGTTGGCCCGGGCGCTGAGGATGGCTCCATGACCTCTGCCTCAGGCGCTAGAACGGCTCTGGTTGCAACAGAGCAATGCCCCAGCTGGGCAGAGCATTGCCCCATAGTGGGCGGGCCGGGTGGATCCCGGTCGGGCGCATGTGGGAGTCTGTCTGACTGCCTCCCTGTTTCCAACTTCAGAAAAATACAAAAAACAAACAAACAAACAAAAAACACAACAAACAGACTGCTGTATTCTCAGACAATGGATGACCACCCAGTGTTAGAAAGGAATGAAGCACTGACACCTGCCTCAACACGGACAAACCTCGGGGACAATACACTAAGTGGGAGAAGCCAGGCACAGCAGTGAAATACTGTATGATTTCACTCATAGGAGTGACCCAGAGCAGAAAGGAGGACGGTGGCTGCCGGGAACTGGGCGGGGGGGGATGCAGAGTTAGTGTTTAACAGGGACAGTTTCAGTTTGGGAAGATGAGAAAGTCTGAGGATAGGTGGTGGTGATGGTTGCACAATAGTGTGAATGTATTTAAATACCCCTGAACTGTACACTTAGAAATAGTTAAGATGGTGAAGTTTATGTTACGTGTATTTTATCACAAAACATTTTAAAAAATAAGTTCCTCATGTGCAGTGGCTCTCCTCCAGGTGGCGACTCAGGACCCAGGTGCCTTTGATCTGCACACTGGCTTCCAAGGCTCCCACGTGCGTCTGGTGAAGCCAAGAACCCAAAAGAGAAGGTCATTTCTCTCTCGCAGAGCACAGGGCCACTGCAACCACAGGGAGGCCGGGAGACACTGTCCAGCTGTGCGCTGGAGAGAAGGGGACCGGGTTGGTGGGTGAGAAGCCAGCCCTGCACATTCATGCTGAACCCAGCGGGGTGGACAGGAAATGAAGCCTTGTTTTGCTTTAAGTTACCTTGTTGTTCCAGGTATATTCTAACTCAAGTCCACTTTTGAAATAGAAAGGGATCAATCTGCCCAAGTCAAAAGACAGTTGTGTGCCTGACCTGTGGTGGCGCAGTGGGTAAAATGTTGACCTGGAATGCTGAGGTCGCCGGTTCGAAACCTGGTCAAGGCACAGATGGGAGTTGATGCTTTCTGCTCCTCCCCTTTCTCTCTCTCTGTCTCCTCTCTCTAAAATGAATAAATAAAAATCTAAAAAAAAAAAAAAAGACAGTTGTGCTTGTGGCCCTGAAGAAGGTGTGATATCTCCCTGTACAGCCTGAGAGACGTGGGCTTGAAGAGCACACTGCAAAGCAATCACGACTGGAACGGGCCCTGTGTTTGAGCTCTGCATTGTTCCCTGGGGCCACTGCAGCAAACTGGCACGAACTGGGTTAGAGAACACTAGTCTCTCTCAGTCCCAGAGGGCAGGAATCTGAAATCAAGATGTGGGCAGCCCACAGTCCCTGCTGAGGCTCTAGTGAAAGGTCCTTCCGGCCTCTTCCAGCTCCTGGGGGCTCTAGGTGCCCCTTGGTTTGTGGCTACATCCCTCCAATCTGCCTCTCCAGGTGTCTCTGAGTCCTCACATGGTCTTTTCATAAGGACACCTGTCACTAGATTGGGTCTACCCTACTCTAGTATGACCTCATCTTAACAATCTACATCTACAAGGACGTGAATTTTGCGGGCACTGTTCACCCCCAGCCAGCCCCCCATGCCAAGTACTGTTGTCTCACCAGCCCCAAGGGCGGTTGTTCTTGTCCATTTATTGCAGGTTAGGGAACTGAGACTGGAGTAACAGAGTTGGGATTCTAACACTTACACCAGGGGTCCCCAAACTTTTTACACAGGGGGCCAGTTCACTGTCCCTCAGACCGTTGGAGGGCCAGACTATAAAAAAAAAACTATGAACAAATCCCTATGCACACTGCACATATCTTATTTTAAAGTAAAAAAACAAATACAATATTTAAAATAAAGAACAAGTAAATTTAAATCAACAAACTGACCAGTATTTCAATGGGAACTATGCTCCTCTCACTGACCACCAATGAAAGAGGTGCCCCTTCCAGAAGTGCGGTGGGGGCCGGTTAAATGGCCTCAGGAGGCCTCATGCGGCCTGCGGGCCGTAGTTTGGGGACCCCTGACTTACACCATCTTCTTCTCCCGTCCAGGGGTCCAGGGCTATGGGTGGGGCTCAAGGGAAGAGGGAGTGGGGTCCAGAGAGGCAAAGGTGAGATGGGAGAGAGCCCGACATCCTCTCGCCTCCCTGACACTCCTTTAACTCCCAGATGCCTGGGTGGCATCCCAGGGTTTAGGAAGGGGTCAGGGTCTGAGCATCTTGTGTCTCTTCCTTGGGGCACCTAAGCCAGGGAGGGCTCTTTTAACGCCCTCCCCCCCCCCAAAAAAAATAAGAGCTCATGGGGCCTTAGGGCAGGTGTGACCAAGTCTCCTTTGTGACAACTGCAGGAAAACTCAGGTCTGCCCCAGGCCAACCCCACTGCTTCCCCAAGACAGAGCATGGGGCCGAGGGCTTAAAGTCTGGCAGTCAGTGCAGAGCAAATGCAGGTATCAGGAAAAAGGACAGAAATATTTATCAAACACACAGGTTTCAGACTGTTCTTCAAAGACGGTGCACGTGGCCAACAAACACACAAAGAAAAGATGCTCAACATCACTGGCTGTTGGGCAAACAAAAATCAAGACCACAGGAGGCGACACTGCACCCCCACTAGGACAGCTAGAATCAAAAGTCAGACAACAGCAAGTGTTGGCAGGAATGTGGAGAAACTGGAACCTACCCGCACTGCGGACAGGAAAGCAAAATGGGGCGGCTGATGCGGAGAGCAGGTGGCAGTGTCTCAGAAAGTTGAACCTATGGCCCAGCAATTCCACTCCTAGGTCTAGAGCCAAGAGAACTGGGAACATAGGTCCACACAAAAGTTTGTACATGAATGTTCATAGCAGCATTATTCATCATAGACAAAAGTGATAACAATCCAAAGTGTCCAACAATGGATGACTGGACAAAGAAAAGGTGGTTTAGCCATAAAAGGGAATCTAACTCAGCCATAAAAAGGCATGATGCTCTGACACATGCTATTATACAACATGGATAAACCTTGAAAACATGCTAAGTGAACGAAGCCAGGCACAAAAGAACACATATTGTGTGATTCCATTTATATGAAGTGCCCAGAACAGGCAAATTCCTGAAGAATGTAGATTTCTAGTTGTAGGGGCTTGGGGGTGGGGGTGAGGAGAGACTGCTACTGGGTAACAGGTTTCTTTTTGGGGTGATAAGATGTTCTGGAACTAGATTGTGGTGATGGTTACACAACTGCGAATACACTAGAAACAAATGAATTGTACATTTTAAAAGGGTAACTTTTATGGTATGTGACCACATCTCGATAAAAAGAACTGATGCACTTCTATTTTTTCTCATAGACATGAGTAAATGAATCTCTCCAGGAAATGAATCGCTCCCTTCTGAAGTCTGTTTTCCCTGCATCCCCTGCTTGAGACTAACCCCCCCCCCCCCCCAACACACACACTCCATGTCCTATCAGGCTGTCAGGGTGTCTGTCCTCTCTGATCACCCTCCCCCCACCTCTGAGGTGGGTACATGACCCAGGCTTGTCAAGCAGAAAATCCCACCCCTCACGGGCAGGTAACTCCAGCAGAGTCAACAGAGACTTTCCAGGTCATGACTCTACAGGTGCTGGGCGAACACAGCCTTTCCTTCCCTCCAGGATCGAGACCGGTAAGGGTTCTGTGAGAACCTGCCGGTCTTTCCTACCACACGTGCAGAGAATCTGCAAGAGAAGGAAGTGAACACAGAGAAGAAAGCAGAACCAAGAGAGGAAAAGAAAGACAGAGCCCTGACATCACCTGAGCCTTGAGCCAGCTGTGTCTGGAGCCAGTCTGAGAACGAGAGCCGGTACAGCACCTTTTCTTCTGAGCTATTTTGAGCTCTGATTCTATTGCCTGCAACCGAGTCCTGATTAATACAGCCAGTTCACATTTTACACAGACACAGGTTTGAAGAAAGACTCAAGTGGCCAAAAGTACTCTTCAAAAGCACCTATAATTACACATTTAGGGGTTCTGTTATATGAAATACATAGATCTTTAGAGCAGTGGAAACTAAGCTCAGCAAGGTGCTTACACAGCGAGTTCCCATTTCCCATCTTGTCCTTTCGTACCTGCTTCTGTTTCTCCCTCCCGCCTCCAAGCTGGTAGGGCTGAACCCATAACTGTAATACACCAATGGTACGACTTCTTTGGGCACCAGGCAGCTGGCAGAGGGAGACCTGGGATGGATGACACACCGCCTGGCAGAACCCATTAATGGTCTTTGGAGGCAAGGGGCCATCTAGGGTGAAGTCTGGGTGGTGGCGGGTGTGTGTGGGGGGGAAGCTGACAACAGACAAAGCTTGGACCTCACCTTGGAGGAGTGGCTGGCACATTTTGAGAGTAGTGACATCTGTAAATGGTGGCAGGCTCTTTCAGTAACTCAGATAACACCCCCTTCCATCTCACCAAACCACCGGTAAAGCCCACCACACACACCTACCTTGTGTAGGTCATTTTTCATGGCAATTTCACGTTCAACTAAAAGCCAGGAAAGCTAGAGCAATACCCCACCCAACTTGGGGGCACAATACATGAGCACATGAGAACCTGAGAACCAAATAAATCTGGCAGAGGTGAGCCTGACCTGTGGTGGCGCAGTGGATTGAGTGTTGACCTGGAACGCTAAGGTCACTGGTTCGAAACCCTGGGCTTGCCTGGTCAAGGCATATATAGGAGTTGATGCTTCCTGATCCTCCCCCTTCTCTCTCTCTCTCCCCTCTCTAAAATAAATAAATATCTTCTAAAAAACTGGGGGGAGGGGAAGCACAGGGCTTGAGTTGACCCTGGGCTGTCCAGGTGGGCAGTTAAGTTCTGATCCAACCTCTCTGAAGGGCAGGCTTGATTCCAGAGACAGGAGCTATGATTTATAAAGGAGCTGAGATGAAGAAACAGGAAGAAAGGTATTCATAACCCCAGGAACAGCCTGGTTATGGGGCAGGGTCCTGAGTATAGTGGGTTGAATGGACTCTAAAATTTACATCTATAAGGATTAGAAATAGGGTCTTTGAAGATATAATTAAGATTAGGTCATACTAGATTATAGTGGGCCCTAAATCCAATGATACATTTTTTAAATGTTTATTTATTGATTTTTTTTTTCCAAGTGAGGGAAGGGGAGATAGATTCCTGCATGCACCCTACCCGGGATCCACCCATCAATCCCTGTCTTGAGCCAATGCTCTGCTCATTTGGGGCCATGCTCACAACTGAGTTGTTTTAGTGCCTGAGGCAGAAGCTCCACAGAGCCATCCTCAGTGCCCAGAGCTGATGCTCAAACCAATCAAGCCATGCCTACGGGAGGAAACAGAGAGAGTGAAAGAGAGAGAGAGAGAGAGAGAAAGAGAGAGAGAGAAAGGGAGGGTGGAAGGGTAGAGAAGCAAGTGGTTGCTTCTCCTGTGTGTGCCCTGACTGGAAATCAAACCCAGGACATTCACATGCTGGACTGATGCTCTACCACTGAACCAACTGGCCAGGGCCTATTTTACTGATTTTAGAGAGAGGAAGAGAGAGAGAGGGACAGACAGGAACATCAATCTGTTCCTGTACATGCCCTGAGCGGAGACTGAGCTGGCAACCTCTGAGCTTCGGGACGATGCTCTAACCAACCGTGCTATTTGGCCAGGGTGAATGATGCATTCTCATAAGAAGAGAAGACACAGAGAGACACACAGAAGAGGAGGCCATGTGAAAACACAGGCAGAGACTGAAGTGATGTGGTCACAAGCCAAGGAATGCCTGCAGCCACCAAGAGCTTGAAGAGGGAGGAATGATCCTTCCCTAGAGCCTTGTGAGGGAGCAGCCCGGCCCCACACCTCGATTTTGAACTTCTGGCCTCCAGGACTGTGAAAGAATAAGCCCCTGTTGTTTCAGGCCCCAGTTTATGGCACTTTGTTATGGCAGCCCCAGGAAACTCACACAGAGATGATCAGGAGTGTCTCAAAAAGGACCAATGGCCCAGTGTGGCTGGGGCCCATGGCATATGGGGATGAGCACAGTGAAGACATTCCTTTCTTCCTTCAAAAACTACCCAGTGAATGCTGAATCAGTCAGCTACTTTCACAATAATGCTGAACAACAACCCTCCCCCAAATAGGTGGCTTAAAAGAAATCATTTATTTTTTGCTCATGCATCTGGGTCATTCTAAGGGTCCCTCATCCTCAGGGACAGCAGAGGATTGGGAGACAGGTGCTCACGAGGGCATGTTGTCATGACATGTACAAGAGGGGCAAGCATACAAAGTCTCACAGGGCTTCAGCTTGGGACTGGCACATCATCACTGCCATCCCATTCCACTGGCCAACAAAGCCCCCAGTGGTAAAGCCGGAAAGTCACAGGGCAAAGGGCGAGAGCGGAGCATCAGGGAGAGGAGTCAAGACCAAGGATGAAATCTACCACAGCACCATCAGGTTCCCAGATGGACTGAAATACACTGAAGTGAAATTAAACAAACTTCTCAGATCTGACCAGCTGAGGATATGGCTGTCCCAGGCACCTATTGCATTGTTTGGCACAGGTGGGGAAACTGAGGTTCGATGTCTGTTAAGGAGTCTAGGGCAGAGGAATCTTCTCCACACCTCCCTCCCTGCCTGCTCTAACATGTCATGGGAAAGACAACCAGGTGTCCTGTCTTTCTTTGAGACATTGTTACTCTCAGTGAGGATATTCAGTCGGTTCCCATAGGTAGGTTCGGTAGAACTGATACCTAATTTTTTGTTGAGTTCAGCAAACTGGTTGTTAAAATGGCACTTGAAATCAGGGTTCTCTCTAAGGTGGGTGCCTGGGCAGGTGCCCAATGTGGAAATCACAAATTTACATTCATTATTTTTTTTTAACATTCATCTGCGCAACAGCGCATTCTAAGCGCCTGTAGTAATGTTTATTCTGTCCATAGGTGAAAAAAATTGCTAGTGAGGATGCCAATCAAGAAGAAATATAGAAATATCTTAAATAACAGTTTTATTGTGTTTCTTTTGTCAGGTATTATTTAATATTTTTTCATTAATATTTTTCCATGTTTATAGCTATTAGTCTTTATTGATACAGCTAACTAAAAGAAACAAAATTTCTTTGACATGTCCCCTAATACAGTAGTCCCCAACCCCGGGGCCAAGGACCGGTACCAGTCCGTAGAGAAAGAATAAATAACTTACATTATTTACGTTTTATTTATATTTAAGTCTGAACAATGTTTTATTTTTTAAAAATGACCAGATTCCCTCTGTTACATCCGTCTAAGACTCACTCTTGCCGCTTGTCTCGGTCACGTGATATATTTATCCGTTCCACCCTAAAGGCCGGTCCGTGAAAATATTTTCTGACATTAAACCGGTCCGTGGCCCAAAAAAGGTTGGGGACCACTGCTCTAATGGAGACTTTTCACAGATAATATTTCAACATTATATCCTTTGCTCTCCATCCTGAACTCAGGTTAGTGTTGAGTTGAAGATTTTTTCTGGCAGCCCCTGCTGTAAGCCAGTAGGTACCTGGCAGCCTTTGGTTTGTTTGGTCCAGGAATGGGGGCCCCTCTTCAGTGTGAGGATGTTCTGGATTCCTCCTGGTCTCTCCCATGAGGCTTGTTTGTCTGTCTTGCCTCTTTCTGCTCCTCTTGGCTCCTAGAATTCATGTTCTGATGAGTCTACTGCTACCAGCAAGAAATCCAGCCTTCTGAGTCTGGGCTGGGACGCGGGGCTAGTTCTGGAGGCTGAAGTCGAAAATCAGCAGTCAGCACGGTCAGGTTTGGTGAGAGTTCTCTTCCTGGCTTGCTGGTCCTCCCACAGCAGGCAAGCTCTTTTTCATTAATATATATTTTAAAACTCTTTCTTAGAACATAATCTAGTTTTGTGTACCTCTTTTATTGTTCTTATTTAAGTATTAAATGCATGAAATAATAAACTATCTTTAGGTATATCTTTTTTATACTTAAAACGATCATTAGAGCAGAGAACCGGTTGTTAAATTATTTGAATCCCACCACTGGTTACTCTTCACAACAACCCCACTGGACACACACTATCTTCAACCCATTTTACAGAGTTGAAAATGAAGGCCTGGGAGAGTTTATGTACCTTGCCTGAGGCCAGAGAGGTAAGAACAGCAGAACCATTTCCCATTTCTCTCAAAGATGAAAAAGAAATGGGCTGTAGCTGCAACAGGAGGGTTTGGGGTTAGATTTACAGGAAGATTTCCACAGTCATTGTCTGGGGAAATATCACCAAGACCATTTCGGAGTCCCTTTCTCCAGGGCCTTGTAAAAGGTACCATCTTCTCTTGGGAGGAAGGGAATTCAGGGGACCATAGATTAAAGGCTCTGCAGCCCTTGGGCCTACTCTGGGCCCCAGGACCTCTGGCCCAGGACGCTCCTGGATGCAGCCAGCATGGGTCTAGCTCTCTGTTTCCTCACGTCACCCAGGGTGCCTTACAAATGCCAAATGGGAAAGCTGCCTGTGGGTGAGTCAGAGGCTCTGTGCATTCTGTCTAACAAGTGGCACGGAGTAAAGTGAGCCAGATCCTAATCGCATCTGACAGCCTGCCTCCCCTGACCCCACGCTCGAGGGCAAGGGCCAGAGGCAGAAAAGGCGGGGGCAGGCTCTTGCTTCCCAAGTCCCAAGCTCCTGACATCTGCCAACCCCCGAAAAGCACTATAGAGATACCAAACACAGGCCCAAGGTCAAGAGTTCCTGGATCTCTGGGATGGAACCCAAGGTTTGTGGGCACACCTGGCCCAGGGGCAGCAGCTTCTCACCCCCCAACTAAGCCTCCGGCTGGCCCAGTACCCGGTCATTTCCCAGGATCGTGCACCCTAGTCTTTCCTTCTCCGGTTTCTGTTTTCTGTGTCTGGAGGGCAGAGTTGGAACAGATGGCTATCCCCCGTGTGACATGTGGCTAGCCCTCCCCCTCGGGCAGGAAGCTACATGTACCTGCACAGAGGGCCCAATTCCACAGGGTCTGGAAGTGCGGCTGCGGAGTAGGCCGCCTGGTGGGGGCAGGAAGGGGCCGGCATGCCCGTTCTGCAGGGGGACATCAGGGGAACACGGGGTGACATGCCCTGTCTGTCTTCAGCCAGAACAGGTGTGTGCATGGGTTTCCTACGGAGCTGTAGCAGATGCCCACTGCTCAGCGGCTTCAAACAATACACACTGATCGTCTTACAGCTCTGAAGCTCAGGAGTCCAAACTGAATCTACTGGGGTTGAAATCAAGGTGTCGACAGGGCTATTTCCTTCTGGAAGCTCCAGGGAAGAATCTGTTTCCTCAGCTACTAGAGGCTGCCTGCACTCTCAGCTTGTGGCCACATCACTCTGACCTCTGCTTCCATCCTCCCATCTCCCTCTCTGACCCTGACCCTCCTGTCTTTCTCTTAACAAGGACCCTTCTGATTATACTGACCCCTCACCCCCAGGTAATCCTGCACAATCTCCTCATCTCAAGGTCCTAACTTAATCACTCCTGCAAAGTCCCTTTTGCCATGGAAGGTGATATCTACAGATTCCAGGGAGTAGGACATGGGACCTCTCCTGGGGCCATTATCAGCCTGCCTCAGGGAGAAACCCCTCAGGGGCCCAGCAGTCATCGTGGCCACCCCACTGCCTCCTCCTGCAGGCTCCCTCCCAGCCTGGGGACACGGGTGCAGCCCTTCTGCCAGGTAATGTGGCAGCATCCCCCTCAGACTGTAGATGCACCCATCTCTCAGCCAGCAGGGCCTGCTCTGGGAGATTCTGGTGCAAACACGCCCACGCCAGCAGCAAAGGTGGGCGGACAAGCATAGTCTCTGCTGTCTTGTTTGTGAGACTGAAAGATGGGATGCATCCGAAACATTTATAAACAGAGTTAAGGGCTGGACCCATACGGGGCATCATGGAGTCATCAGAGAAGCATACAAGTCTAGATATGCTGACACGGAAAGATGTCCTTGATATAAAAGAATAGAAAAACAAATTATAAAACAACAGGGACAGCGTGATTTCATTACTGTATAAAGAAATCACGTAGGTGTGGCACACATATGCGCATATGTGTTGGGGACCAGTCTGAAAAAACTGTAATTTCCTGTAAGGAGATGAGCAGGTCCTGGTAGGACACAGTAACTTCATACCAATCTGTTTTATTGTTTTAATATTTTAAAGACTATATTGTCATTTTAATGATATATTTAAACCAAAAATACCACTCCTCCCCCCAATCTCAGATCCTCAGAGATTCTGTTTCCTTGAAAATGCGAAGATGCCCCAGTCAGAGAGCCCCAGGAAATCTGCTGGCAAGCCATCACACTCCTGCCTGGGGCTCCAGTCTCCCTGCACCTGGCGCTGGGACCAGCCTGTGCGGACCAGGAGCCCGGGCCACTGCAGACGGGCCACTGCAGACATCTGACGGCAAACAAGCAGGGTGCCCTGAGACCTGGAAGTGGAGAACAACCCAGGGCCTGGCATACAGCAGGCGCTCAAAAAATCGGCCACACCTGAGGTTTGTACATCAAATCCTTCCGTTTCTAGGAGCAATGCTGTATTTGGAGAACATTTCAAGGGAGCCCACCAAGACCCCCATATTCCCATTCGGGGGTCCCTGAATTTGGTCCAAGTCTGAAGGGGTTGTGAGATGGAGCAGGGTAAGAGGCAGTGCGCCCCAGACTTGAGGGCTAGTCCTAGTTCTGAGACTCAGCACTGTCCTGTCATGTGGGGAGGGGGGCCTGGCTCTCGGTCACACTACCCACCGGGCCCACTTTCCCACCGTGCTGGCAGAGATGGTCCCCATCCTTCAGAGGGCCTACCTGTCTAGCCTGAGGAGTCTGACTGAGTGCAACAAGCAATTAGCCACGTCTGCCATGGTTGCAGGAGGGAGGAACGTCTGCCAACGTGCCAAGAATTTGTCATTTCCCAACTAAATGCCTATCAAGGTCCCTCTTGGCTCCACCTACCTGTGATTCTGCTCACTCAGCAAAGCATCACAAGACAGGGCATCAGCTGACAGCTGACACGTGGGCCTGTTGCTACACACCTGTCAACTGCCATGCCGACCCAGCCAGCCTCAATGCACAGGGGCAGGTGCCCTCATCTGCCCAGCCACCTCCGGAAGGCTCCGTCCCCACCAGGACAGACAGATGCCCACTACTCCCTGAGCCTCCCAGCCCGGCACTACCTCCTGCCCACACACTTATGTTCATCCAGCAGTGCTCCCACAGGAACCAGAGAGCCTCGAAAAGCACAACCACCCCTCCACCTCCTCCTCACCCCCAAGCACAGCGAGCGGCCACTCCCAGGAAGCAGAACTGGCTGCAAGCTCCAGGCTGCAGGGTTGAGCGCCAGAGGGAAGCCAGGCCAAGAAGTGGGGCTGAAGATGCAGAGCTTTTGAATATCACCCTGCCTGGTGTGCTCTGGCTATCTGTCCCCCAGCACTCCAGTCACACAGTCAACCCAAAGGGCAAGTTCAGGGGACAAGCCTGCCCCCCTGCAGGGATCACTGGGGGGGCATGTGTGTTGCACACAGAGCATTCTCATCCTCACCTTCAGGAACATCCTCCCATGCCTAGGAACTGTGCTACACACTGCACACACACCATCTCATGTGATACCCAGTACAAAGGATCCCGGGGCAACTGATCTGCACCACCCTCTGCGGAGTTGGTGACCTGCGCACAGCCACAAAGCAAGCAAGTGAATCGGGACTAGGACCACGTGTGTGGGATCTCCAGGGCCCAGGCACCACAACACTGAACTAAACCTCAGGAGCATACATTCTCTCCCATGAACTTTGCCTGAAGGCACCACCTTGCAGGACCCAGGAAGGCCCATCTCCCACCCTTGAGAATCTGTAAGCACTCAGGGGCAAGTGGGATCCCATGGTCCCCTTGGAAAGGACCAATCACTCAGCTATGACAATCCCTACTCCCTGTGAGCCTGACCCAATCATCCTGTGCCCCAAGGTAGGCATGGCCACTGCCACACTTCTGGGTCCCCAGAACCAAAGGAAGTAGCTAGAGCCCCGACAATAAAAGGAAGTGGGGCCTAAGCAGTTATATATTCATTCAGTCATTCATTCAAAACAAAACTATTGCACAGACACTATCCTGTTCAGCCACTACCTTTGTTTGTTTTGTTTTGTGGTTTTTTTGGTGACAGAAACAGAGAGATACAGAGAGATGGACAGACAGGGACAGACAGGAAGGGAGAGAGATGAGAAGCATTGAGTCTTCGTTGCGGCTCCTTAGCTGTTCACTGATTGTTTTCTCATATGTGCCTTGACCAGGGGGCTACAGCAGAGCAAGTGACCCCTTGCTCAAGCCAGTGACCTTTAGGCTCATGCCAGCAACCACGGGATCATGTCTATGATCCCATGCTCAAGGCAGTGACCCCACACTCAAGTTGGTGAGCCCACGCTCAAGCCAGCGACCTTGGGGTTTCAAACCTGGGTTCTCTGGGTCCTAGTCCAGTGCTCTATCCACTGCACCACCGTCTGGTCAAGCAAGCCACTATCTTTGTTAAGCCCGGTTCCAGAGACTCAGCAGTGATGCCTGGTGTTGGGGTTGTTCATGTTTCAACAGAATGGAGTCAATACATGAGTCAATACACCTTTGACATCTTTTCACAGTAATGTGAAGAGATTTTACCACTTTGCAAAACCCTTTGCCATCTCTTCACAGTAATGTTTGAGATAAATCACAGAAGAGGTGGGGGGGGGGGGTGGTCTCAGCAAAAGGAGCACCATCAGATTCCCATGTAACTCTCTCAGGGTCTGTAGGGTCCAATAAGTCATGGCTTTCACACTGGCCAGAACCTTCCCTGCCCTGGCTCCAGGCCAACATAGCTAGTGGACCCCAGCACTCTCTCTCTCACAGTTCATTGTCAGACATCTTCTGAAGCATAAACCATCAACCCAAGATACTGCTGAATGTCCTGGGGTCACCACAGGGAAGTAGGAAGGGGCAGGGCAAACAGGCCACAATCTGCCCCCAGCTGGAGTCTGAACAGCCTTTATCTATTTTATACCTTGGGGAGCTGTAAATTTGCATGACAAAGGGCTCTGACTGAAAGTTAAAGTGTGACCACCTCTAGGCTAGGTGTTCTCTATGCCTCTTTCATCTGTAGTAGGTGGACAGCTTTTATGTTTTGGTTTCCAATCAGACCACAGGCTGGACCAGGACCAGGACCAACGGATGATGGCCATTAGGTTTCATTTTCTAGGCTAGCATAATTGCCTAGTTATGTCTGCCATGGATGAGGTGAGGGGTGAGAAGCAGGTACAAAGGTGACATATTTGCTATCTAGGTAGAAGACATTTTTTAAAAGTGTCCCAAGGATATGAAAGTGTGGTCCCTCAGAATTCAGGGGGCTTAAAGCAGGTTAACTGAGAATGCTCCCCAGTTTCCCACTGGGCTGGGACTAACCTGGTAGGGTGACCGGGAAGAATGGAATACATCACAGCCCATTACTAACGGGGGCTTACAAGGGGATGAAGAGGACCCTATAGGAGGCAGTCACAGATGCAGGATGGCAGTGCCTTCTGCTCTGATCTATCGCATTCAGAGCAGCCCGCCTGGCACACCTGCCCTCAACCTTGCCTTCCACTGATGACCCTGTCGAGGTACCCTTCACCTTTTGCTTTTGTCGTGGGCATGTCTGCAAGCGTCCCCTCTCCCCTGTGGCCTCCTCTGAAAGAAAAGTGGCGCTTCTCGGGCCAGCAGTACCAGCATCCTGGCGGCTGTCAGGAATGCGGGTTCTCAGTCCCCCACCCAGACTTGCCGAGTCAGAGGCTCTGGAAGTGGGGCCCATCCATTTGCCTTTTCCATGCCTACTGAGGGCGCTGCAGATGCCTGAGAATCACCTGGAGAGAGGGGGAGGGCTCTGCAGCCCCGGAACTCAGCATCCAGGTGTGGCCAGCGTGTGTCTGAGCACCAGGCAACTCCAGCATACACAAAGGGCAGGGGGCAGCGGGGCTTGGGAACCTGCTGCAGACAGTCTCAGAAATCCCAGCTCCCCCTTAGCTGTGTGGCCAGTCCCTAGCCCTCAGTCGCTGTGAGCCTAGGTTCATTCTGTGAAAGGGAGAGAAAGGGAGCATGTCTCAGAACTCAAGCTCAGTGCAACCCTGTTTACCAAGAAAGCCTGTGCCCCCTCCTGGCAGCAGCCACTCTCCAGGGAAGGCCCCGGGCGCTCTGATGAGGACACACTAAACTGCTTCTCTCTGACTCAGCTCCCACAGCCGGCTGGCCATAGCGCCTCTGTCGCCTGACGGTCTCTTTCTTGGCTGTGACAGTGACCAGAGTCCACCTGGGGCCAGCCACTCCCCAGCACCATGCAGCTGCCATGGCCACATTCACACTTCAGTGGAGGGTGAGGCTTTTAGCAGTGCTGACCCAGCCGTCCAGCTGCTGGCTTCACTCTCAAGGATGCAGCCTCTGTTCCCTCCTCCTTTTCTTTCAAATCTAAGCCCAATGAGAACATGCAAGATGAGCAGCGCCCCCCGCAGCCTGGAGCAAGGCTCATACTCATTCCCATAGTGGTAACTGAGGACACCGTCACTTCCCACCTCCAAGGAGCAGCCCTGGGCACCAGGAGGCCAGCACGGCTAGGTCACACCTCTGGATGTGCAGACATGCCTATCTCCCTACAAGGGCGGGGCTGGAAGGTGGGGAAGGACCGGCACGGCTCCAGAGAAGGTGGGGGGGGGGGGACAGTAGAGCACACCAGGCCCCATTCAAGCTGAGGGTTCTGTGTGTTGCTCCTCCCATTCTTCACTGGGCAACCTGGCCCCGAGAGGGTAAGCCTCTCCCACAGGTAACTAAGCAGTGATGGGCCCAGGCTGGACGTGGGTGTGCAGGCTCCGTGAGTTCAGACTCTGAGAGGCAGTTCCAGGTGTCACCTGAGGTTTGCTCTCCCCTCCGATATGTTTTAAATGCCAGACTCTGCAACTTTGTTCCCGTGATCTGGGAGTCCCATCTAGGAGGAGATGGAGGGGACATGGGGGCTGCATCCCCCACCCCAGCACTGCACAGGTCCCGGATACGCCTCACCCGTCCCACGGTGCCCGTGTCTCCACATGTGTGTCTGAATGTTTATGTGAGTGAGTTGTGTGCACATGTGAACATGAATGTATGTGAGTGGTTGGTATGAACGTGTTAAAAGTGTGTGTATGTGAGTCGTGTGTGGGGTGTGTGTTAATTTGTGTGTGTACAGAGTGGGTCATTTCAGCCAGCCAGTCTGGTTCTCACAAAGGCTCCAAAGCCCCAAATGTAGCAGGTACGTGCAACCAGGAACCCATTCTACTCTTCCCCAACCACCTGCCCAGGCTCTGGTCACACCCTTGACCAATGTAATCCTCTCGGTAGCAGACCGACAAGCCCTCTCCCCTCCCCTGCTCAGTCCCTCCCCACCCCCCACATTAAGTAACACACCAGCAGAGGCCTCCCCAGCAGAGCGGGAGCACCAAGCCTGGCCAGCCAATGCCCCAGGCGTCCCAAGCTGCTCCAACTTCTTTGTGTCCCTCTTGCCCTCCTGGCCCAGCGTCCTGGCCCTCTCCTGGTCCACGCTGCTCATCGATTAGCCCTCAGGAAACTCCACACCCTCCTCCTGCCTGGAGGAGCCAGGAGGCCCAGGCCCAGGCCCAGGATGAAGCCATCCTCACTCCAATTCCCAGGCCTTCAAGGCAGGAGCCATTACTCTTATTTCACAGATGAGGAAACTAAGGCTCAGAAACACTGAAAACCTACACAGGTAGAGCTGGGTATGTTGACTCTGAGCTCTGCCCACATCACCACCTCGGTTCCTTAATGGAACCAGCACCGCCCAGTTTCTGTGGAAGTTGTCAGAAAGCTCCTCAGTTCTGAGAAGCTCTCCTGGTCATCGGACTCTAAAATCAAACCAGTCCCGTGTCCACTGAATTCTGTGCTTCTGCCTCCCAGATCCTTGGCTGAGAACTAACCTGCTGGCTAGACGGGAGCTCTCATGAACACCACAAATCTTTGATGATGCCGTGCCCTGCCTATAACTGCTTCTTGTCCAGTGAGGTCAACAAAACAGACATAATTCAAAAGGTAAAAAAAAAATAAATAAATAAAAATAACACTGAAAGGAAACAAATATGGCAAAATGCCAACAAGAATCTCTGGTGACATATCAGACCAGACCAAATGTTGCTTTCCCTTTTACATTCTACTTTCCATTTCTTCTAGATGAGGCAAGTATTACATTTATAATGGAAAAAAATAACTATTGAGCCTAATCTGATCTTAAAATACCAGGTGAATGATCATAAGTGTGACTCCTATTTATTTCTGTTGCCTGAACACTTCTGGGGGAGCGGAGAGAGGAGCAGAGAGGTTTGACCTTGGTGTTCAGATAGTAACACCACATTCCTTTCACCTTCTCAGAATGGATTCCACTTCCCGCTAAAGCCTCAGATGCTGTGAGTGGCAGATACTTTGCCAAAAAACCGCAGTTAACCATTTTTGTTCTTTCACTGTGGGTCAAAGGTCATTGAAAACCAGAACCAATTGGGCTAAAATTTTAATTAAGTGACGAGGTTGGGAAGGTCTGAGCATAATTGAGCCAAGAGATTTCCTGGAGTAACTAACTCCAGGCCTGCTCCTGGCTGGGGATACAGAATCATCCAGAAAGGTGCCTGTCCTAGAAGCCTCCTGTCTGGATAACCCGAGGGACCTAAATCAGTCCCCAGACTCCTGTTGCAAGCCCCAGGACTCTCAGAGCAGACCCCAAGGGCCCCACCCTGACCGGGGAATGCAAACAGCAGAAGCTTCTGGTTAACTCAGTCAGGGAGTGTTCCTTTAGAAGCAAGGAGTATGGCCACCTGGGGGCCCTTGCATTCCGACAGGGCAACTTCCTTCAACCTGCGGCAGGAACCTGCCTGTTCCTGCTGCTCACAGCTGTCCACAGCCTCACCTGGACTAGATCCAGGCTTACACACTTACCTCAGCAGCTCCTCGGGCACAGTCCCTGGGCATCCCTCTTCTAGTTTCGCAGCCGCCCAGCCCTGCACCAACTCCACAGATACTTCAAACTCCAACATGGCGCCCTCCCACATCAACTCCGTACCTACTGCTTAGGCTCCAGCAGCCCTGCTGATCCTAAACGCAGTAAGTCCCGCACCCCATTCAGAACAGCTGCTGGCCCACAGAACCAAGTTTTGCCAGGCACCTTCAGCTAACCTGTCCAGTAGGTGTTGTCTCCCAGGGCCAGTGACAATCTGGGCTGAAAGCCAGGTGGCCAGGGCAGCATCCACCCTCCTCCTGTGTCCTGGGAGTGTGGCCACGGTGGCACTGCACCTTTCTCTCGGCCAGCACCGGAACCATCCTATGCATCTCATCAACAGAATGACCCACCTTCTTTTCTTTTTTTTTTTTTTTTTTTTTTTTTTACAGAGACAGAGAGAGAGAGAGTCAGAGAGAGGGATAGACAGGGACAGACAGACAGGAACGGAGAGAGATGAGAAGCATCAATCATTAGTTTTTCGTTGTGCGTTGCAACACCTTAGTTGTTCATTGATTGCTTTCTCATAGGTGCCTTGACCGCGGGCCTTCAGCAGACTGAGTAACCCCTTGCTGGAGCCAGAGACCTTGGGCTCAAGCTGGTGAGCCTTGCTCAAACCAGATGAGCCTGCGCTCAAGCTGGGGACCTCGGGGTCTCGAACCTGGGTCTTCTGCATCCCAGTCCGACGCTCTATCCACTGTGCCACCGCCTGGTCAGGCATGACCCACCTTCTTTATCCATCATTTTACATTAAACACCAGCATATAAAACAGACAAAAGAGATACTGCTATATTTGAGGAGGTGTTTTAGGACCCAGAACCTCTCAGATTAACCATCTCACCTCTGAGAACCTCTGAGGAACCTCTCAGGGTTTCAAGGTAAATAGTCCGAGAAATGCCAGTGGAGGCATCCAACTGGGCAGCTTGGTTGACCAGACCAGGCCCAGCTGGGAACTCAGAACCACCCTGCTGCCCCATGCTACCTCCTCGCCCTCCTACCTGGAGGCTGCAATCTCCGCCTTCTGCTTGGCAATGGTGGCAGCCCGCTCAGCCGCCTCCACAGCCCGATCCACCTTCTCGCGGATCTTGCTGGCGCGCAGCGGGATGAGGTTCTTGCGCTTGCCGCTCACGAGAATGTTCTGCTTGTACTTGCCCTCCTCCTTGGTGCCGTCGGGGAACGTCAGGCAGCCGTAGCCATGCCGCCGGTTGCTGGCCCACTCGCCCTCGTACTTGAGCCCGTCGGAGCGCTGGCTCACCCCGAAGCCCGCCCGCTTGTCGTTCTTCCACTCGCCCACGTAGGTCTCGGTGGTAGTGGCGTCAATGTCGTCCTCAATGACCGACAGCTCAGCCTCGCCCTCGCCCAGGCTGATGGTGGAATGGATGTCGCTGGCGGTGGAGCTGACGGTGCTCATGCCGGCCTCGCTGCGGAACGAGCTCTGCTTGCTGCGCTGGCTGGCCAGGCTGCTCTTGGACTCCGACTTGCGCAGCTTCAGCCCGCTCAGCAGCGAGCGCCGGAACAGCCCCTTCTTCTTGCTCTTGAGGATCTCGGAATCGCTGTGGGCCACGAGCACGAAGCCCCCTCGGGACACAGCCGGGGAGCCGGCCACTGCCGGGGAGGCGTCGGGGTGCAGCGCTGTGCCGTTGGTGTGCTCACTGCGCAGAGAGTTGATGGATGTCCTCAGGGGCGAGCGGATGACCGCCGCCATGCCATAAGGGACACTCTGCCGCACACCATAGCCTTGGCGCATGCCACCGACCCACTGGCCCTGGTAGGTCCCTGTGGAAAAGAAGGAGAAAGGGTGAACTTCCAAGACAGTGAGGGAGGAGGGACACCTTACACGGGGGACAGAACCTCCATGGTCCTTTCTGACTTGGGACAACTTGGTGAGGTTCACAGGGGGGCAGACAGACTGTGGTGCATTTTTATGATTTATATCACCAATGGTCGTTTGTAAAGACACTTCCATCCTGCTTGCCACGGTTGCATTTTGTTCTCTTCCTTGGAAGTCAGAAAGGGGGAAGGGAGGCCTAAGACCCTGTGATGTACAGTCAGGAGCACAGAGGCAAGAGTAAACTGAAGAGCTCACCCTGTACGTGGGCAGAAGGCCACCCCAGAAAAGGCCAGGGAAGGCTGTAGTGAAGAAGAAAGAGCACATCGTGGGTAAGTGGCAGCTATAGGGACACAGATCTAGACTACAAACTGAGTACTGAAGAGGCAGCTTTTGGAGGCATCCGAGAAGAGTTTGGAAGAGCGCTCGGTAGGGACAGCTTTAACTGCACGGGGACCTTAAGGCATTGAAATTGGCAGACATGATTTCCCCAAAAGAATTAAAAGCAGGAACTTGAAGAGATATTTGTCACACTCCTAGCAGCACTGTTCATAAGAGTCAACAGGTGGAAATAACCCAAGTGTCCACTGACGCATGAATGAATTAACAAAGCGAGATCTATCCATACCATGGGATATTGCTCAGCCCCCAAAAGGAAAATATTCTGGCACATGATAAAACATGGGTGAACCTTGAGGACATTACACTGAGTGAAATAAGCCAGTCACAAAAGGGCTAAAACTATATGATTACATTTATGTGAGGTATTTAGAATAGTGAAATTCATAAAGACAGAAAATAGAATGGTAATTGCCAGGGGCAAAAGGGAGGGAGCCTGACCAGGCGGTGGCACAGTGGATAGAGCATCAGACTGGGATGCGGAACACCCAGGTTCGAGACCCCGAAGTCGCCAGCTTGAGCACGGGCTCATCTGGTTTGAGCAAAAGCTCACCAGCTTGAGCCCAAGGTCGCTGGCTCAAGCAAGGGGTTACTCGGTCTGCTGACGGCCCGCAGTCAAGGCACATATGAGAAAGCAATCAATGAACAACTCAGGTGTTGCAATGCACAACAAAAAACTAATGATTGGTGCTTCTCATCTCTTCGTTCCTGTCTGTCTGTCCCTGTCTATCCCTCTCTCTGACTCTCTCTCTCTGTCTCTGTAAAAAAATAAAAATAAAAATAAAAGAAAAATAAAAAAAAAGGGAGGGAGAAATATGGAGCTGTTTAATGAAAATAGTTTTTTTTGTTGTGTTTTTTTTATTACATGAGAGGCACAGGGGAGGGGGCAGAGACAGACTCCCACATGTACACTGACTGGGATCCACCCAACAAGGACCCTACTGGGCAATGCTCTGCCCATCTGGGGCCACTGCTCTGTTGCTCAGCAGCCAAGCTATTTTAGAGCCTGAGGCAAGGCCTCAGAGCCATCCTCAGCTCCCAGGGCCAACTTGATCAAATGAAGCCATGGCTGCCAGAGAGAGAGAGAGACAGAGACAGAGAAAGAGAAAGAGAGAGAGAGAGAGAAGGGAGAGGAGTGGAGAAGCAGATGATTGCTCTGTGTGCCCTGACCAGGAATCATACCCAGACTGCCACACACTAGGTCAACCGGGGCCAACATTTTACCACTGAGCCAACCAGCCAAGGCCAGAATTTCTGTTTGAGGTGATGGAAAAGTTTTAAAAATAGAGGTGATGCCATGGTATACTATTCAGCCATAAGAAATGATGGCATCAGATCACTTACAACAAAATGGTGTGATCTTAATAACATTATACAAGACTATACTTTCAGGGATCATTTCTATAGTTTGTTGATAACATACGGAGTGAAATTAGTAAATCAGAAAAAAATAATAACTGCAGGATTTCATACATTGGTGGGACATAAAAACGAGACTAAGAGACATGGACAAGAGAGTGGTGGTTATGGGGGGTGGGGGGAGGGAAGGAGGGAGAGGGAGAGGGGGAAGGGGAGGGGCACAAAGAAAACTAGATAGAAGGTGATGGAGGACAATCTGACTTTGGGTGATGGGTATGCAACAGAATTGAATGACAAGATAACCTGGACATGTTTTCTTTGAATATATGTACCCTGATTTATTGATGTCACCCCATTAAAATTAATAAAAATTTATTTATCAAAAAAAAAAAATAGAGGTGATGAGTGCATAATGTTGTGAATGTAATTAATGCCAATGAACTGTGCTTTTAAAAGCAAATAAAATGAGCCCTGGCTGGGTAGTTCAGCTGGTTGGAGCACTGTCCCAATGTGCCAGTGTTGCGGGTTCCATCCCCAGTCAGGGTACATACAAGAATCAACCACTGCATGCATGAGTGGGTGGAACAACAAATCAATGTTTTTTTTCCTCTCTCTCCCCCTCCCTTCCTCTCTCTCTAAAATCAATCAATAAAAATTTTAAAATGTGATTAAAATGGCATACATTGTGAATGTAATGTCATTGAACTATGCTCTTAAAAGTGATTAAAATAGCATATTTTGTTATCTATATTTTACCATAATTTTAAAAATCAGCAAAATTGGGCTCATATTCTTGCTCTACGTTTGGCTGTGTGACTTTCGGCAGGTTTCTGGACCTCTCTGACCCTCAGTTTCCTCATCTATAATAGAAGGAGTCTAACATTCTTCAGACCATATGTCATTGTGAGAATTAAGTGACCTTCATCATGGTGCCATACATGAAGTAAACCTCAATCTACTTTTGTCCTATGTGTTATCAGAGTTATTACCAGGTCTCAGCAAGGGCCCAATGAGGGTACACTCCACCTAAGGGCTTTGGGTGAGAATTCGGGGGGTCTATCCCATCACTCTTCCAACTCACTGTAGCGGAGGCTGCAAACCAGAGGCTCAAAGGCTACAAATTAGAGGCACAGAGGCTAAAATTGCCAATACACAGATTTTATTTGCCCCACACTGCATTTTTATAAAAAAAAAACTGGAATTGACAACATTTCAAAATCTAGAGCTTTCACGTAAAAGTTCATATATCTTGTTTCTCCTACAAAGTACCAGCTCTGGCAAGCTTGGGTCTTTGGGTCCTTATTTTCAGATAGCAAAATGGACCGGGACGCACCAGGAGTAGCCTCCTCTAGGCACACCTAGTGGTGGGATTCAAATAATCTAACAACCAGTTCTCTGCCCTAATGACTGTTTTAAGTATAAAAAAAGATATACTGAAGGGTAGTTTATTTTTCCATGCATTTAATACTTAAATAAGAACAATAAAAGATGTATACAAAACTAAATTGTTATGAGCTTTAAAATATTAATAAAAAATATTAAATAATACCTGACAAAAAATAATAAAACTGTCATTTAAGAGATTTCCATATTGCTTCTTGATTGGCATCCTCACTTGCAACTTTTTTCAGCTATGGATGGAATGAACATTACTATAGGTGCTTAGAATACACTGTTGTGCAGATGAACTTTAAAAAACAGTAAGAAGCCTGACCAGACGGTGGTGTAGTGGATAGAGCATTGGACTGGGACGCAGAGGACCCAAGTTTGAATCCCCAAGGTCACCAGCTTTATCCGGTTTGAGCATGGGCTCACCAGCTTGAGCATGGAATCATAGACATGACCCCATGGTCAGTGGCTTGAGCCCAAAAGTCGCTGTCTTGAGGCCCAAGGTCGCTAGCTTAAGCAAGGGGTCACTCGGTTTGCCGTAGCTCCCAGGTCAAGGCACATATAAGAAAGCAATCAATGAACAACTGAGGTGCCACTACGAAGAATTAATATTTCTCATCTCTTTCCCTTCCTCTCTATCTCTCTCTGTCCTTGCTAAAAAACAACAACAAAAAAACAGTGAGGAATGTAAATTTGTGATTTTCACATTGGGCGGCTTCCCAGGCACCCACCTTAGAGAGAACCCTGATTACAAATGCCATTTTAACAACCAGTTCACTGAAAGCAACAAAACATTAGGTGTCAGTTCTGCTGAACCCCTGTGAACCAGCTGAATCTCACCAGTGAGCACACCCCATCCAGTTTGCCTCACTCCCCACTCTTCCCTACTGTCTTCCCCCAGCCCACCTCCAGGACTCCTCCCTAGTGTCTTTCCCCACCCCACCCCCAGACCATCTCCTTTATTTATGAGTCCTGCACTGGAGACAAAATCCAAACTAGGCGCCAGGTAGTTCAGTTGTTTAGAGTGTCAATCCTATAAGTCAAGGTTGTAGGTTCCATCCCTGGTCAGGGCACATGCAAGAATCAACCTATGGATGTATAAATAAGTGGAAAAACAAATCAGTGTTTCTCTCTCTCTCTCAAATCAATTTTTAAAAATTCAAATGCATGGTCCCAAATGATCTGTCACTGATTTGTCACCACTCCACACTGCCATCACCCCATGTCAGAACTGGTCCTGAGCACTCATGGGCTTTTCTGTCTCTAAGACCTCATCTACACAGCCTGTCCTTACTCAAAATCCCCACCCCTACCATTCAAATCATACCCAACCAGCCCAGCTTGCACCCCCTTCTCACTAACAGCTCGGTGGAACACTCCAGCCTACAGTGCTCCCCACTCAGCACCCACAGCATCGAGGTCTGTGTCCGACACTCCATAGTGCCTGCTAAGTCCTTCCACGTTTACTGAATGAATCTTCCCTGCTCCCAGAGGGGGGCCTTGTGTACTAGACACCTCGTTTTCCACACGACATGAGCCCAGCCCTTGCAAGAGGATTTGCAAACAGGCCGCGACTGGCCTGGGCCTGGGGACAAAGAAGCTGAGAGCACTTTGCTCCAACAGAAAGCAGCTGTCCATTGAAAAAGTGACCTACAAACCAGGTGTTTTCTAGGAACAGAGCCTGAGAGCGCGTTGTTGTGCACGTGAATTGTTGGGGGAGGGGGCACAGGAGGAAAGAAGGGCAGGGAGGAGCCAAAGGAGGTGGTCTCAGCCGGACACCTGCCTCAGCTTGATGGCATGGGTAGCTAAATGGAATCCATCCCACCCTGAGGCGAGAGGTTGGGGCCAAAGCTGGACTCCAAAGCTGGGGTTGGAGGGTACAGGGTGAGGCAGCTAAGGCAGAGAGTGGGCCCACTGCCAACAACACTGGAAGCCAGCCCTGACTCGGGGGAAATGCTGAGCACCTTCTTCCCTCCTCCCACCCCTACCCCAACCAAGGGCTCTTCTGCCTCAGCCGGAGCGGCCCGTGCTGGGCAGCAGGCACTGCTCCCCAAGGAGGCTGTGCACCTGCACGCCCACAGCACCCACTGCACACAACCCCAGAATCAGCCAACCCGGCTGCATGCAGAGGACAGTCGTGGAGGGACAGGCAAAGGCAGTGGCCAATTCCGGGCCACACTGGGTCGGGGCTCCCAGGCTTGCCTCAGTCCGGGGTTATGAGGAGGATCCTGGGACCGGGCTCTGCAGCCCTGGGGGCTTCTCTCCTGCCTGGGCATGTGGTGGCCTCTGGGAAGCTGGTCCCTTAACAAGGCCAGACTGCTGCCTGGGCAGTGGCCACCCTGCAGCTCCCTCAAGCTGGCAACAGGCTGCCACTGTAAGGCCTCTCACCTCCAAAGCTCCCGCCTGGCTTACTGTCCCTTCTACTTGTGAGCCGGGGCGGGGCTGCCAGATAACACACAGAACGCCCAGTTTGATCTGAGTTTCACATGAACAACAAATAATTTTTTAGGGGACATTGCACAGGATGTACTTACACTAGCGAAGATCAGACTGGTGATCTGAAGTTCAGATGTAACTGGGCATCCGATGTTTTTGCTGCATATGGCCACCCTCGCTGGGACCTCCCAAGATGGCACCCTGGGCCTTGCAGAGGCAGGGGTGCTGAGGATGGCAACTCTCCCAAACTGAAGATCCCCCTACAAAGGAAGGAGACTAACCACCCTGCCCCCAGCACCTCTGCTATCCCTCAGAGGGGATAAGGATGGAACAAAAGTAAAGAGTGAAGGCATAGTGGACAAAGAAAACAGGTTCTATCCATACACTGGAGTATTATCCAGCCTTACAAAGGAAGAACTCCTGACATGTGCTGTAGCACCGATGGACCTTGAGGACATTCTGTATGATTCCACTCACAGGAGGTCCCTAGAGGAGTCGACTCAGAGAGGAAGTAGAAGGGTCGGTGCTGGGAACTGGGGGAGGGGGTGGGGAGTCAGCGCTTCGTGGAGACAGAGCTTCAGTTTGGGAAGATGGGAAGGTTCTGGCGAAGGGTGGTGACGATTGCACCACACGGCGAGTATGCTTAATGCCGCTGAACTGGACACTTACATAGATTTGGTTACACATACATTGCCACAATTTAAAAAAAGAAGGGAAGGCGCTCACAGGAGCTTCAGGCATGCCTGGTGGAGGCTGTGCGGTGAAGGGGCTCGTGGAGGAGCTGGGAGCAGGTGTGGAGACCCAGCTCCACACGTTCTGAGGTGGTGACCTTGGGAAAGTGCTTGAACTTCTCTGTGCCTCACTTTCCTCAACTGTAAATGGTAAAGGTGGCCAGGCGGATAAAATGAGGCAATTGATGTAAAGTGCTGGCTGGTCCTTAGCAGTCAGTTAACAATTACTAGTCATTATCATCAAAAGCTTAAGGAGTAAATAGCCCCTCAGTTAGTTATCAGTCAACCATACGGGCTGGATATCGTCATCAGTGTCCTCCAGACGTGGACACACACAGGGTATCTAATGAAAGACCAGGCAAACATCAGCTTGTTCTGAGTGACAGAAGAGGGTGGAGCAAGGGGTTCAGGCTGTCCCTCTCACTCCCTGAGCTCCCATATCATGTCACCCTGGCCTTCTATGAGCCGCTCAACCATGTCCTTGAAGAGCTGAGTGACCAGGACAAACTACAGCCTCTGTGAGCCTCAGTTTCCATATCAGTGAAATGAAGGCAACCGCTCAGCAACTTATTCCTGAATTCTGTGACTCTGGAGATCCACTGAAAAACTGGCTAACAGTGGGAAGGGTCAAAATGTGTGCACAGGGCATGCCCTGGGCCCAGACAAGGGTGACGAGCAAGGAGAAAGGACCCGTATATCACTTCATGTCCTGAATAGGCAAATCCAGAGATAGAAAGCAGATTAGTGGTTGCTGGGGCTGGGGGGAGGGACAGGAGTGACTGATAAGGGGGGGGTCCTTTTGGGTTGATAAAAATGGTTTAGAACTAGATAGAAGCAGTATCTGCACAACACTGTCAATGTGTTAGATGGCACTAAATTGTTCACTTTAAACTGGCTAGTTTTATACCCCTGGCCGGTTGGCTCAGTGGTAGAGCGTCGGCCCAGCGTGTGGATGTCCCAGGTTCGATTCCTGGTCAGGGCACACACAGGAGAAGTGACCATCTGCTTCCGCACTCCTCCCCCTCTCACTTCTCTCTCTCTCTCTCTCTCTCTCTCTCTCTCTCTTCTCCCCCTCCTACAGCCATGGCTCGAATGGAGCTACTTGGCTCCAGGCACTGAGAATGGTTCCATGGCCTCTGCCTCAGGTACTAGGAAAAGCTTGGTTGGAGCAATGGAGCAAGGGGCCAGATGGGCAGAGCATCGCCCCCTAGTGGGCTTGCTGGGTGGATCCCAGTCAGGGTGCATGCGGGAGTCTGTCTCTGCCTCCCCTCCTCTCACTGAATTATGTAGATTTCATACCAATTTTTCAAAAAAGATATAATGATGGGTAGCAGAAAATGAATGAAAGCACAGTAAAAAAAAAAGTTATATAATTTCAAATTCTCAAACGAGACAAAGGAGAGTTGATCAAGTTCGAGGGTAGAGCCAACGACCTGGGCTTTAAAACAAACTCCTGTGGCCAACAGGGTCTTGCTGGGGCAGTCCAGCCAGAGGTGCTGGAGCTTCGGGAGAGTGGAGCCCACAACCTGGAGGACCTCACTTCACTTCTCAGACTTCAGTTTACTCACCTGTACAACAGAGGTGATAACTGTACCCATGAACAAGGTTCAAATTCTGTCACACACACACATGAGGCACTGGCTGAGACAGGGGCAGCTAAGCCTACCTTGCCCAGAGCGTGCAGCCTGGTTGTAGTTGCATTTTTGCTCCCAGCGGGATCTCTCGTTTCCTAACTGACATCAATGAGAAAATAGATTTCAACATACAGAATCTCTCTCCAGAGGAGGCCCGCTACGACTGCCCTGGACGGCTCAGCCACACGTCTCCACAGCAAAGGGTGGTGCAGAGCGAGACACGGAACGAGGCCAGCTCAGCCGGGGGATGGCTGCAGATGACCCGCCCAAAGGGAGGCTCCCGGGCACTGCGCCTACCTCGCTGGGCCTGCTCTCTCGTGTTATTTCTCTTTCTCTCTCCCTCAGTGAGGAAGATGGGGGTGGAGGTCCCCATCACCCAGAACATCAGCAAGCCCTAAATAGGAGATCGGAGCAGACTCAGGTGAGGAAACAAACCTACCTAAACCTCTCCGTCAAATGCAAACTAGAATAATCCGGACAGCAGGGAACATCAGAGACAAGACCACCCGTGAACAGCATCAGCTTCCCCCACCAGGCATGTTAAACCCCAAGTTTCTGACCCCACAGGGTGGGTGCACCCAAACATCTGCATTCCCAACAAGCTGTGTTTCAGGGACTCCACTCTGAGTTTCACTCTAGTACCTGGCATAGCACCTGGCTGTGTGGCATCGGTGTTGTTTGATTCAGAAGACATCTGGGTTCAAATTTGAAAACCAGAGGCCTAGGCTGGGCACAGCCTGGTCAGCTTGACCTGCACTGCTCAGTCAGCTAAGATCCGGCCTCAACCCCAGCCCCTGGCATCCTGGGTCAGCTCTTGCCAAGTTATCTGCATCTCTCGGGCCCTGTGTGTCTCACATACTCTTATTTTCCTCCTCTGCAACCTCCACCCACCAGCTGAAGTTCTGAAGCCTTAATCACAGGCCTAGAGGGCCAGCCTCATGGAAAATGCAGTCTCACTATGTGCCAGCCTCCAAAGCTGGGGCAGCATCAACCTGGAGATGCCTGGCCAGATGAAATGGCCTCTGGACCCCTTGCAGCACCAGGTCCGAGGCACATGTTAGACTTGGCTGCGAAAGCCCCACGTTGACGGACATCAATGGCATTTAAAATATTCCGGGCCTTTTCTTCACCGGTAGCCCAAACACCCTTTTCCCCCCGCCTTCCTATCTCATCTGTCCCAAGCCCCAGCTGGCGGGCAGAGGAGCCGTTTGACCAGCATGAGGATGCACCAAGCAATACTTCATTATTCCTTTTGCTGCACACTTTAACCAGGAAGTGGTTTTCCCAGAGTTTGTGGACACAAATGTCAGAATGCACTTTGTCCAAAGTTTAAAAGACCACCACAGCAATTTCACTGTCCAGGGGTCAACCCCAGAATCTCTAAATCAGGCAGGACACCGAAACGACCAGTGAGGAAGCTACTGCCCCCAAATCTCCCTGAAGTTAGTTTAGGCTGAAAGTCATCTTTTGTGTTTGTATGGGTTTTTTTTTTTTTTAAAGAAAGGAACAAAAATACACATTCCCAGGCCCCAACTCTGACCTACTGAATTAGGATGGCCAGAGATGACCAGATGACCTGTAAGTGTCACAGCTCCCAGGTGATTCTTCTTATCACGGCATCCCTGGGTGTGGGGGATGTCGAAAGGAAGATCAGGAGATGAAGCAACTAGTTAAGGGTCACCTAGCACCATGGCACAGGTGGGTGTACAATATGTTCTGGAACCTTCCTTAGTTTATACTGTATCCTGGACCTAGCTCCACCTTTTCTACATCATTAATAATGGTTGCAACTAGTGCCTTGGCCAGCTGGCTCAGGTAGAGCATCGGCCTGGCATGTGGATGTCCTGGGTTCGATTTCCAGTCAAGGCACACAGGAGAAGCAACAATCTGCTTCTCCAACCCTTCCCCATCTCTTTTTCCCTCTTCCCCTTCCGCAGCGATGGTTCAATTGGTTTGAGTGCATCCCAGGAGCTGAGGATAGCTCTGTGGAGCCTTGGCCTCAGGCACTAAAAATAGCTCGGTTACGAACATGGTCCCAGATGGGCAGCGCATCAGCTCTAGACTGAGGTTGCCAGGTGGATCCCAGTCAGGACGCATGTGAGAGTCTCTCTCTGTCTCCCCTCCTCTCACTTGGAAAAGAAGAAGAAAAAAATGATTGCAACTAGGTCAACACATGAATGTCCCACTGTCATAAAAATTACAAGCCAACCCTGTCCTATGGAATACTTAGATAGTTCTCATTTTCAATAGCTAATCTTTGTACACAATGTTAAGTTATATTCTTATGACAAATTCCTAGAATGAAATTGCTTGGTCAAAAGGAGGATTTTTTAAAAGGTTTTTGACAAATTGCCCTCAAAAAAGACCCCGTCACCAACACCAGAAATTATCACTTTGCCACAGGCGGTGGCACAGTGGGTAGAGTGTCAGACTGGGATGCGGAGGACCCAGGTTCGAGACCCCAAGGTTGCCAGCTTGAGCACGGGCTCATCTGGTTTGAGCAAAGCTGACCAGCTTGGACCCAAGGTCGCCAGCTTGAGCAAGGCATATTACTCAGTCTGCTGTAGCCCCCCGGTCAAGGCACATATGAGAGAGCAATCAATGAACAACTAAGGAACTACAACGAAAAACTGATGATTGATGCTTCTCATCTTTCTCTGTTCCTGTCTCTCTGTCCCTCTATCTGACTCTCTGTCTCTGTAAAAAAACAAAAAAAAAAAAAAACCCTTGATAATTAAAAAAAAAAATTATCACTTTTAAAAATCTGTTTTAGCCCTAGCCAGATGGCTTGATTGAACAGAGCTTCATCCCAAAGTGCAGAGGTTGTCAGTTTGATACCCAGTCAGGGCACATGTGGGAGCAGATCAATATTACTCTCTCTCCCCCCCCCCCCCACTCTTTTCCCTTCTTCTCTCACTAAAATCATTCAATCAATCAAAACCGGTTTTAAGCTGGGCTCTGGTTATAGCTAGTGAAATTTGTTATGTGATGAACTATGTTCCCTCCCAAATCTGTATGTTGGAGTCTGAACGCCTGGTACCTTAGAATGTACTCGTACTGGAGACCGGTCTTTAAAAAGATGATTAGCCTGAGCTGTGGTGGCGCAGTGGGTGGAGCATTGACTTGGAATGCTGAGGTTGCTGGTTCGGGGCCCTAAGCTTGCCTGGTCAAGGCACATACAGGAGACGATTACTATGAGTTGATGCTTCCTGCTCCTCCCTCCCACCTTTCTTTCTCTCTCTCCTCTCTCTAAAATCAATAAATAAAAATATTTTTTTAAAAATAAAAAGATGATTAAGGTAAAATGAGGTTGTTAGGCAAGAGCACATGAAATGATGCTCAACATCACTGATCATGAGGGAAATGCAAATCAAAACCACACTGAGGGCCCTGGACACAGGAGAAGTGCCCATTTGCTTCTCCACCTCTCCCCCTCTCCCTCTCTTTTCTCTCTGTCTCTCTCTTCCCCTCCCACAGCCAAGGCTCCATGGGAGCAAAGTTGGCCCGGGTGCTGAGGATGGCTCCATGGCCTCCGCCTCAGGCGCTAGAATGGCTCTGGTTGCAGTGGAGCAACACTGCAGATAGGCAGAGCATCACCCCCTGGTGGGCATGCCAGGTGGATCCCAGTCGTGCCCATGCAGGAGTCTGTCTGCCGTGCCACCCCACCCAACCCCCCCTTTTCACTTCGGAAAAATAAAAAATAAAAATAAAATAAACCACACTGAGTATCACCTTACACCCAATAGAATGGCTACTATCAAAAACAAACAAATAAGAAACAACAAATACTGAAGAAGATATGGAGAAACAGGAACCCTTATATACTGTCGGTGGGAATATAAAATAGTTCAACCACTGTGGTGAAGTCTGACAGTCCTCAAGACATTAAACATAGAATTACCATATGATCAACAATCCCACTTCTGGGAATATACCCCAAAGAACTGAAAGCAGGGTCTCAAAGTGATATTTGCACACTCATTACTCACAATAAGCCAGTAAGTACAAGCAACCCAAGTTACCACAGAAGAATAAATGGATAAAGCAACTGTGTCCATCCATACATTAGACTATTTCTCAGCCTTCAAAAGGAAGGAAACTTTGTCACACACAACACAAATGAATCTTGAGGACATTATACTAAGAAAGATAAGCCAGATGCAAAAAGACAATTACTATATGAGATACTTCCTTACAGAGAACAGGAAGATGGTGCAGGGGTTGGAGTAGGGATGGGGAGGTATTAATTAATGGGTACAGAGCTTCAGTGTCACAAGATGGAAAGCTTTCTGGAGATAAATGGTGGTGACAGCTGCACAACATTCTGAATGTATTTAATACCAGTGAACTATACATTTAAAAATGGTTAAGATGTTAACCTTTATGTGTATTTTTTTAGCCTTGCGATTTTCATTTTTAAAATGCAAAATGAGCACACACTGAGATGCTGAAAGAATTTTTTTCATTAAATTTTTAAATTTATTGTGCTATGTTATGTGTATTTGACCACAATTTTAAAAAGAGACCATTAGGGTGGACCATAATTCAATAGGACTAATGTTCTTGTAAGAAGAGGAAGTGACACCAGGGGCACGTGCACAGAGGGACAACCATGTGAAGCAGCAGTGACAGGGTGGTCATCTGCAAGCCAAGAAGGGACACCTCAGAACAGCGGTTCTCAACCTGTGGGTTGCAACCCCGGCGGGGTTGCCTAAAGCCATCGGAAAATACATAATGCATATCAGGTATTTACATTCAGAATCATAACTGTAGCAAAATTACAGTTATGAAGTAGCCACCAAAATTATTTTTTGGTTTGGGGTCACCGCAACATGAGGAACTATATTGCGGGGTCACGGCATTAGAAAGGTTGAGAACCACTGCCTCAGAAGAACTCAACTCTGCCTTCCCACCTCCAGGACTGTGAGATAATAAATGTCTGTTGGTTAGGACCCCCAGTCGGAGACACTCTGCTATGGCAGCCCTAGCGAACTGTTACAGGACTCTAGGGCTCTAGTCAGGTGATGGAACTATATAGGCAATAAGTAAAAGTTAGGACAAACCAGGGGAAGACTCATGTTGCTAAGAACATATAAGCAATATATTTTAAAATAGAGCCTTCTTCACTCCTATAGGACACAGGAAGAAAAATTTCTGGAAAAATAGAACCAGAAAATCATGCCTGGAGTGAGAGGAGGGGGACCAGGCAGACATGGGGGTGGGGTGATGCATAGACCAGACACAGGATCATTAGAAGGAAGTCCTCATTTTGAACAGAGACCCTGCTTGCTTTCCCAGGCCGATTTAGCTGGAATCACTACACCAGGGCAGGAGAGAATTCCTCTAGAGAGACTGAATCGGGCCAGCAGTGAATGAGCCACACATAGACCTTCCAATCAGCTTTTTGGTATCTTACTTTAATAAATGAATAGCCAAGGCCCTGGCTAGTTGGCTCAGTGTTAGGGCATCTGCCCGGCATGTGAAAGGCCTGGGTTTGATTCCAAGTCAGGGTACACAGGAGAAGTAACCATCTGTTTCTCCATCCCTCCCCCTTCTCTTTCTCTCTCCCCTCCTCCTGCAGCCATGGCTTGAATGAGCAAGTTGGCCCTGAGCACTGAGGATGGCTCCATGTCCTTGCCTTAGGTGCTAAAATAGCTTCATCGCTGAGCAACAGAGCAGTGGCCTCAGATGGGCAGAACATCAGCCCCAGATGGGAGTTGCCGGGTGGATCCCTTTTGGGGTGCATGCAGGTGTCTGTCTTTCGGCCTCCCTGCCTCTCACTTGATAAAAAAAAATAAATGAATATCTAAGGTCATCAGACATTTGGAGCAAGTCTCAAACAGGGAATACAGAGATCAAAACATATATATAAATAGAAAAACAATTTCGTGGAAAAATGCAGTGTTGAAGAAGACATCAGGAAAGCCAGAAATTATATCTTCAAATAAGATCCTGCATCCACAAAATAAAAATCAAATGCAAAAAAAAAAAAAAAAAAAAAGGGAAATATTAAGGAAAAAGAAAGAGCTCCTGGAAATTAAAAGCATGATGGGTAAAATAACAATGTTGGTAAATGACCTAAAAGATAGATTCAATAGAAAATCTCAATAAACTGGGTGAGCAAAGTAGTAAGTAAGAAATACTGAGAAGATGAGAGTCATCCAGAAGGACCTAGATCTATATATTAGGAGTTTCAGAGATCAACAAAGAAAAGTCACTAAAGGTAAAAATTGGGAAGTGTCCCAGAACTGATGGCTGTGAGTGTCCAGGCTGATGGGGCTCACAGACACCTTGAATGATAAAGGAAAATGACTCATATCGAGACATGGCATTGTGAAATTTCAGAGCGTCAATGAGCAAAGATCCCAAGTGCTTCCAGAGAAAATGAGACCTCTCAACAGCAACACCAGAACCTAGAAGTCAGTGGGAAATTGACCCACCCCCATCAAATTTTGAACAAAAATAATTATCAATCTAGAATTCTACATACAACCAACTTATCAATCAAGTTATCGAGCCACCAAAACTGTTTCTTCCATGTATCCTTTCTCAGGAAGCTACTGCAGGATGCACTCCACGAAAAATGAGGGAGTAAATCAAGAAAAAAGAAGACAGAGGGGAGATCCAACACAGGAGAGGTGAAGGAAATTTCCAGGAAAAAGAAGGGTTAGTGCGAATGGGGATACATACTGTATTTTTCGCTCCATAAGACGCACCTGACCATAAGACACACCTAGGGTTTTAAGGAGGAAAATAAGAAAAAAAATATTCTGAACCCAATGGTGTGTTAAAATATTTAACAAAATACTTTATTTTTCACTCCATAAGATGCACAGGCATTTTCCCCTCCACTTTTTGGGGAAAAAATAGTGCATCTTATGGAGCAAAAAATATACTATATGTATATGTCCCTATATGTATATATGACTTCCAGAAAGCAACAAATGGAAATATACAAATATATTAAAAGTATGTATATATGTATATATATATATTATTTATAGAGAATCTGGTGGGTTTGTTCATGTGAAAAGCTGCCTTGTGTTCTCCTTAACATTTGGAAGGAGGGGAAAGAACTAACTAGTGATATAAAGAAAACTCTGCAACTGCAAAAATGGAGCAATTCAAGTTGTGCATGAAAAGTGTATAGAGTCAGAGTGCATTGCTTGGCTCAACAGTAAGCAATACTTTCATACTTTTTTTTAATTTTCTATTGAATTTATTGAGGTGACATTGGTTAATCAAATTATATAGGTCTCAGTTGCACAATCCTACAATACCTCATCTTTATATTGCATTGTGTGTTCACCAATCCAAGTCAAGTCTCCCTCCATCACCATCTATCCCCTCTACCCCCTCTTCCACCTCCCCCATGACCTTCCCTCCTGCATTCCCCACAATGTTGTCTGTGTCTAGAAGTATTTTTTCTTTGCGTAAGCCCTTCATCTTTTCTACCTAGTCTTTCAATAATGAAAAAACTGACTATAGTTAACAAAAATTTGTGACAAGAAACTGAAATGGTTAGGAAAGGTAAAAGGAAGAGGATTCTCAATCCTGGCAGGTTGGCTCATTGGTAGAGTGTCAGCCAAGGCCCTGGCTAGTTGGCTCAGCATTAGAGTGTGTGTGGATGTCCCAGGTTTGATTCCCGGTCAAGGCACACAGGAGAAGTACCCCATCCGTTTCTCCACTCCTCTCTCTTCTCTCTCTCTCTTCCCCTCCCACAGCCATGGCTCAATTGGAGTTAGTTGGCCCCAGGTGCTGAGGATGGTTCCATGGCCTCTGTCTCAGGCACTAAAAAAAAAAAAATGGCTCCGGTTGCAATGGAGCAGCAGCCTCAGATGGGCAGAGCATCGCCCCCAAGTGGGCTTGCCAAGTGGGTGCATGCGGCAGTCTGTCTCTCTGCCTCCCCTCCTCTCACTAGAAATAAATTTTAAAAAAAGACAGAGAGAGAGAGAGGAGGAGGATTCTAAAAGCCTGAAAATCTAGCCTGACCAGTGGTGGTATAATAGATAGAACATCAACCTGGGATGCTCAGGTCCCTGGTTCAAAACCGAGAGGTCACTGGCTTGAGCACAAGTTCTCCAGCTTAAGTGTCACGTCCCTGGCTTGAGTGAAGAATCATAGACATGACTCCATGGTTGCTGACTTAAGCCCAAAGGTCCTGGCTTGAGCAAGCGATCACTGGCTCAGCTGGAACCCCCCTAGTCAGGCATGTATGAGAAGCAATCAGTGAACAACTAAAGTATCACAACTATAAGTTGATGCTTCTCATCTCTCTCCCTTCCTGTCTCTGTCTCTGTCTCTCTGTCTCTCTGTCTCTCTCTCAAATCAATCAATAATTCAAAGACTGAAAATCTTCATCTACCACAGGAGAAAGTCAGTAGATAATGGCTAAAGGTGATTATGAACCAAGAAAGCAATAAGAACATATATGTAGCACCTTGGAAGTGAGTCTCTGAAGATATAGCTGAGTTCCAGGCTGGTGTTTGGGGCTGCAGCAGATGGAAGAGCCAGGGTCCTGCTAATTTTTGTCCTAAGCACTATTTTGGTTTTAGCACTAATTGACATCTTAAACTATGGGCACACAGTATCTTTTAAAGATTAAACATTTTCAAGGGGGACAGGAAGGAAGACACCTTTACAAGAAAGTTCTCACAATGGTGATATTGTCCTTGTTTTTCCAGCTTCAGACTCCAAGGCTCAGAGAGGATTTGAGCCTCGTGGGGGTGAGGATCTGAACCCTGCCCCCTGATGCAAAGCCCTGCTCCTCATGAATGCCCAGCCCATATATTTAAAAGGCTTGTGGGGGGAAAAAAAAGAAGGGGCATAGTGGCAGGTCAGTGGTCTCCTGTGGAGGCTGGGGGGGGGGGGGTGAGAAGCCACTCCAAGAAGGCCTCAGACACATGAAGACTGGAGGCAGGAAAGTGGCTGTGAAAGGCCACTTATGAGGCCACATGCAGCTCAGGCAGACCAGCCAGGAAGCAACTCCAGAGTGTCAAAGCAGACCTCAGTAAGAACGGCAAATACAACTACACATGGGCACCTGCATGCCACCAGGGGAGAGGGGACTTGGGCCCAGGCAGCGGGCTCCTCCTCATAGAAGCGGACAGCATGAAGACCCTCCCACGTGTGCCCACCTCCACAGTCTTCCAACCTAGGGAATGGGTCCCAAAGACCACATGATTTATACCTTGTCCCTCTCTCTTATCTGTCTGTCCCTCCCTCCCTCTCATCTGTCTCTGTCTCTCCCCTGAACCCCTCCCCACTGCCTCTCCACTAACTTCCTCCCCTGGCTGGCACATTCCTGCTTCTCTTCCTCCTGGCTCAAGCTTCAGCTAACAGGACACTGTGCCTGTGAACACCTCATGGTCACTGTCACCACAGCCACTTCCAGCCTGAGAAAACTCCAACCTCTGCTAAAGTTCTGCTACATTCTTTTGAGGGTGTACATACACACACACACACACACACACACACATAAACACACACATACACACACACACTCTTTCCTCCAAATTGGGCCCCACACCATGGATGCAGCCACTCAGACTTCACACAGGGACGGCCATAATCAAAAACACATAATAACAGGTGTTGGTCAGAATGTGAAGTAACTGGAATCCTCGAACACTGTTGATAGGAATGTAAAATGGTGCAGCCACCCTGGAAAACAGCTCCTCAAAAAGGTGAAACAGGACCTGTGGTGGCGCAGTGGATAAAGCGTCGACCTGGAAATGCTGAGGTTGCCGGTTCGAAACCCTGGGCTTGCCTGGTCAAGGCACATATGGGAGTTGATGCTTCCTGCTCCTCCCTCCTTCTCTCTCTGTCTCTCTCCCTCTCTCCTTTCTAAAATGAATAAAAAAAAAAAAAAAAAAAAAAGGTGAAACAGGCCCTGGCTGGTTGGCTCAGTGGTAGAGCGTTGGCCTGGCGTGCGGAGGTCCCGGGTTCGATTCCCGGTCAGGGCACACAGGAGAAGCGCCCATCTGCTTCTCCACCCCGCCCCCTCTCCTTCCTCTCTGTCTCTCTCTTCCCCTCCTGCAGCCGAGGCTCCATTGGAGCAAAGATGGCCCGGGCGCTGGGGATGGCTCCTTGGCCTCTGCCCCAGGTGCTAGAGTGGCTCTGGTCGCGACAGAGCGACGCCCCGGAGGGGCAGAGCATCGCCCCCTGGTGGGCAGAGCATCGCTCCCTGGTGGGCGTGCCAGGTGGATCCTGGTCGGGCGCATGCGGGAGTCTGTCTGACTATCTCTCCCCGTTTCTAGCTTCAGAAAAATACAAAAAAAAAAAAAAAAAAAGGTGAAACAGCCTGACCAGGCAGTGGATAGAGTGTCGAACTGGGATGCAGAAGACCCAGGTTCGAAACCCTGAGGTCACCAGCTTGAGCGCGGCTCATCCGGCTTGAGCACAGTCTCATCAGCTTGAGCGCACGGTCACTGGCTTGAGCATGGGATCATAGACATGGTCGCTGGCTTGAGCCCAAAGGTCACTGGCTTGAAGTCCAAGGTCGCTGGCTTGAGCAAGGGGTCACTCACCCTGTTGTAGCCCTCCAGTCAAGGCACATATGAGAAAGCAATCAATGAACAACTAAGGAACTACAACGAAGAACTGATGCTTCTCATCTCTCTCCCTTCCTGTCTGTCTGTCCCTATCTGTCCCTCTCTCTGTCTCTCTGTCTCTGTCACAAAAAAATAAAAAAAGGTAAAACGTATGACCCAGTAATTCCATTTGTAGATAGATACCCAAAGGAATGGAAAATACATATCCACACAAAAACTTGTACAAGAATGTTTGTAATAGCACTATTCACAATAGCCCAAAGGTGGAACCAACCCAAATGTCCATCAACTGATGAATAAACAAAATGTGGACCATCCACACATTCAGTCTTAAAAAGGAATGAAGTTCTGATACATGTGACATGGATAAACCTTTAGAATACTATGTTAAATGAAAGAAAACACATATTATATGGTTCCAGCTGTATGAAAAATCCATAGAGACAGAAAGTAAATTAGTGGTTGTCAAGGGCTGGCAGAGGAGGCAGCAATGGGAGTGACTGTTGAATGCATACAGGGTTTCTTTTGGGGGTGATAAAAAAGTTCTAAAATTAGGTTGTGGTGACAGTTGCACATCTTGTAAACATACTAAAAATCAATGAATTGTACACTTTAAAGGGTGAATTTTATGTATGGAAATTATATATATATATATATATATATATATATATAGAGAGAGAGAGAGAGAGAGAGAGAGAGAGAGTGAGAATAACAAAAAAATGATAACATTTGTCTCCTCTCAGGGTGCAGGCTTGATGGGGTACAACTTCTAGTACATAATAAAGAAAGATGGGAAAAAACGTCAAGTGCAGAACGGGAGCTATAATCCACAACTGGTGTTTCTAAGGTTTACAGTACAGCAACAACAGTAGCAACAGCTTATTTACACAGCATCTGTGTGCACCAGGCATATGCTCAGAAATCCTAACCTGGGCTTACACTGCACCTTCAGGAAGAACCCATGCAGGTCTGTGATGGAGGAACTGGGATCTGAACTCAATTCATGCCATGTGATTCTGTGGTTTCTGGAATGCGACTTGGGCAAGTCACTCTAACTCACACACTCCATCTCATTGCTGCCTTGGTTTCCTGTCTATATATAGATGGGCAGGCACAGTATTGTACAGACATGGCCTCCCGGAGTAGTGGGGCAATGAGATAGCCTAATGCATGAAAATGTTGGCCATGTGGCCAAGACAAGCAAGTGTTGAGGCCTTGTCCTATCTCTGTTCCTACTGTCCCCCCACCTCCCGCGAGGTACACTCTCACCCTTGGTCCGACTGCATCTTCCACCATTCAGATCAAGTCAAGCCATGCCTCTCGGCTGTCCTCTCCTGTGACACTCCCTGCCCTGTCAGTACCACCTCCAGCCTGATGATGCCTGCACTTCCATCTAGACCTGCAACTCCCATAACACCCTCATCCTCACCTGGCCACATGCAGCTTCTCACACTGAATGCATTCCAAATGCATCCCTCGGTCCCCATACCAAGTCCCCTCCCCAGAATCTGTCCTGGACTCTGTCTTCCTGCTCAGCCCACCTCCAAGATCTCAGGGTTCTGGTTCTCCCCAACCCACAGACCCCCATCCAGATCCAGGCCATCATCCCATCTCCTCTGAACACCAGCACCCCCAAAATCCCTCAGCTTCCAGTCTTCCCTACCCATTTCCTTCCCACTCAGCAGACAGCATGATTATCTAAAAACAACCATGCAATTACCACGGGACTCGGCGAGTACACTCCTGGGCATTTATCCCAGAGAAATGAAGGCTCATGCTCACATAAAAACCTCTACGTGAAAGTTTGTAGCAGCTGTACTCATAATCGCCCCAGATGAGAAATAGCCCAGATGCCCCCTTGCCCAGTGATTGGTTAAACACACAGTGATCTATCCACACCAAGGAGGAATACTAGGCAGCAATAAAAAGGAACAAGCTAGTGATACAGTAACAACCTGGATGAATCTCCAGAGAATTACAATGAGCAAAAAATGTCAATCCCAAACATTAGTTAGCATATCATTCCATTTACAGAACATTCTTGAAATGAAGAGATTAGTGGTGGTTAGGGGTTGAGGAGATGCTGGGGTGAAGGGGAGGCAAGCATGGCTATAAAAGAATGACTGGGGGATCCTTGTGATGATGGTACTGATGTATCAATATCAGTACCCTGGCAGTGGCATTGTACTAGAGGTTTGCAAGATGTTACCATTGGGGGGATACTAGGTGGAAGATAAAAGAGATCTCTGTATTATTTCTCACAACTGCGTGTGAATCTACAATCATGTCAAAATAAAAAAGCTAATTACACAAACACAAACACCAGAGAGTGTTGCTGCCCTGCTTAAATTGTTCAGTGCCCTTCCCTGGCTTTCAGACAAAATCTAAAGTCCGTCCTGTGGCCTCAAAGATCTCTATGCTCAGGCCCCCTAGCCCTCTCCCTTCAGTCTGCTGCAGCCACATGCCTCTTCCTTTGTTTCTTAAAACAAGCCAAGCTTGGCCCTGGCCGGTTGGCTCAGTGGTAGAGCGTCGGCCTGGCGTGCAGAAGTCCCGGGTTCAATTCCTGGCCAGGGCACACAGGAGAAGCGCCCATCTGCTTCTCCACCCCTCCCCCTCTCCTTCTTCTCTGTCTCTCTCTTCCCCTCCCGCAGCGAGGCTCCATTGGAGCAAAGATGGCCCGGGCGCTGGGGATGGCTCTCTGGCCTCTGCCCCAGGTGTTGGATTGGCTCTGGTCGCAACAGAGCAACACCCTGGAGGGGCAGAGCATCGCCCCCTGGTGGGCATGCCGGGTGGATCCCAGTCGGGCGCATGCGGGAGTCTGTCTGACTGTCTCTCCCCGTTTCCAGCTTCAGAAAAATACAAACAAACAAACAAACAAAAAACAAGCCAAGCTTGTTACAGCCTCTGAGCCTTTGCACATGCTGTTCTCCCTCTCTGCACACTCTTGCTCCCATGCTCCACATGACTCATATCCTGCAGTTCTCCACTGATTTGTCATGCATTACTCATCGTCTGACCATGACCTCCAGAGTTCTCCCTTCCCTGCTGATGGTGCTGTGGCCACACCAGGACCACAGTGAGCAACCCTACAAACCTGGTCTCTGCCCTCTAGATCTTTCAGTCCAAGGGTAGGAGACAGCCAGAGAAGCTACAAATTACAGTATGCAGGAGCACGTGCAATAATGGAGGGCTCAAGGCACTTGCAGAGGCCAGAGGAGGGATGCTCTCTGGCAAACCCACACTATCCTAACCGAAAGTGCATTTCAACTATTGCTCCACACACACATACATACACACACCAGTTACCCACAAGCAACTAGGCTTCTGAACTCAACAGCGAGCAACAAATGGTTGAAGGCAGGGCCACAGAAAGGTTATGCACAAAACTTAACTGGACAGGCTGGCAGTGGGTACCAGATCATGGCGCCTTGGCTTTGCTTCTACAACTAGCCGCAAGTAAGGCAAGGGTGTAACACCTGCTCATCAGGTAGGTCTTCCCTGGTGTTCCTGGGAGGGGCCATCTGCCTCCCTTAGTTCCTGAAACCCTCCCCACTGAAAAGCCATCCCAGGTCTCCCTGCAGTCAGACTGCCACCATTACACCTAGAAATGCCTCATATCTTTTCAGCAGTCCTCACCCCTGAGGCACAGACCGACTGGGAGGTGCTTTGCAAAGTGTGTCCTTAGGACTCCTGAACCAGATGGCCCCAGGTGTGTGATCCTGCTGTAGACTCATGTGCTCTCTTCTGAGAATCCTGTCTGGGGACTGGGTTGGACAATTCAGACTGGTGACCACATGTTGCTGAGTCCCTGTTTCAGCATCTCCCTCTCTGCTTGCTCCTGGCCTTTGCTTTGGATCCACAGGCCGGCAGGAGGCTGCTAGCTTTGCTCTCCTCCCGTCTCCCACTTGCTGTGCTCAATGAGACCCAGCTCTGCACATTTAGCCGCCTGCAGAGACTAGAAGGGTTCTTATCCTAGGAGTCTGTGAACCCTGTAAGTGTCCATAAAACATCACATGTGAGCAGGGACATGCATGTGTCCTGGGAGGGGACCCATAGCTTCGTCACACTCTCAGAGGGGCCTGGAAGAACACACAAGTTTATGAATTGGTGGGTAAAGGTCCACCAAACACCAGGTTTAGAAGACCGTGGAGCCACCTCTCCCAGCCTCTCCTGCACTGTTAGACCCTGGACTCCTCTCTGGCCTTTCAGCTTCCTCATCTGTAAAGAATGGAAGTGGCTGGAATAATTGCTCCATCACTGGGTGCTGGGGACAATTCTGGGGCCAGTCGAGCCCCACTTCCCATATCTGACCTCATCAAGCCACATAACTCTATAAGCCTCACTTTTCTCATCTCTTAAAGCACCTGGCTTATCTCAAAGCACTGTTTTAAAGAATAAAAGGGATAACATTTATGGCAGAGTGCACAGCCCAGTACTGGGAACAAAGCAGATGTTTAAAAACTGTATCCTTCTTTCAAAGGAGTCTCCCCGGCTTTGTGACTCTAGGCTTCTCTTATATGCTTTGGAACACATTCAAAGTGAAGTCTGTGAGACATTGCAGTGAGCTGAATTGTGACCTCCCCCAAGATACACCTACATCCTAGCCCCTGGTACCTGTTAATGTGCCCTTATTTGGAAAAAGGGTCTTTGCAGTGAGGTTCAAGATCTTGTGAGCATCCTGGGCTTTGGCTGGGCCCTAAATCCAGTGACATCTCCTGATAAGAAGGGAAGAGAAGGCACAGACACAGAGGAGGCCTCCTGGTGACAAAGGCAGAAATATAACAGTGCTTTTCCTTACTGTAATACATGTAAAATAAACTTTCCAGTCCATTTTACTTTTTTAAATGAAGCACAACATTAATTTCATGAGCCACTTGACCCAGTTTGAAAACCTGTCTACAGAGCAATGACTCTTGGCCCTGCCTGCCTTTATCAACATGCAGGCCAGATAACACCCTCCAAATCCTGGCTGAAGTGCTGTTGGATGGAACCCCAGATGCATCCCACTGATTCCAATGTGCATGAGGATGCTCTGGAAGAAAGGCCTCAACCTGAGCTGTAACCAGAATCGCCTGGACAGTTCACGCAGAACCTCAATGCTAGGCTGCAGGCTGCATGCAGACCACCTCAGCCAGCCCAGGCATCAGCATTTTTCAAAACACCCAGATGACTTCATGTGCAGCCAAGATTGAATTGGTGTGCTAGAGCGGTGCTTCCCACATGTGGAACCTCCTGAGCATCTCCCAAACACTCAAGATTTTGACCCTGGAGGTGTCTGCACTGGGGCCTGAGATTCTGCTTGTTTGGCTGTCTCCCAGGAGACTAGTGTGCAGCACTAGCCTAGAGACATGCTTTTAGAGGTGGGGCCCTGGACCAGCAGCATCAGCATCAATTGAAACTTGTAAGAAATGTAAATTCCTGGGCAAGATCTCAGGCTCAGAAATTCAGGGGTGGGGTCAGCAATCTGTTTTAACCTGCCTTTCAGGTGATCCTGATGCACACTCAAGTTTGAGGAACACTGGCCTAGAGTGATAGACAGTGGCAAGCCGACACCCTGCCCAACTCCTGCATGCCTCCAGCAGCAAAAACGGATCCTTGATTCTTTTGGGGACCTCCAGAAGCACCAGGGCACTTTCCTGGGTCCCAATTAGCACCCGTGACATTCCTGGGAAGGCGGGAGATGGCACATGTGGAGAGGGAAAAAGTATTACGATTCCATCATAGAGATCAGAACACTGAGGCTGACAGAGGACAAGCCTTCAATCAGCAACTTCCATCTTGGAGGAACCGCTGCCCTGCCCACCCTTCTAGATTCAACTCAGGTATCCGCTCCCCTAAGTCCCCCTGCTGCTCACTCAAGGACACACACTCTCTTCCCAACTCGGAATTCTCACCTGTGGTATTTCCATGCAGGACCCCCAAAGTCTGGCATAAAAACCCAGTTCTTTCACATATTTTAGCTTTGCATCCAGACTGCATATTCTTTTCGGTAGAAGTCATACAATCCTGTCTCTTATATTTTATTTTGTTTATTTTGCAGCCTACATTACTGCAAACTATGCACTGCATACATAATTCTACAGACTGGATATGTGTCCTCAAAATCCATATATTGAAATCCAAACTCCCAATATAATAGTTTTAAGAGGTAGGGCATTTGAGAGGTGGACAGGTCATGAAGGTGGAGGCCCCGAGAATGGCATCAGTACCCTTATAAAATGGACCCTAGAAAGTTCCCATGTCCCTTCCATCATGTGAGAACACAAAGAAGTTGGCAGTCTATAACCCAGAAGAGGGCCTTCACCAAACACCAAATTTGTCAGCATTTCAATCTTAAACTTCCAGCCTCTGGACCTGTGAGTAATGAATGTCTGCTGTCTGTAAGCCCCAGTCTGCGATGTCTGTTAGAGCCGCTCCAGCAGACCAAGATACAGTCATGCTCAGCAAGTATTTCCAGGCTAATTCACTGAAGGAGGAGCTGAGCTTTTCTGTCTTTGCACCTTGAATATAGCAGGAACACAGTAAATGCTTCTCAATGACTGAATGAATTAAGCCAAGGAAAAGGTAGCAGTAAAGAGACAGAAAGTGAGTAGATGGAAGGGTATCTCCTGCTCATCTTTGCTAGAACTTTGCAATGAATGCTGCTCATTAAACAGTGCTCCAGAAATGTCTTCTGGTCATGACTGTTTCACACCAGTAGAACACTATTACTTGATTATTCATTGTATTCAATACTATCCATCTTACTCAGGTAAAAACACTGGCAGAGACTCTTATGAGCAATGACGGAGCCAATAACAAAACAAAACTGATCAAGGAATTGTAACAGTGATGCTTTAAAGAGAGTTTAAAATTTTCTCTTTAATGGCCTATGTCTAGTTCTAAGTTCTTGCAGCGAGATGGATATATGAATGATGACAGTTCATGAAATTACCAAACGCAACTTCACTTCCCAGTTCATTCATTCCACGGCCACTGTATGCTGGCACTATGTTAGCATCTGGACACACAGCGGTGATCAGCATAGACAACATATCCCTTCCTGCAAGAGATTTACTTGCACTCCACCAGCACTGTCCAAGAGAGTTTCCCATGGTGATGGGGATGTTCTATCTCAGCACTGTGCAATATGGTACCATCTCTGGTCACACATGGCTATTGAGTACTTGAAATGTGACCAGTGTGACTGAGGCACTGAGTTTATAAATTTTATTTCATTTTAACTCATTTACATCTAAATAGTCACATGTGGCCAGTGGCCACTGGATTGGGCAGGGTTGGTCTATATGACTTATCCACTGATGCTGATTTAAAGAAAATGGTGGGAAAATAGTTTTTCATTGGCTGCCAGAGGTAAGATCACTCCTTTGCCTGTTTTTGGTTGTGCACTATACCCCCTGCACGTTCCATGGAATCTGAGCACACACAACAGGACGCATAAGTAAGTAACCTCAGGCCTCAGAGTGACTTTTACAGTCCTACTAAAGAACCACACCCCAAACCTGCCTGCACAAGCCTGGGAGAGGCTCTCCCGATTCAGCAGGAAACACCAGAAAGGCAGTCAACTTTTTTAGAAAAGTCTGATAGGATTGGGGTGAAAATAAGCAAATACGCTCAGTGGTGATGTTTCTTGGAGTAAGGAACCCACACACTGACAGAACAAGAGCAGGCAAACTTCTGACAGCTAAGTGTGCAGGAGTCTGAGCCAGGCCATCACTGGCCAGAAGGTGGCCCTGAGAGAATCCGAGCACAGCCAGAGGGGGGGGGGGGGGGGGGGGGAGTGCTCTCCAAGGTGCTGAAGAGACTCCTCTGTCCTAGATGAAGACCGGTGGACCCAACGGAGACAGCTCCTTGGTCTAAACCACAGAGCCTGTTGGTGGCAACGCCAGAACCCGGCAGTGCTCACCTTCATCTACCGCATGGTCTCTCACTAACCAGGAAACTGCCAATTGGGGGAGTGGCTGGTCCAAGAGGGATGGACCACTGTGTTAGATGAAAACAAACACCACTCTTTCTCTAGTGCTCACAACTCTAAACATCTTGTTGTCATTGAAAGACATAATCAGTTTTATACACACAATTAATTACCAGCTCAGAGTTTGGTAGCTAGTTATGTTTAGTGTAGTGGAGACCTGGGGGAAACTGAGAAAGGCAAGGAGTCTTGAAGAAAAATAGAGGTTTCCAGTCCTCCCTTTCCAGTCACTACCACCCTTTATTTTTCTGGGTCTTCCCCTCTCTAGCCAGATGAGCCCACAGCCCCCTTCCCTCAGGTTAGCGGCATTAGCTGCGCTAACTGCTAACGTCAGCTAGGGGCTACTCGCTAACTATCCTCACTACCTATGGTTGGAGTGGCTATTTTCGGAGGGTGCTGATCTTCACTTCCTCACCAGCCCCATTAGGCTTCCTAATATAAAGCCCGTCAAATCGCTCCAGGGCTGACCTAGGTGAGAGAGACTTCAGTAATACTTCTTTCCCAGCTATTATTGGCAACAAAGAACTAGCTATTTCCCTTTTCCTTCTCCTTCCACCTCATGGAGACTTCTCCCTCCCCAAAGTGGCTGAAAGAGAATTTCTGAGGGGATGCTTTTATATCTCCTATAGCTGAGTGCTTGATTCTTTTTGTTTTTGAGAGGAGTTCCAATGTGCACAGTATGTTGACAGATGCTTCCTCCTAACCTGGGCATTTGGATGAAAAATAATTAGTTATTTTTCACATATCCATGGCTAAGTACCAAAAATATGCCCAACGGTCATTTATTTTGTCTCGATGAAGGGTTTTCCCCCTTTACAAGGGGGAATTAATTGCACAAATGTGTATTTAAAGTGGAAACGAAGCATTCTGCTCCATCTGTAATCTGAGTCCTCCTCTAGGGCTGGCACTCTCCCCTTACAGGGATGGCCGCTTCGCAGGAGCATGAATCGGTAGGGATTGGAGTACTTGGCCAGAGAACAAAGCTGGGAGGGTGCATGTGGCTGCATTTCAGGGGTCAGGATGGAAAACGTCGCTGGGTGACAGGTGTATTGTGCGCCTGCGTACACAGGCGCCGGGGGATCTGAATTTTGACTGTGGGAGTGTGTGATTTGTGTGGGTGGAGGGTTCTGGGCCAGTGAGCGGAATCTGTGTGTGAGGGGGAGAGGCCGGGTGTGTGAGATGACTCATATCTTTCAGGCTGTGGGAGGGTTTATTTGTGGGGGTGGGAGGGTAAATTTGGCCTCAGGGGTCTTATGTACACAGCACCCAGGAGGAAATATTTACCTGTGCAGCTTAAGGCAGGGGTCTAGCCGGTGGAGAAGAGGTAATGCAACTGTGTGGGACCGGAGTGGGGGATCTGGGGGTGTGTGTCTGCAAATGTGCACTTGCCTACAACTCTGGGTGGCTGCACCCAGAACAGAAGAATGGGTGTGGAGGAAGAGGGAGGAACAAGGAGGTAGTTTTGAACCCAGCAGTTTAGAGAGAGGTGTTCCACACAAAAGCAAAGGCTCTGGAATTGCCATACTGAGTGTGAATCTGGGTGTGGCCCAACGTTCATCTGCCTTCTCTGAGACTCACTTCCCAGTATGGGAAGTAATCCTGGAGAGGTATACAAATTAAATGCTATAATTCTCACAAACACTTGCCCCATGCCCTGTATACAGTAAGTGTTTAATATTTCCATTTCATATCCTGTTCAATATCATCATTATCACATCTGACTATTGGTTCTAAAAAATAATCATTACATGTGAAATTCACTGCATGTGAACTGTAATAATAAAATAGTGATACATAATAATAAGTGCTTACTCTGGTATAACCACGTTCACCACCTCAATTAATCCCCTCGTATTTTACCGGTATTATTATCAGTCCTTTGAATAGGTGAAGAAACAGAAGCTCAGAGAACTTAAATAACTTGCCCAAGGTCAGAGAGCAACGGCACAACTGGGATTCGAGCACAACAGCTGCAAATTCCATCGCATTTGCTCCTGCCACCCCACTCCCCTGGCCTCACCATCTCCATGGAGTCACCCAACAGGCTTCAATGAGCAACACCTGCCTTGTGCTCTGGAGAGCATAAATCCAAAGGAGGAGTTGGCAGAAGTGTTCCCAGTTGAAATGGATTCCATACCAATTTCAGCTAAATGTGGAATACATTTGCCATTTGTACATTATTCATGATTGTCTCTGTTTTCCCCAGTCAGCACTGGGAGCTGGGCTGAAGTTTGGGAGCTTTGTTGATGCCTGCCAATATTGCCATTTCTATGCATAGGAAAAGTCAGATTGAACCATTAACTCATTCAAGGCCCTGCCCTTTAGGAAGGGAGACTCATCAAAGCCCACCAGCTGACTGGGGAAAACACGGAGAGATCCACTGTTTCATTACAGCAGATCACGACATCCCACTTTGGCTCCACTCGCTTGGTGGACTGTTCAAGGCACACATTCTCCAGTCACCTCCTTCCTAATGAGAAGTGAGGGCTATGTTCCAGCAAAGTGGCCCCAAATGTCTGGACTTGATTATCTCAGGCCAGTAGGGTCAATTCTATTTGCCACCATGCTGTGTCACAAACCAAAAGGGATCAGTTGGCCCCGGCGTCCTGCATCTCTGTATCTGCCTCAGCTGGCGCCCTGGTGGTGTGATGAGGGCAGGCTGAGGTTTAAACCCTCAACTCTCCCACCAAAGGCTGGAGACCGAGCTCCTGGGCCTCACTACTCTCATCTGTAAAATAGATATGATCCCTTCCATCATGTGACACTCAAGTAAGATTATGCAGAGGGGAAGAGTTTTGGGGAGCTGAATACTGCTTAGCTGCTTGGATGGAGGGGTGGAGACCCAAAGGCATAAATCCAATAAAAGAAGAGTTTCTCACATCAACATGTCAGACCCTAAACTCATGGCCAGCCATGGAATCAGATCCTCTCTTCCCCCAGTAATAATAATGTAATTACCACCCTTCTTTCTAAAATAGAAGCCTTATGAGGGCAAAGATTTGTCTGCTTTGCACACTGTTGTTTTCCCAGAGTGTAGAGCACCTGCTCATTGTAGGCACTCAGATATTTGTTCAATGAAGGACAGAAATCCACAAGACACTGAAGGGGAGGTGGGCAGACTGAGATGCTAGACCTTAGATATTCTGCAGAGCTCCTGACTCCTCTCTTCCACATGCTCCCACGTGAGGCCCCCTTGAACAGGACTGCAAAGCCACTCTCCTGGCTCAGGCACAGCTGGGAGCACCTCTGGAGGGACAAATCTGCAGAGCAGACTGGCCAGCGCCCTGAAGTGGCAACTACCCCTGAGCTTCCAAAGCACCCAGCTGGGAGTGCCAGGCTGCTCGACCACGCACCTCAGCCACCCACATCTGCTGCCTGGGCCTTGCTGTGCCTGCATATGGGTGCGTGCACACGGGTGCATGCACACGCACGCACATGCGCAAGCGCGCACACACACATGCCTACGACCTGGAATCCAGCAGGTCCATCTGCTCGCCTGGCCCCCATGTCCCAGGGTCAGGGAACTCTCCAACCTGATCAGTGAAAACAGCACAGAAGAGGCCGCCTGGGACCAGGGCTGGGCTCGGCTGTGACAGGCAGGAGCCTTATATAATTAACTGCCCCTCACACCTCCTCCCCTTTGAGGAATAATGAACCCTGCCTCTCAGTTGCATAAGCCAAAATAATAATTACTCTCCAGCCCTCTGTCAATCCTGGATGTGGTCAGGGAGCAGGTTTCTTCATGCTATTCAGAGGCAGTGAGAAGACCACACATACACTCATGATTTCTATGCCCACCAGAAGCACACAAGTCACTGCTGTGCCACACTCCTTTCCCAGGCATCCATGCCTAAAAAATTACTGAGCTGCTTGTGAGACGAGACCTCCGATTGGAGAGTGCATCTGGACAGCAGGCTTGTTTGGGGTCTGGCTTCCAGGAACAGTAAATGCTCCGTGCCTCTCAGATGCACCAAGGAGTGGACACTGGAGTGTCTGGGACAGGGGGATAGCTGCAAGGCCACCAAAGCTCCCAGCAAAGAAATCATCTTACAGCAGTGGTGGGCAGCGAGTGGGCACTTCCCTGACTTCAGCACTGGCTCAGCACTCAATGTGGTGGCATCTTAGAATGAACACAGAGCATTCCTTGAACTAATGGGGAAAATGATTCAGCCACTGAAACAGCGAGATTCCTGGGCTCTAGCTACACAGATGGGCCTCCCTTCCTCCCTCCCTTCAGCAGCCTGCTCTGACCGCACCAGCCCGCGTCCAACCACCTAGAAGTTTATTGCCTTGCTGTGTTGGTTTGGGTTCGTGTCCCCCGCCTCTAGCTCTCCCAATCGCTCCCTTTCCATTGGCTTGGGTTGATCAGGTCTGAGGGAGGCCCTCTGGCACTGCAGGAAAACAAGAAGCAAAACTGGGGCCTGACTCCTAGAGGCCCACACCAAGGGAGCTCTGTCAACAAGAGGAGGGGGCCCTCTGCCAGCCCCCTTCCGCCCTCAGTGGCTCCCAGAGGAGGCTGTGGGCCAAGTATGGCCTTTCCGCAGGTCTACGGCCTGCTGTTGGATGATGCACACTCTGCTCAGCTCCGCAGCTCCAGGGCCTGGCTCTACTCCTGGAAAGCCCCCAACACTTTTCAGCTGGCACAGGGTTGCTGTCCCCCACCAAGCAGTGAGGCAACCTGTAGCCAGGGCAGCGGGGCCTCCAGGGATCCTCAGGAAATGCCCAGGTGCCCACAGCTCCGCTGGAGGGAGAAGCTCAACTTCCTCAGAGATAAACAGAACATGCAAGAGAAGGTTCCTCCTCCGCCCAGCCCCCGGCCCGCCCGCACCGGCGCACCTACCTCCATCCGAGTAGGTCTCGGTGCCGTAGCCGTCCTGCAGCCCATTGCTCCAGGTCCCTTCGTACTTGGCCCCGTTGCCCGTGCACTCCCGCACCCCGTAGCGCCCCTTAAATCCGTGCGTCCACTCGCCCTTGTACACCCACTTCCCCTTGCTCTCCAGGCCGATGCCGTGGCGCTTGCCCTGCGCCCAAGTGCCCTGGTACGTGTTGCCGCTGGGCCAGGTGTAGACGCCCAGCACCTCGAAGCCGTGGCTCCACGAGCCGGTGTATTCGCCCTGGCCCTTGGGGCCGGTGCAGACGCCATGGCCGTGCGCCTTGCCGTCCTCCCAGCCTCCACAGTAGGACCCTCCATCGTCAAAATTAAACCTACCCCCACTGGACATGCATGTAACTCGGTTTGCAAATCCCGCAAACGGTGGGAAAAAAAAATAAGGCGACCAACGAACCGGAATCTTGGTTGGCTGGCTGGTTTTGTTTTGCTATTTTTTTAAGGAAGAATGGAGAAAGCAAAAACACAGCGAACAGATCCCGAGCGGCAAGCGGCCGCGGCGCCGGCTTCGGCGGAATTTAAGTCAATCGAGGGCGATTATTCATTTTCGAGCTGCGCCGCGGAGCCTGACCAGCGTCTCGCGCTCCCGCTGGAGACAGGACCGGAGGGGAGGAGGGAAGGAGAGGGAGGGAGAGGGGAAAGGGAGGGAAGGGGAAAGGGAGGGAGGGGGCAGGAGCAGCAGCGCTGGTGCAAACGGCTCCACCTCAGCGCCAAGTGCCCCTCAGAGGCGAGCCCGCAGGGCTGGCCGTGCAGGCCGACGCAGGGACAGAGTCTCAGGCTCGGGGCGCAGCCCCCCACCTGCGGCTGCCGCGTTGCGGGCGCCCGAGGGCGGCGGCGGAGCCCGCGGGTGGCGGCACGGGCGGCGGCGCGGGCGGCTGCACCATATTGGGGGCCGCGGGCCGGGCCGGGGCGGCGGCGGAGGCAGCAGCAATGCGGCGGGTCGGGCGGCGGCGGCAGCGGCGCCGGCGTGCGTTCCGATCCCGCCCTGCGCGCTCCAGCCGGCGCAGCGCGCGCCCGCAGCCCGGGCCGCGCGCCCCCGCCCCGCACCCCGCACGCCAGCGCTCCCCAGCCCCGGCCCTCCGCCCCCTGAGCGCCGCGAGCCTGGAGATGGGCGCTGCTGGGCAAGGGGCGCTGGCTGGGACCCTGGGCGCCCCGCCCTAATTCCCTTCCTGGGCTCCCGCCCACTAGGCTCCCCCTCTTTCCTGGTCCACCTAGAAATAGGGGTCCAGCCAGTGCACCCCAGCCCCCTTTTTCCCGGGACTTGGATTTAAAGGGACAGGAACTGCGTAATGGGAAGGCGCCCAGGGCGCTCTCTACCCCTCCTGGGAGCCCGGGTGAAGCTGGTGAAGCTGGCGAAGCAGGCCCGGGGGCGCCCCGGATGTTTCCGCTCCCGAGCCCCGCGCCTCCCGCCTAGCTCCTATCCGCGAAGCCTGTCTCTGGCATGACTGGAGAGGCTCTGGGCAGACCACAGGTGGTTTTCCTATGACCAATAATCTGTCCTTTTCCTTACAAGCAATTTGATTTCAAATGTGGGAGAGGGCAGCTCACCTCAGAAAACATGTCTCCTCCCCATAAATTAAAAGAAAGTGCGGCCACACGCATATATCTTGGATGCCCCAATCCCATCCCTCTCCTGCGCCTTGGACAACAGGTAGCCCCCCACTCCAGGAGTGGTCGCACTTTGGGAGTAAAGTAGAATCGCCATTACAGTGTTACTAGGTCTTTCTCCACACATACTCCCACCCCACCCCCACCCCTACCCCCAAGAGATAGTATCTGATTCCTGGATCCGAGTATCCTGGGACCAATTTAAAATGCATTTCCTGGACCATAAATCCGCAGGCAAGAGCCCGCGTTCCCAGCTTTCCGGGAGCGCATGTGGCAAATGGCAGCAGCCAGTGCCGCGGAGGGGAGACTGCACCCGGTCCAGGCTAATTGGAGTGCGGAAGGGTAACTAGGGTTGTGTTGAGCCAGAAATTGCAAACCTGGTGGTGGAGCCTGAGATTTAGCATAACAGAAGGGGTGCGATTGAAACCTCCAATTAGCCAGGGACTCTGCTCCTCCTTCTCCTGCTTGCATTGCTCCCACCTTTCGGTAAATAGACCCTCACTGGAAAACTAACCCCTCCTCTGACCGCCAAGTTCAAGCTCTGACTTCTTGTCTTGCCCTGGACACCCAAGTCCCCTCCCGAAAGTGCCACCAGCCTAGAGGGCAGTAACCTCTTCATTCTCTCCCCCTAGGGAAAGTAGTTTAGAGTTTTCAGTTTAGCGTCGATAATTGCATTTACAAAGTTGTCAAAGCACCTTCTAAGCCCTTTTTCCCTGTGCTTCTCCGAATGCCTGGGGTGGAATTATTGGGTCAAGCACATCTTGGACTTAGTAGAATTTGCTCTAAGTCCTGGAGCAAATTCTGGGACACCTGGAGCATTTCCTTCTAACCCTGCAGTGCACCTGAACTTCCAGTCTATTTCCTAGCCCATACTTGCTATTATCAAACTTCCTGCTAAGTTTCCATTTATTTTGTCAATCTAAATGGGTATGAAATAGCTTCTCAGGGCTGTTTGGTGAAAATGAAAAATTACATATAATAATGTGTAGGCAAAAGGGCTACACACTTTCCTCACAAGATTCAGGCTCAAATCCTGCCTTCTGGGCTGGCCAGCTATATGGCTCTCAGCAGTCACTTAATATCTCTAAGCACAGTTTTCTCATCTGTAAGATGAACATAATAGTAGTTCCCATAAGGTTGCTGTGAGGATTCAAGTAGCTGGGCACCAGGCACTGATAAGCACTGAACAAATAGGAAGCTTTGATCATGGATTCCTATGTGGGACCCCAGCCTTCAGCCTGCTCCTCCCAAACACTGTTGAGATAAAAATCAGTTTTTCTTATACATTCTGCACTTTCTTTCTTCCATTTTATGACCAACACATTTTCTGCTGATTTAGCAGCCCTTCCTCACAGGAGCAGTGGATTGCAACTGAGATTTTGTTGGGAAATGGTGACTGGTTCCAAGCACACCCTTCCACTGGCAGTTCCCATGCACCCCTACTTCCCTTCCAACTGTGCATGGTCAGATTAGCTCTAGCAGTGACAGACTCTACTGTCTGAAATGCAGATATTAGAGGCATTCATTTTGTGCAATTTGGAAATCATTCTTCCATAAAGTGGGGCTGGAAGTATTGATTTTATTTTAGAGGAAATTCTCCAAGGCTATAAACATAGTACCACCTAGCAATTTCAAAACAAAAACCAGGGAGAAAAACAAGGAACTAAACCATCACGCAGAACTTCATGGCTGTGTGAATCAGGCTCTGGGATGAATATGTCACATAAGTGATCCCACAGGCACTCCTTGGGGGACCTTAGCTTACATAGCTTCCTTTCATGAAGAACTTGGAGCCTACCTAAGTGTGAAATGTCTGGCCAAAGGGAAAATAATGACCAAGCAGGATTTCAGCCCAAGTGGTTTGGTTTTCCAGCCTGCAATCTTTCTGGCCTCCAGGCTCTGCACTGCCATTCCCTTCTTCCTCTTCCTGTGACCATGACCAGGAAGTTACCTGGTTTCAGCTCCTGAAAGGCTTTCTGGTTCCCTTGTGTATTTCATCTCCACAAAAGCCTGTTTGTTTCCTTCAGAGAACTGAGCTAGAGTCTACAGTTACCTGTCTTCTTGTCTATGCTTATGTTTACCTCAACACTGTGAGTCATCTGCATCAAGATGTCCCATTCTGGGGGCTCTCTTATAAAGTGACATGGATACTCCTGCTGAGTGGTGGGCCAGCTGGTGAGTGTAGTAGATGTGACATAATGTGGCTTTGAAGTTCAGTCCATAAATGGTGACATAGCTTCTGCCTCATGGTCTTGGGATGCTGGAGCTTGGAATGGAGTCACCATGCTATAAGGAAGCCCAAGCAGCCCACTGAGAGGCACACAAAGAGACAAATGGGGCCTCCAGCCCACAGCCCCAGCGGAACTCCCAGCCAGCCCAGCACATATCTACAACCATGTGAATGCACCATCTTGAATCAGATCCTCCAGCTCAGGTGGACCACCCCGGGTTAATGTCATATGGAGCAGAGACCCCACGCATGGAGCTTTCCGTACCATATCTTGTCATAATTTCAGTTTCTGAAAAAAATTAGTGATTATTGTTATGTTAAGCTAGGAGTCATATAAACTACAGCTCAGAGGCCAAATCTGGTTCACTCCCTTGTTTTCATAAGTAAAGTTTGATTAGAATACAACCCCTGGCCCTGGCCGGTTGGCTCAGTGGTAGAGCGTCGGCCTGGCGTGCAGAAGTCCCTGGTTCAATTCCCGGCCAGGGCACACAGGAGAGGCGCCCATCTGCTTCTCCACCCCTCCCCCTCTCCTTCCTCTCTGTCTCTCTCTTCCCCTCCCGCAGCCGAGGCCCCGTTGGAGCAAAGATGGCCCGGGCGCTGGGGATGGCTCCTTGGCCTCTGCCCCAGGCTCTAGAGTGGCTCTGGTCGCGTCAGAGCGACGCCCCGGAGGGGCAGAGCATCGCCCCCTGGTGGGCGTGCCGGGTGGATCCCCGTCGGGCGCATGTGGGAGTCTGTCTGTCTCTCCCTGTTTCCAGCTTCAGAAAAGTACAAAAAAAAAAAAAAAAAAAAAAAGAATACAACCCCTTCCCCCATCATTTGCATATGTCTATGGCTACTTTCTCATCACAATGGCAGAGTCGAAGTGTTGCAACAGAGAGCATATGGCCAACAAAGCTTAAAAGATTTACCATCTTGTTCTTCTTTTTTTTTGTATTTTTCTGAAGCTGGAAACAGAGAGAGACAGACAGACTCCCACATGCGCCCGACGGGGATCCACCCGGCACGCCCACCAGGGGGCGATGCTCTGCCCACCAGGGGGGGATGCTCTACCCCTCCAGGGCGTCCAATGGAGCCTCGGCTGCGGGAGGGGAAGAGAGAGACAGAGAGGAAGGAGAGGGGGAGGGGTGGAGAAGCAGATGGGCGCCTCTCCTGTGTGCCCTGGCCGGGAATCGAACCCGGGACCCCTGAACGCCAGGCTGACGCTCTACCACTGAGCCAACTGGCCAGGGCCCCATCTTGTTCTTTACAGAAAGAGTTTACGAAGCTCTGTGTATTAGTCTGCTCAGGCTGTCATAACAGAATACCATAACTGGGAGGTAGGGTAGCTTAAATACAGAAATTTATTTTCTCACAGTTCTGGAGGCTGGAAATATGAGATCAGGGTGCCAACATGGTTGGGTTCTAGTGAGGACCCTCTTCCTGGCTTGCAGATGGCCGCTTCTCACTGTGTCCTCACAGCTGGGAGAGGCAGGAGAGGAAAGGAGAAAGACTGAGTGAGCGTAGGCGAGCAAGGGTGTGCTGATGTTTCTTTCTTATAAGGACACTTATCCTATGGGATCAGGTTCCACCCTTAAGACCTCATTTAATGTTAATTACATCCTTACTCCAAATACAGCCACAACAGGGGCTGGGGATTCAATATATTAATTTTGGGGGGACACATTCAGTCCATGAAATCGTGCTTTAAGCCACTGAGTTTTGGGTTGGTTTGTTACTCAGCAGTAGTAACCAGAACAACTGCAAGATTTATACAGAAGAAACCACATTTGTGTGTTCACTTTCTCCGGTAGCAGACACACAATGGGTGTGTGACGCGCTTTTGTGGCACAAATTATTAACCCAAGAGCTGGCAGTGAATAGCTTGGTGATAGGGAAAACACCCCCTGGGCATCAGGGGATCTGAGTTCTGGTCTTGGTTCTGACTCTAACTTGTTGTGTGACATCAGGCAAGTCTACCAGCTTCCTGAGGTCCATTGTCTTCACCTATAAAATGGGGAACTAGATGGCTTCCCTGGTTTGGTGGTTTTATAGTTGTAGAATTTTCCTCAGCTCTTGTTGCCCTTCTTCAGCAGTACAGTGTGCCCCCTGAAGTGCTGTGTGTGGGGGGGTGAGTTTACTTAAGGTCCAGATTACTCATCAGGACCATGAGTGTGGCACTCATGGAACTGCTGAGGGGAGCCTTCAAAGGGGTTATTTATCTTGTGTTTTCTTGGGCCAGTTCCAGGGTTTGATTGATCAGCCCTGTGGCACACCAAAACTAATCCCATTACACAAACTCATGGAAATGTGGGAGGTTGACATGGCCTCAGCACCAGGAGCAGTTGTTGGAAAGGATGTCCGCTATCTCATCCATGCAGCCAGTCCCCTTAGCTGCCTGGGTGGGAAACCGGCTCAGCCACTTACCTGTTGGAAGCCAATGTGGGGATATCTCTGTGCCTCTCTCCTCATCTTTAAAGTGACACCAACACCAGTTTTCATTTCATAGGGTTGGGAAGTAACCGACCTGACACAAATAGAAAGATGTGGGTGGTCCTTAGCATCCTGTTGGTCCTCAGTAGCTCATAGTTGTTCCCTGGATGGTTGTTCCCAAGAATGAAGATGGTCATCTGTTATAGGAGCTACCTATGGCCCAGGAGTTATGGGTGTGCCCCTGTCCTCCCTCCCCATTCCCTCCTTCTCCCATACCACTACCACTACCACTACCACACAGCTTGTCCGTACTCAGGCCCCAGGAAAGGGAAGACAACCACTTAGAGGTGCTCATGAGGGTCCAAACCTTGTCCTGGGACTCTTGATTCTTCCCAAACCAGAGGAAGAGAAAGATGCCGGCCCTGGGTGAAAGCAAAATGTCTAGTCAGAAAGGCCAGATGTTCTTAGCCAATTTCTTTGCCTTGAGCACTTTATTTCTTTCTTTTTTTTTCTTTTTTTTTTTTCAAATATTTTATTTATTGATTTTTTAGAGAGAGAGGAGTGACAGAGAGAGACAGAGAGAGAGAGAAGGGGGAGGAGCAGGAAGCATCAACTCCCATATGTGCCTTGACCAGGCAAGCCCAAGGTTTCGAACCGGCGACCTCAGTGTTCCAGGTCGACGCTTTATCCCACTGCGCCACCACAGGTTAGGCCTGAGCACTTTATTTCATCCAAATCTTGGAATAACCCTTTGGGGTTCAGACTTCCTTCTTATAGATGGGAAAACTGAGGCTCAGGCAGATAAAGTGAGACAGTCCTTGCTTTTCATTGCTTTGAATATTTCTCTCCAAATCCCTTCTGGCCTGCAGAAATTCTGCTGAGAAATCAGCTGGCAGTCTGCTTGGAGCTCCCTTGTAGGTAGCTGCTTTTCTCTTGCTGCTTTTAAGATTTCCTCCTTGTCTTTGACCTTTGACATTTTAATTACAATGTGTCTGGGTGTGGCCTCTTTGGGTTCATCTTGTTGGGGATTACCTGTGCTTCCCCGACTTGTATGTCTATTGCCTTCACCAGGTTAGGGAAGTTTTGTGTCACTATCTTTTCAAATATGTTTTTTTTTTTGTTTTGTTTTTTTGTATTTTTCTGAAGCTAGAAACGGGGAGAGACAGTCAGACAGACTCCCGCATGCGCCTGACCGGGATCCACCCGGCACGCCCACCAGGGGCAATGCTCTGCCAACCAGGGGGCGATGCTCTGCCCCTCCGGGGCGTCGCTCTGCCGAGACCAGAGCCACTCTAGCGCCTGGGCCAGAGGCCAAGGAGCCATCCCCAGTGCCCGGGCCATCCTTGCTCCAATGGAGCCTTGGCTGCGGGAGGGGAAGAGAGAGACAGAGAGGAAGGAGGGGGTGGGGGTGGAGAAGCAAATGGGCGCTTCTCCTATGTGCCCTGGCCGGGAATCGAACCCGGGTCCCCCACACGCCAGGCCGACGCTCTACCGCTGAGCCAACCGGCCAGGGCCTCAAATACGTTTTTAGTTTCTTGCTCTCTCTCTTCTCCTTCTGGCACCCCCATGATGCGAATGTTGGTGTGCTTGAAGTGTCCCGGAGGCCCCTTACACTATCTCCATTTTGGGGGGGTTCTTTTTGCTGTTTTGATTGGGTGTTTTTTGTTTCTTTATATTCCACATAGCTGACTTGATACTCGGTGTCATCTACTCTACTGTTGATTTCCTGTAAATTATGTTTCATCTCTGTTAGTGTATCCTTTATTTCTGACTGGTTCTTTTTTATGGTTTCTATATCCTTTTAGTGCTGCTGAGATTCTCGCTAAATTCCTTAAGAATCCTTATAATCATTGTTTTGGGCTGTCTCTCTGGTAGTTTGCTTGCCTCCATTTCATTCTGTTCTTTTTCTGGAGATTTCTCCCGCTCCTTCCTTTGGGACCTGTTCCTTTGTCCCCACATTTTGGCTGCTTCCCTGTTTGTCTCTATGTACAGTATCGGACTTGGTAGAGTGGCCTTGTGTAGTAGGTGTCCTTTAGGTCCTAGTGGCGCAACCTCCCCAGTCACCCAAGCTGGGTGCTCTGGTGTGCCCCTGTGTGGGTTGTGGTAGTTAAGCCTTGATGGCTGGCTGTTGGTGTCACTGGGAGATTGTCTGCAAGAACCAGCTGCAATTACAGCAGAGGAGCTATGTGCAGGAGTTGACCCTACAGAGCAGAACTTGCTTCAGCAGGGTTTCGGTGCTCATCAACTCTGCCCCTTGAGTGTGTCATTTGCAAAGGTGGTAAGGTTGTCATCGGCATGGTCTGAAGCTGTCCACTGCATGAGATGGCACAAGCTATGGAGAGATCTGTAGATGGTTACTTCTTGTGCTGGGCTTGCAGGTGCCCAGGAGAGGACAAGCTGTGAACCAAGGCCGGCTGTCACTAGTGCCAGGCTTGGGCAACTTAGCAAGAGGTATGGAGTTTACAGAGGCCAGATGCTGCTTGTTTGAGAGCTTTTAGGAAAGTCCAAAGCATGAGTCAAGAGAGGCCATTTGTACAGTAAAGCCACTAGAAGAGACTTCAATGGTGCCACAAGTTGGGCGGGGCAGGGTCTCAGGTAATCACCAGGATGGGGAGAACAGTGTGAGCCAGGTAATAAAGACTCAGATATGATGCTCATCTACCAGCTCTTTCGGGGGTCTTGGAAAAGGACAATGGCCTCTGCCAGCACTTTTGTGTGTCAGAAAGCTACCCCTCACCATTGTCATCCTGATGCCAGACAATTTAGTTCCTCCCTTTATGTCTTTGGTTCCTTTCATCCTTCTGCCCCAGTGCTGGAACTCAGAGGGAGTGAGTCAAGTTGTCATCCATGCCAGACAATTTAGTTCCTCCCTTTATGTCCTTGGTTCCTTTCAACTTCTGCCCCAGTGCTGGAACTCAGAGGGAGTGAGTCAAGGAAGTCCATGCATGGGCCGTCTAAGAGCAACTGCCTGGGACTGCAGTGCCTCTGTCCCCCTCAACCTGAATCCCCACTGGGTTTTACCGCCAGAAGTTATGGGGGCGCCTCTTCCTGGCACTGGAACCCCAGGCTAGGAGGCCTGGTGTGGGGCTGGGACCTCTCGCTCCTGGCGGGAGGAAACTCTGCACCTGAGATACCTCTCCTGATTTTAAACTGCTGCAGCCCATTCCACATCTCTGCCCCTCCTGCCAATCTCGATGTGGCTCCTTTAAATTCCTAGTTGTAGGATTTCCCTTCAGCTGGATTTCAGGTGTTTCTGAATGATGGTTGTTCTGTAGTTTAATGCCGTGAACCAGCGTGGCTAGTAATTCCAGGTAATGAGTGGGAATGGCGCGAATTAAGAAAATGGACCTAAAGAGAAGAAGGATGGGCTCGGGAGGACTTTTTGCAACACAGAAGTTAGCTTGGAGCCTCCACTCCCTACCTGTTTCATTTATAGGGCAAAGTGAGGCCATTATCAAATCAAAGAGATCATTAAAACAAAGTCATGTTTCCAAGGCATCCTAAGAATTTTACCAAGTGCAGAAAACCCCCATCATACATAACATCCTAACTTCACAAAACAAAGTATTGGCTCTAGTCTTTCTGAGGGACATGGGGGATAGGATGAGTATAAACAATCCAGCACCACAGCTAACATGGAGGTGTGGGAAAAAATAGCCTTTAGTAACTTCACAGAACAAGTGAGGTGGGGGGTTGGGCAGATTGTCAGCTTACTGCCAGTTCCCTACACCTCTGTCCCACAAAAAATCTAAACTGCAAAGACCCTGTTGGCTTTTGGTCCCCAACAGTTTAGCTATAATTTTGAAGTGGTTATGGGAGGATTCAAGTACCACATTTACCTATGCTGCCATCTTGATCAGACGTTTGACAAGTAAATTCTTTTCTTTTTAATTTATTTTTAAACTTTATTGATTTTTTTAGAGAAATAGGAAGAGAAAGAGAGACACACAGAGAGAGAAACATTGCTTTGTTGTTCCACTTAGTTAGGCATTCATTGGTTGTTTCTTGAATGTGCCCTGGCCAAGGATGGAACCCACAACCTTGGCATATCGGGATGATGCTCTAACCAATTAAGCTACCTAGCCAAACTCCAGAAAATAAACTCCTGAGGAAATGGTTCTGCAATCTTGACATCCCAAGTTCAAGGTTCCATACTCATGCACTCTATTTGTCCTCTCCACCCAGCGTACCAGGAACCCCCATATCCCTATCCCTGACCATCTTTTATAAGGACAGCCAATGGGTGCCTGATGTGGACTGTGCTCAGTGCCCTAAAATCCCTACTTCCCCCAAACCATGTCAGCCCCTATGGTGGGTGCCGCTTTATGGATGAGGAGTCAGAGCCTTGGGCAAATGAGTTCACCTGCCAGTAAGCAGCAGTGTGTATTTGGAGCAGGCATATGGCCACCCCTTTCCACCCTGCTGTCCTGCAACAAACCCTCATCCTCGCACCTAAACTACCTTCTCCAGCTCAGCCACTGGAATCATAACATCAGGAGCTAGCAGCAATAACAGCCATCACAGTACTCTGCCACTACAACTGCCATTTTGTTCTGCCTGGTACCCAACCCTCGAAGGTAACAAGTGCAGTGGCCATAATAGCAGCATCCAGTTCAAAATATAAAATGTTTCCCTGTGCACCTGCCATCACTGTTTCCCTCCACATAGCACAGGGGACAACTATGCTAACTTGTATCACATAAATTAGTTCTGCCTTATCCTAGAACTTCATGTAAATGGAATCATACATTTTTGTCTGGCTTCTTTCATTCAACATATGTCTCAGATTCATCTGATTTGTTATATATATATATATATATATATATATATATATGTTATATATATATATATATATATATATATATATATATATATAATGGCACTTTGTTATTTTCATTGCATAAATACACTACAATTTATCCATTCTCCTGTTTATAAACATGTGTGTGTGTTTTTCCAATGTGGAGTTATTTTGAATAAAGCTAGTAAGAGCACCTTGTATGTCACTTCTAGTAGTGAATTTCTGAGACTCAGGGTGGATGTATATTTAATTTTAGTACTTAGTTTTTCAAAATGGTCGAGTCAATTTGCACTTCCCCAGCAGAGGGTAAGAGTTCTAATTGCTCCATATCCTAACTAACACTTGGTAATGTCAGTCTTTTTCATTTTAATGGTATCTTATTGTGATTTTAATTTGCATTTCTATTTTTACTTTTCTTAAGTGAGAGGAAGGGAGATAGTAAGATAGACTCCTGCATGTACCCTGACTGGACTGGGATCCACTCAGCAACCCCCGTCTGGGGCTGATGCTCAAATCAACCCAGCTATTTTTAGCACCTGAGGTTGACATGCTGGGACCAACCAAGCTACCCTCAGTACCTGGGGCCAACAATCAAGCCACTGGCTGTGGGAGAAGAGGGATAGAAGGGGGAGAGGGAGAGGGAGAGAAGCAGATGGTTGCTTCTCTTGTGTTCCCTGACCAGGAATCAAACTCAGGATGTCCATACACCAGGCCAACACTCTATTCACTGAACCAACCAGCCAGGGCCCATAATTTGCATTTCTTAGATAAACACTTTGTAAATTAATGAGCCTTGTTTTTTATTTGTATTTTAGTATGTAATTTCTTTCTTTTTTGACAGAGACAGTGAGTGAATCAGAGAGAGGAACAGATAGTGACAGACAGGAAGGGAGAGAGAAGAGAAGCATCAATTCCTTGTCGCGGCACATTAGTTGTTCATTAATTGCTTTCTCATATGTGCCTTGACTGGGGGGCTACCACAGAGCGAGTGACCCCTTGCTCAAGCCAGCAACCTTTAGGCTTAAGCCAGTGACCATGGGGTCATGTCTATGATCTCACGCTTAAGCCAGCAACCCTGTGCTCAAGCCAGTGAGACCATGCTCAAGCTGGATGAGCCCACGCTCAAGCCAGCGACCTTGGGGTTTCAAACCTGGGTCCTCTGCATACCAGTCCGACGCTCTATGCACTGCACCACCACCTGGTCAGGCTGTAATTTTTATTTATGATGTTTAAATATACTCTTGTTATTTATTTGTTGTGTTTATTTTTACAGTTTACTTCTAATAATATCATATGCTGTGGATTTTCTATTTAGATGGCTAGTGTAAAGTTTTCTTTGAAAATAAATCTATCCAAAATTTTAAAAGGGGTGGGGAGATACATTTAAAGAATAATTTTATGCAATTAATAAGCCAGCAAGGATAAGAATATGGCAATTTATTGGAAGAGAGGTGAACCTCTCTGACCTCAAGGATGAAGGTAAAAGCAGACTCTCGACAGAAACCAAGAACAGAAAAGTCAGAACCCAAGTCTCTCCCTTTTCCTGCGGCCTCCTGTCTCTCCTCTTGGCCTGTATGCTTAAATTTCTGCTATTTATACACCAGCTTTCTCTGCCTTAATCTGCTCTTTCCAGCATCTCTCTGTCCAACATCCTGACAGTCAATAACCTGGACTCTATGGATCCTAATTCCTGGGAGGGAGATGCAGCTTGGGCCAGCGCAGGTCAGGTGTCCATTCCTGATCTAGTCAGCTGTGGTCAGGGGGTGGGGGCCTGCCTTGTGACAGCAAGAAGAAAGCCTAGTTGACATTTCTAATGCAAGTAGAGGAGGCACATTCTGAATCAAAAATTGGGATGTGTATTCTGCTGATGGAACAGATGATCTGACATTGAGAATGGAAGAGCTATGAAAAATGTCAGGCATAATTTTACTTCCTTACTTACCAAGAACTAAAATTATTAATGACCCCAAAGGAGCACTGTCACTGGTCATTGAATTTCTAGATAGAGATAATTATGAAGAAGAGAGAGGTGGAGGAAAGAGGAAGAGGAGGAAAATGCAGAAGTGATTTGGATGGATTAGTAAGAAGGAAAAAGAGAGGCTGTGGAGTGGTGATGATGGTGAAGTTGATGATGATGATGATGGTGTTGTTGGAAATGGTGGTGATGATGATGAGGGTGATGATGGTGATGGTGATGATGGAGATGATAGTTAAGGTGCTGGTGATAATGATAATGGTGATTGTTTTATTTTATTTATTTATTTATTTTTGTATTTTTTCTGAAGCTGGAAACGGGGAGGCAGTGAGACAGACTCCCACATGCGCCCGACCAGGATCCACCCGCATGCCCACCAGGTGGCGATGCTCTGCCCATCCAGGGCGTCACTCTGTCACGACTAGAGCCACTCTAGCGCCTAGGGCAGAGGCCAAGGAGCCATCCCCAGCGCCCGGGCCATCTTTTGCTCCAATGGAGCCTCGGCTGCAGGAGGGGAAGAGAGAGACAGAGAGGAAGGAGGGGGAGGGGTGAAGAAGCAGATGGGCGCCTCTCCTGTGTGCCCTGGCCGGGAATCGAAACCGGGACTTCCACACGTCAGGCCGACGCTCCACCACTGAGCCAACCGGCCAGGGCCGGTAATTGTTTTACATTGATGTTCCTGGCTTTGTGCTCAGCACTTTACCTTCACTATCGCATTTAACTCTCAAACAACCTTATGAGGCTACCTACTATTATTATACCCATTTTAGAGATGAGGAAACCTAAGACTTTGACACGTCAAGTAACTTACTTAAGGCAGAAAGGGGCCCAAGCAGCTGACAGCAGAGTACAAGCTTGCAACCGTCTCATTCTTCTGTCTCAAGTGTGTAAACATCCCCTCACTGGGGTAGAAGAGTTGTCTGTGGTCAAGCCATATATTTACACAATTTGATGAATAGTTATATAGCAAACACCTGTGAACAACCACCCAGGCCAAGGAATTGAACATCATCAACACCTCATAAACCATGGTGTGCTCCTCCCCAATCATAACCTTCTCCTCCCTCCAGACAGAACTATTCATCTGAATTTATGGTCATCTTTTTTTCTTTATAGGTTTACCACCTGTATATATGTATTCCCAAGCACTATAGTTTAGTCTTGCCTGCTGTTGAACTCTATGTGACTAGAATTATACTATATGCATTCTCTTTTGCCAACATTGTGTTGGATGTTCATCCATATGGCTATGTGTCTCTGGAGTCCATTTGTTCTCTTAGCTGTATAATATCCTCTTGTGTGAATTCTTGTTCTCCTGTAACTGGCTTGTTTCCAGTTTGGGGCTTTTATAAACAACTGCTTTCACTTGTCGGTCTATGTATTCTGAAAAATGCACACACATATCTTTGCCCAGAAAAACTTGTTCATCATAAACATTTCTTTTTAGGGATCCCTTAGGCCAGGTGCCTCTTCTCTGAGCACCTATGCTCCTCCATTAAAGCACATGTCACTTTGCCATGCAGTTACCTCTTAATTCATGGTCTCATCCACTCACACGGGGGAGAGGAAGTGCTGTAAGGTGGGACCCTGTCAGATTCCTCCTCTCCCCCATGACACCCAGCATGATGTCTGGCACATACTAGGAATGTGATTATTGCATTTGGAGTAAATAATGAATGAAGAAATGAATGGCCTGACCAGGCGGTGGCTCAGTGGATAGAGCGTCGGACTGGGATGCGGAGGACCCAGGTTTGAGACCCCGAGGTCACCAGCTTGAGCGCGGGCTTATCTGGTTTGAGCAAAAGCTCATCAGCTTGAGCCCAAGGTCGCTGGCTTGAGCAAGGGGTTACTTGGTCTGCTGAAGGCCCGCGGTTAAGGCACATATGAGAAAGCAATCAATGAACAGCTAAGGTGTTGAAACACCCAATGAAAAACTAATGATTGATGCTTCTCATCTCTCTGTTCCTGTCTGTCTGTCCCTGTCTATCCCACTCTCTGACTCTTTCTCTCTGTCCCTGTAAAAAAAGAAAAAGAAATAAATGAACAGTCAGCATTCCCTAAGCATTTGTTGAACTGAAGCTTGTCACAGAAGTGAATAGTAGAGTGGGCCCAGAGGTGCTGTTAAGATGTTCACTCAGCTAAAGCTGCTTCTGATCTGCATTTTGACCTTGTTTGACATGGGCTGATAATCACAGACATGGTACATGGGGACAGAGTCTACAGGCAGAAGAGTGGGGAGGATTACAGAGGCCTCCCTCACCCTTCCTGCTCGGTAGGTGGTATGTTGGATGCATAAAGGCATCCAGGAAACCGCTTCTGGCTGCATTTTCTTTTTCCATTTCTTCCGTCTCTGCCTCCCAGGGCTAATAAGTGTGATTAGACCTCATTAGAGTGAGGCAGCTAGTGGTTTCCTCATGCCTTTTCCTTATCTGCTGTGTATCCAATTTGTCCATCCCCATGGAAGATTAGTGAGCAAGTGATGGCAGGGAGAGGCCTATGGATCTGCTGGTTCATCAGAGAGGAAGATAAAAGTCATGGAGCCTGGGCAAAGGCTATGGGCAAGTGCTGAACTGCTATAGGTTGATGGGTGTACCCAAGGGTCAAAGCCAGCATACAAAGGCTCAGAGGTTGGGAAGACGAATCCAGAAATCACAGTAGTGGATTGGAGGCCTGGCCAGAGTAGGCAAGCTGGTGTGCAGGCCAGGCCAGGTGAATTCGCTCCTATCCTATCAGTGACGGGTTTCATCAGAGCTCACTGGCCTCAGGATAGCATCCAGCCTCCTTAACATGGTTGACAAGGCCTCCGTGACCAGTGCCTGTCTACCCCGCCTGCCTCTTCCCTCTCTTCTCCCTACTTCCTGCTCCTATTCCCCACCCTGCCTAGGCTGTCCTCCGCCCTCGCATATTCTCTTCCCCTCACCCACTGCTTGCTTTCATGTCTCAGTTTAGTAACTCCTTTTCCCCAGAAGCCTACCTGACTCTCTCCCTCATCCAAGGTCAAGATGGATGCTCCTGCCCTGTGCTCCCAGAGCTCTTGGACTTTCTGATTCATAGTATTTAGCACACTGTGTGGTCCAGGTTTGTTTCATCATCGGCATTCTCTGCTAGATGATTAAGGGCAGGGGCTGCAACTGCTGTGTTCACATTCTATCCCAACTCAGTGTCTATACATAGTAGATGCTCAATAAATATGCTTTGGCGTGACTGAATAAATAATGTGGTCAAGTATTTGCTCAGGATTATGGACTGACTCAGAAGTAACTGGGACTGGGAACAGCTCCTTCTCTATCCTAGCCCTGTTCCCCCAACCTTGCCTTCTGTATAGCCAAAGCCTAGAAGTCCTCCCTCTCCTCCTTTCTAGCGGCTACCTCTTACGCCTATGGAAGCTTGCAATGCACCTAGGGTTGTTCAACGTTGAACTTTACTTAGGCAAGAACATTCAGATTGATCCTTGATTCTCAGCCCCTGTGTTGGGTAGTCTTTACCTAAGTACTGCTGACCTGGTTTAGCCCGAGTCAAGTATTACCTGAACACAGACCTATGTTTGAACTCACCCACTTACTGAAGTACAGAAGACAACAAATTTCCTTTTTGCTTACGTCACTCTGAGTTGGGTTTTCTAGTATTTGCAAAGATGTTTTTTAACAGCTTTTTTGAGATATAATTAACATACCACATGATATCATACATGCATTTAAAGTGTATAATTCAATTTTTTTAGTATAATCATAAAGTTGTGAACTATCACCATAATGTACTTTTACCTGTTCATCATTTCCAAAAGAAACCTGTACTTATTAACAGTTACTTCCTATTCTCCCCTTCCCCCAGCCCCTGCAAAGTACTACTCTACTTCGTATCTTTATGGATTAGCTTATTCTGGACACTTTTCATAAATGTAGCTATATACTGTGGGCCTTTTTTTTTTTTTTTATAAAGAGAGAGAGAGAGAAAGAGAAGAAAGAAGAGAGAGAGGGAGGAGAGAGATGAGAAGTATCAACTTGTAGATGCCATTCTTTAGTTGTTCATTGATTGCTTCTCATATGTGCCTCAACCAGGGGGCTCAAGCCAAGCCAGTGACCCATGCATCTCACCCCCTACCCCCCCATCCCCGCTCAAGCCAGCGACCTTGGGCTCAGGCCAGCAACCTTGGGCTTCAAGCCAGTGAGTGAGACCTTTGGGCTCAAGCCAGTGACCATAAGATCATGTGAATGATCCCGTGCTCAAGCCAGTGACCCCACACTCAAGTTGGTGCACCTGTGCTCAAAGCCGACAGCATGCACTCGAGCTGGCGATGTTGGGGTTTCAAATCATTTCAAACCACTCTAGCAATGGTTGTTAGGTCTTGAATCAATGCTTTCCACAGCTGGCCGCTGGATGTGCCAGCCATGGGACTCTCTGGCAGGAACTTGGCGCAGACCAGTGGGAGACACTGCCCGTGACTGGCCCTCAGCCAATTTCTCGGAGCTACAAGCAATCCAGAGTTTGTGGCTGCCTCTGCTGGGCCCAGGTGCACATGATAATACCAAGCTGCACACCTAGGCTGGCTTTTACTCACTCTGGGTCTGGGGGAAGGTCCATAAAAGGCCAAGGTTCCCTGAGCCCTGCCTCCTGCAGCCTCTGTCGGCTGGCTGCTTGTTGGGCTCAGCCACTGAAAAAAAACCTCTGAAAGAGTCTAAAGCAGAAGTCCCCAAACTACGACCCACGGGCCGCATTCGGCCCCCTGAGGCCATTTAGCCGGCCCCTGCTGCACTTCCAGAAGGGGCACCTCTTTCACTGGTGGTCAGTGAGAGGAGCATAGGATGCAGATGCAAAGCGCGGCGTCGCTCACGTACAGTACTACTTCCGGTGATGCAGGACGCACGTGACACAGCTCCAGAAGTGTGTCATATCACTTGTTACGGCTAGCAGTGACAAATATGGAACCAGACATTGACCATCTCATTAGCCAAAAACAGGCCCATAGTTCCCATTGAAATACTGGTCAGTTTGTTGATTTAAATTTACTTGTTCTTTAAATATTGTATTTGTTCCCATTTTGTTTTTTACTTTAAAATAAGATATGTGCAGTGTGCATAAGGATTTGTTCATAGTTTTTTTATAGTCCGGCCCTCCAATGGTCTGAGGGACAGTGAACTGGCCTCCTGTGTAAAAAGTTTGGGGACCCCTGGTCTAGAGCCTGGGGCAATTCAGGGATTAAGAAGGATGGTGAGTGCGGCTTGGCCCCAAGTATCAGTCTGTCCAAACTTTTTACATACCTCAGCAGGGTGTGGCCCCAGGAGTCCAGTGAGTGTGGCCTCTGAGACCCAGAGATGTGATTTTTCCCATAGTCAGGACAGTTTCTACTGAATTTTCCATGAGGCGAAGCACCAGTCATAGACTTCAAAGTGTGTGGGGGGAAGCTCTGGCTTCAACACCAGAAAACTGAGTCACTGACAGGCCACTGCTTCCTGGCTGACTTCTCAGAATGGCTCAGTCTTCATAGAGTGGGGCAGGAGAGACTCCTGAAGGTGGGGCCGTTGCTTTCCTCTAGGCTGATGCCACTCAGAGGGGACTGTTCCACCCAAGGAAGATGGCAATTGCAGTATTGGAGAATGATTCAGCACAGAGGTTTCTGTGCCTGTCCCCCACAGTGTCTCTCCTTGGGCCACCAACTTCACACTCTCCTCACGCAACTCCAATCCTCTCAGAGCTCCCCAGCTGGAGCTCAGGGTAAGTGGCTGTGAAAGAAAATTTCTGTGCTGACCCTTTAAGACAGAACCTGTGTCTCCAGACAGAAACCTTGGCTCTTTTCACCACTAAATGCTGTGTGGGTGCCTCTTCTAGGCTCTGGGAACTGGGCCTGGGGCTTAGGACCCACACAGAAGCAGATTTAATGGCAGGCACACTGGGCCCTGACTTCTGAACGGCCTTGCAAAACCCCAACTTTACATTTTTTTCATATGTGCAATTTTAACATTAATAGTACATAATATTTTTTTTTTAATATGGTTAACATGTATTTTTATTTTCCCTGTCTCTTTTTTTTAGGGGCCTGTAAAACCAGTAGCCACGGCCACCATCAGAGCCGCCTGGCCCATGCAGGTTTGCATTAGATTCGGACAGACGGTAATGAAACAATGGAGCCAAGAACTGGTGGGCCATTACTTTTAATCCTTGCACCTGGTGGGCAAGTAAAGACACACACACTGGGCTCCAAAACCCACTCATTCAGTGCTCACAAAGCTACTGACTTATCTGAATTTCCTAGAATCAAAGGTTTCTTGCTCACCAGCCTTATTCACCTCTGTTCCCCATCTCCTTCTCTCTGAACAAACTGGCTTCTCCTTCAGCATTCTGCCATCTTGGCTGCTTCTCCTCTCCTCCACGTGGCCTTTCTCTGCTCTCCTCCTAGAACGTAATCCCTCTTCCCCTGGAACAACGTGATCTCTCCTTTTAAAACCTTTTGGTGCGAAAGCCCTTCCCCAACACACACATTAATATAATCTCGCCCATCCGAAGCAAGAAGGGCAAATAATATTATCACCTGGGCAACGGGCTTCTATGTGGGCAGTGCCATCTTTAACAAAGTGAGCATAATATATTTTATCTGCCCAACAGGGCCCAATATTTTCTTCTGTGCCTGGGGCCTCAACCGATCTTAATCTGCCTCTGGACTCACACCTTTCAGGGCGAACCTCCCCACAGTGAGAGTTCCTCTGGACCCTCCGCCCTGCTTGCTCCTAGGAGTGGGGCAGCCCTTTCCACAACTCTGCCCTTCCTACCAGTCTCGATGTGGCTTCTTCTGTGATCCTTGGGTATAGACTCCTCTTTGTTTCATCCAAAGTTGGTTTTTCAAGATGATTGTTGTTAAATTAAGTTGTAATCCAATTTGCTCCTGGGAGGTGGCAGTTGGTACGTCCACTTACTCTGTCACCATCTTGGAATCTTCAACTCTTAACTCTACCGTGTCCTGGCTGGATAACCTGGGGCTTTCATGAGTTATTTCTGTATCAGGGAGCCACCTCCCAGGGACATGTCTCAGGGACATCCACTGTGCCTGGGGGAGGACGTCCATGGTAAGCATTGCATTGCCAGTTCAGACATTTCCACATGGGCATCTCTGATTGATTCCTTTGGATAAATTCCGAAATGTAGAACAGACAGGTCAAAGGGCATTTTGCAAACCTGCTGCTGCCAGCAGGATGGTGCTCCTTATTACAGTTGCTCAATCTTTCACATGGGTCAGATTCAGATGGCTCTGATTCTTGTTTGAGCGGGCCGGGCAGGGCCTGAGACTGAGTTTCTAAGGCGGTGCTGATGCTGCTGATCCAGGACTGCCCTCTGAGTAGCGGGGGTCCCCACGCGCTCACAGGTTCTCTGTCATCCCCTTCTTGCAGGAAGCCTGGTGCTCAGTGAGGCCAGACAGATCACAGCCCCAGTGCTCAGGGCTGGCTGGTGCGGAGCCGTGGGGGCTGGAGAAGCCGTTCCTGGCACACAGCCTGGGTCCACAGAGCGCCTGCCCTCCCCAAGGAGCCTGAATCCCTGCCATTAGCCGCCAGCCCAGATGGGCTGTTTATGTGCCAATTCCTGTAACTCTATTCCGCCCAGAGAGGATTAGTGAGGCTGGCTCTCTGCACCCAGGCCAGGCAGCGGGGGTCCAGCCTTGTGCACGGAGGGCCTTTCCTGCAGCCTCCCAGCCTTCAGGTTTCCGTCCTGTCCTGCTGGCTGCGGACAGGCCCGGAGTGCATGGCGGGCCGAGGGAGACCCCGTCTGGACGGGAGCGTCTGTGCAGCGCCCGCAGCTCTCTCTCCACCGCCAAATCCTGCCTTGGGAAACAGAGACACGGTGTATGCTGGTTTCCACTCCACCAGAGAGGCTGCAGATTCCTCTGTGTTCCTTGGGTGGGAGTGGGGGAGTGGGGAGTGGGGATGCAGACAAACACAACAATTTTAATCCAGGTGAAAAATGGGGGAGAGCACAGAATACTTAGTGTTTTGCTTTCCACATGAACCATAGAAAATTGCTGCTCTGAGTCCAGTTTTGCCTTCTGAAAAGGCAATTTCATGTGATTCAATGTTCATCCTCATTGTAAACTTCAGGGTCGTTTTATAACTACCCCATCTTCAGTACATGCAATGCCAACATATTTGTACGCAACCACATATTGCTATCAACATTCACTGTTTTTCATGGAATTTAAGGTGCCATCAAGCATAAGGTGGTCTGGGCCCCTTCATCCCACCCACCAGCTGGGAAATTCCGCAGATGGTGCTCTGGGGGACTTTAAAAGATCAGTGCTCCCCTCTTTTCTTGCCAGAATTTTAGGGCTGCTGTGTTCCATGGCACACTTTCAAGAGCCACATGCCTGTCAGGCATGCCTGTGAGCCATGATGAACCAATGCAGGACAAAGAGCCCCACACCCTGGCATCTGTCTGTGTCAGTGGAAGCTGGTCTCCTTCTCTCCATGAAGACTTTGATGGTCAGTCCCCAGGAGAGCAGTGGGATGGGGTAGGGGAGGCTGATTGAGAACTGGGGTGGGGGGCTGAGCTCTGTCGGATCCCAGGAGATAAAAATAGCAATACGTAGACAGCTTACTGACTCACCTGGCCCCAACCTTCCAGGGTAAGGAGGTGAGAGCTCCCCAGGTGTCACTGTGCTATGACCATGTTGGAGAAACAGGGCGGAACCCCCCGCAAAGTTGGATGAGCTGCACGAGCACCAGGAGGGTTGGACCAGTTTGTTATTCTTATGATGAAGCTTTTTGGGGAGAGCAGGGCAGCCTCCTAAATTTCTTCAATGACTTGAGGAAGCAGAGAGGGGAGACTGGTTTGGGGTATTATTGTGGTTAGAGTAGGGCCAGAAAGGAGCTGAACAGAGAGCTGTGTGGTTTGAGTCTCCTGCAGCAACGTAAAGAGCACCTGGGCTTTCTTATCATCCTGCCCGCATGCGGGGCAAAGAGAAAGCACAGTGAGGCTTACAGGCTGCCAGCATCCAGCATCTATAATGGAAGCAGTCTACTTCCCATTGACATGACTGCTTCCTGGTTCCAGATTAAAACACTGATCACTGTGTGTCCGGCATGACGCTTGTGATGTGTGTGGCATGCTATATGTATACACATGCACATACATCATGCAGGGAGTGTGACAACCCCTGCAAATCTCCAACATATTAGCATGTGGGGTGCATTCAACCCACCTGTCCCCAGAGCATCCTCACAGCAGTCCCATTGTCAAAAGACACTTAAGATTCTAAATTATGAACAGTTCAACATGTACCAGACACCCATGTACCACCACCCAGATTGAACAAATGTTAATCTCTTCCATATTTGCTTTGGAGTGTTTCTTAATGAGGTCAAAGTTAGAGAAAGTTGAAGCTCCACCCTGTTCTTTCCTTCCTACCCTGCTCAGAGGTGAATTCCTACCAAAGTTACTGCACAGTAGTCCCATGCCTCTTTCCCACTGTATGCAGACATCCAGAATCCCCAGTGCCATAAACTCTGTGTCACAGAATTTACATAAAGAGTATTACACTGTTCAAGTCCTTTAGCACCTCAATTTTAACCTAATGTAACATTTTAGATTTATCCATGTTGATTAAATGCAGCTCTTGTTTATTTTTAAATATATACATTATTCTACTAACTAAAGTCCAATTTGCTTACCTAAATTGCATCCCAATAAGCTTCTGGTTGTTTCTTTGTTTCTTTTTTTTTTTAATTAAGTGAGAGGCAGGGAGGCAGAGACTGACCCCTGCATGCTCCTGACCAGGATCTACCTGGCAAGCACCCTACCAGAAGATGCTCTGCCCGTCTGGGCCCCTGCTCTGTTGCTTGGCAACCGAGCTATTTCAGTGCCTGAGGTGAGGCTATAGAGCCATCCTCAGCACCCAGGGCCAACTTTGCTTGAACCATTTGAGCCATGACTACAGGAGGGGAAGAGAGAGAGAGAGATGGGGAGGGATGGGTAGAGAAGCAGATGGTTGCTTCTCCTGTGTGCCCTGACTGGGAATCAAACCCAGGACTTCCACATGCCAGGCTGATGCTCTACTATTGAGCCAATTGGTCAGGGCCCTGGTTATTTCTAATTTCTGCTTATAGTCACTGTATTTTAGATGAAGAGTGCTAGACTACCCAGCCAGGAAGTAGGCCAGGAAATGAGCATAGACTTCAGTTCCTTCTACTTCATCAACAGAGCATCACATCTGGGCTCAGGGCCCTGGTTAAACCACACATACCTCTAGTGAGGTTACCTGTTGTGGTGGTCTTAAAGATATGTCCACAAGTTCTTGAATATTCTACACCTTGAGAGGTGGACTTAATTCTGGCCTTGAGCATAGGCTGGACTCATACAGTTACTTCTAATAAATAGAATATGGCAGGCGTGGTGCCATGTCACTTCTGAGATTAGGTTATAGGAAGACTGACTTATGTCTTAGCCTCTCTCTCTCTCTCTCTATTTCACTGCTCAGAGAGTGAGCAGCCAGGTCCCATGCTGGGAACTGCCCTATGATGAAATGTAGCAAAGAATGAAGGCCTCTCTCCAACAGCCAGGAGGACCCGAGGCCTGCCAACAAGCACAACTCATTTGAAGCCCCACATGACAGCCCTGACTACAACCACGTGAGCCAGAACCACTCAGGCAGCGTCCAGCCAGATTCCTGACCTGTAAAATTCATGGCATAATACAGGTTTGTTGTTTTAAGCTTCGGAGTTTGGGCATATTTGTTATGCAACAACAGATAATTGATATACTCACTTAGCATCACCCAGAGGCCAGGTGGTAGAACGCAGGTGGACTCAGGCATCCAGCTGGCTTCACCACCAGCAGTCTCAAAGCATCTCTTCCTCATACTGTCCTGAGCTCAGAAGGCATGTGATGAACCAGAGGCCACAAGCATGGACCCCATCTTCTGCTGAGCTGTGGCCCCTCAGAGAGGCTGAGCGCCTGGGCGGCTTGTCTGTTTAAGCACTGGTCGTAATCCCCTTCTCTCCCAGTCCTCCTCGAACCCTGCCATCCTCGACCAATTCCCTCGCAGCCCTGACCAGCTACCCCTCCAGGGACTGTAGTACTATGAAATAAACTCAGACCAGTTCCAGTCTGCAGGGAGCTAGTTTCCAGCTGAACTTTCTTCCTGAGTGTAAATGACTGACACAGAATCAAGCGTTTTAGAATTTTCTTCCATGTTATGAGGTGGTGGAGTCTGATAGACCTGGATTTCCAATGTCCCTCTCCTCACTCTCCTCATCTGTAAAGTGGGGTCAATAATTGCACCTCTCTCCCAGGATGGCAGAGAGAATTCAGGCAGGTCAAGTGAGCCAGTGTTTAAAGGAGAGCCCCCAACAAATGGCTGCACAGTTGTCATCTATCTTATTAATACGACACCAGGAGGAGCTCGACCTCTGAGGGAGGCCTGGGACACAGGCTTGGACGTGGCTTCCCGGGGAGATTTTGGGTGGGGACTGGCAGGGGAGGGACTCCAGAGCAGGGAAGGGGCCCTTTTGTGTCCCAGCCTTCCTGGCCTTCTCTTGGTTTCATGTGGAGCCATGCTGCTTCTCACGGGTCATTGTGGAAGCTCCCCACCCCGTACTAAATCGACTTTTTCTTTTTTATTGAGATAAAGATCACATAACATACACTTAACCACTTAAAGTGAACAATCTAGTGGGACTTCGTGCATTCACAGAGTTATTGCAACCGTCACCATAGTATAGTTCCAGAACATTTCCATCACCCCGGAAGAAAACCCGTACCCCTTAGCTGGCACTTCCCACCTCCCCTCCCCTAAGCCCCAGCAGCTAACAATCTGCTTTCTTTATCTGCCTGTTCTGGACAGTTCATAGAAGAGGCATCATACACTGTGGGGCCTTTGTGTCTGGCTTCCTTCACTCAGCATGATGTTTCCAGGGTCTCTCTTGTTGTGGTCTGTGTCAGTGCTTCGCTCCTTTTCATGGCTGAGTAACATTCACTGTGTGGATGGACCACATATTCTCCATTCATTCACCAGTGAAAGGGAATTTTTTTTTTTAGCCTTTTTACTAGTATGAATAATTCTGCTGTGAACACTCGCGCACACATTTTTGTGCCAAAGTGTGGGTTCAGCTCTCTTGAGTAGACACACCTGGGAGTGGAATCTTGGGTCCAATGATAGCTTCTCATTTACTTTTTTGAGGACCTCTTCTTCACTGTCCCTCCACCCCCATCCTTCAGACCTCAGTGCTCTCATGGTTCCTCATTCTCCAGATCTCACATTTCATGTGATTTTGTGGAGTTATCTGGGTGGAGTTCTGAAAGCCCCATGCAAGCAGGAATGGGGGTTTTCCTGTACCCGGGCCTGGCATGTGAAGATACTCCAAGTGCCCGTTAATGTGTGAATGGAATACAAGTGTGAGCCGACAGGTAAGCAGAGATGCCACCAGGGAGCCCAAAATCTAGGAGCAGGGACCAGTTGGCAGACTCTCAGTCAGGCACTTGTTAGAATGAGGGGCTAGGGGATTATGCTCCAAGAGCAGCCCAGTTGGTTGCTAACAGGAGTGAGGACCTATGCTGTGTCCTGCACTGTCCCAAGGTGGGCAGAGGGGTGCAGCCCTAACATGGTATAGAGTTAATGCTTTCTGTGTGGTACTTCCTTCCCGCCTTGCCCCCCACCACCCAGAATTTCTTGGGTCACCTTCAGATAGATTGATCCTCTCAAATCCTAGCTCAGGGTTTGCTCCTCAGAAACCAGACCAAGACAGCAAGGTACGACCTGTGGTCCAGGTGAGGACTAGCCTTGTCATTAGCAAAAAAGAATCATCATTTATAATAATAATTAACAAGAATCAAGAGGCCTTCCCAAGTTGGCTGCACCAGACACAGTTAAGTCTGGTTCTCCGGGCTGCACGATGCTGCACTGCCTGCCCTGAAGGCGTGGGTCAAGCCTGGGCCGGCGGGGCTGGGTAGGGCAAGCGAGGCGCCCACACTCGAGGTCCTGTAGTGCCGGCTGCACCTGAGAGGGAGTGCCCCCTTGTCCTTGTGGCTCTGATTTCAATTTTAGATAAATTGTACACATGTGAGTATGAATGTGCATAGATGCATGAATGTGTTTCTGTGAGTGTGAATGCTTGTGTGTGTGTGTTTGTATATATACATGTATAGGTATATGTAAGTGTATGTGCATATATGTATGTGTATTTGCATGTTTGTGTGTAAGTGTATTTGTGTGTGCATATGTATATTGTGATGTGTGTGCCTGTGTATATAACAGCAAGTGTGTATATATATATTATATATTTGTGGGTGGGGGTGGGTGGGTATGTGTGTGTTGGTAGGTGGTACATGTATAAGTGTGCTTGTGTGTATATGTATGTGTCAGTGAGAGTATTGTGCATGTATATGTGTGTATGTGTGTGTTTGTACACCTAATAGTAACTATTGAGCACTTATGGGCCCACATCATCCTAAGAGCTTTATATTATTAACCCATTTGATCCACACAACAATCCTGAAATTGCGGTTTTACCATTATCTCCACTTCGCAGATGAGAGAACTGAGGCTCAGAGAGGCTGAATGGTTCTCCTAAAGCCACACAGCTAGTAGACATGGGACCAGGGTGCAAAGCCAGCCTGCCTGACTCTAAACCTCTAAGTCACGTATGTGAAGATGTAAACAAACCTTATAGTCCCTTTCTGAGCCACACAGCAGAGTGACACTCTTGCCCACCATCTTTCCTTTTGTTTCAGCTCCTCCACAGTCGAGGAGAGCAGGCCATCCCAGCGTGGACCTGGTCCACATGCTACCTTTACAGTCAAGGGGAAGGACTCCAAGGAAAGAGCGACTCCCCCTAGCTTACCAGGCCTTCAGTGACAAGTATGGGTCCATATCCGCCTCGAGCCTGGGGCACAGAGGGGAAGGTGGGACCCTCCACGTCCTCAAACTGAAGAGCACTGTTTCCAACCCAGTCTGCACAAGCTGTGTCCTTTCTCCTGCAGCCACCAGGACCAGCTTGGTCACTCTGATGTGAGCCTCTGCCCACAGGGCACAGGGCCATGTCCTCTCCCCCAGGCACCTCCGCCTGATCGTTCATTCTCCCAGGGGGTGGTTTTCCTTTTCCTCCTTTCTGCAAACTTCAGTGGGAAGGAAAAAGACCAGGAGAGACCGAAAGTCAAGGGGTGGTGATGCTCCAGTGTGTATCTTTAGCCCAAGCAGAGGAGCAAGGCTTCTCCTTCCGGCTGCAGGCCTTATCCGCCTGCCCTGGTCAGATCATGGGACTGAGGAGGACATAGCCTGTGGTGACAGCTGCCCATAATCCTCCCATTTGGCTGACAGACAGACTGGCCTTGGCCAGAAATTACATGTTTTGAAGCTTTTCCTGAACCAGAAGCCCCAGGAGAGCACTGTTTTGTGATTGTTGTTTGAATTCTCCTTAATATCAACTTGCTCTTATTTCCCCTTTGATTTTTTTTTTTTTTTACGGGGACAGAGAGAGAGTCAAAGAAAGGGATAGACAGGGATAGACAGACAGGAACAGAGAGAGATGAGAAGCATCAATCATTAGTTTTTCGTTGCAACACCTTAGTTGTTCATTGATTGCTTTCTCATATGTGCCTTGATGGTGGGGCTACAGCAGACCGAGTAACCCCTTGCTCGAGCCAGCGACCTTGGGTCCAAGCTGGTGAGCTTTGCTCAAACCAGATGAGTCCACGCTCAAGCTGGCGACCTCGGGGTCTCGAACCTGGGTTCTTTGCACCCCAGTCTGACGCTCTATCCATTGTGCCACCGCCTGGTCAGGCTCCCCTTCAATTTTTAAAATTGTATTTTATTATGTAATATATATAATATATTTATTGTAGAAAATGAGAAAATATAAATAAACATAAAGAAGAGTTTAAAACCTCCCAATTCTACTTTACAGCGAGGAAATTAACCAACTTAATCCACACATAACAAAGGTGACCCCACAGGCAAGAAGCCAGACCCTGATTACTACTGAGAGTTCAAACAGGCAAAACTAACTTGTGTTAGAAGCTAGGATGGCCACCACCCTGGGAGTGGGCACATTTCACTGCTTGGATTATTCCCAGTGAAAACATGCCAAGCTTTGCATTTTTGAGTCATGCACTTTTCCATGTGTATGTTCACGAAGACCTTTATTAAATAAAATCTTGCCCCTTCCTGTCTCCAAGGGATCACCAATATTAACATTTTGGGGTGTTTCCTTGCAGACATTTCCCATACATATATGCATATTTTTTTTCATGGAAAGAGAAAATCCTGCTCTACCCCCTGTGTTTTCACTGGGAGGTAGTGAATGCAGAAGTCAGACTGTGGGGGGTTAGGGTGAGAAAAGACCCACCCTGAACCCTCCAAGTAAGTGGCCCATCTCCCTGGTTGTTAGGGTGAGGGCAGTAGTGAGCACCCAATAACTGTGAACTCTTATTCTTCATTCACTCTTTTCACTTTCTCTAATGCAAACATCTTTCCAAGTCAACAAATTACCTTTGTGCCTGCATATAAGAGAGCCCCGCCTGACAGGCAGTGGCACAGTGGATAGAGCATTGGACTGGGATGCAGAGGACCCAGGTTCAAGGCCCCAAGGTTGCCAGCTTGAGCACGGGCTCATCTGGTTTGAGCACAGCTCACCAGCTTGAGCCCAAGGTTGCTGGCTTGAGCAAGGGGTCCCTCGGTCTGCTGTAGTCCCCCGGTCAAGGCACATATGAGAAAGCAATCAATGAGAAACTAAGGTGCTGCAACAAAGAATTGATGCTTTTCATCTCTCTCCCTTCTGGTCTGTCTGTCCCTCTCTCTGTTTCTGTCTCTCTGTCACAAAAAAATAAATAAATAAAAATAAAAATGAGTGTAAGAGAGCCCCAAAATACAGGGAAATGCCCAATCAAATCCTCCACAGTAATTTTTGGCCCAACTTGAATATAGAAGTGTTTTGGGTGTCAATGAAATAGTCACAGGAATGCATATAAAATTTAATTCATTAATTACATTAGAAATGTAGTTTTGGAATCATAAATGAGATAAAATAGAATGTTCAGTGGAGACTGGCAAGTTGTCCATCAAACCGTTTCCCTCCTGGGGAGACAGACTGTCTCCATTTCCCAGCCCTGGCAGGTAGTACAGACATAAGACAGAGATTGTCCAGCAGAATGCAGGCAGTAATTAATACCTCACACCACTTCTGGGCCTGACCTCAGAAACCTCCCAAGTCTAGCCTGCTCAAACTCACACCTCATCTGCTGGCTAGACGCTGGATTCAGCCAGGAGTCTGAGCCCAGGGCATGGGGGATCCCTAAAGGCTCACCAAACTCCCGATTAGAATGTGTTTGAGAAAGAATGAACCCATGGCATTACTTTACATGATTGTCTTTATTGTTTGGTGTGCTGGTTGATGCCTCCTAAATCAATATATTAATTTATAAGTAATGCTTTTTACACTTCACATTCCCTGAGTCTATTTTATTCAAATTTATCATATGCATTGTCAACATCAAGTGTCTTTATCTTAAAGAACCACTTCTTGAGTCTTCAGACTCAGTTTTACAAAGCGCATCATCATGTTTTCACTTCAGAGTCCTATAACATTCATTCAGTACATTGCTGACAATGGTGTGATCAAGATACACGTCTTCATTACAAAATATTTGGACAGTTCCTTCATTTGACTTGTAGGTTTAAATCCTTGGCCTTCACAAGCTAGGCACTTACCGTATTCCATTTATTTATTTATTTTATTATTATTATTATTATTATTTTTGATAGAGTTAGTCAGGGACAGACAGACAGGAAGGGAGAGAAATGAGAAGCATCAATTCTTTGTTGTGGCACCCTAGTTGTTCATTGATTGCTTTCTCATATGTGCCTTGACCGGGGAGCTACAGCGGGGTAGTGACCCTTTGCTCAAGCCAGCAACTCTGCACTCAAGCTGGTGACCTAGGGGTTTCGAACCTGGGTCCTCCGCGTCCCAGTCCGGCGCTCTGTCCACTGTGCCACCATCTGGTCAGGCTACCGTATTTCTTTTAAAAGAGATCTTTTTTTGTTGTTTAAATTTTTTTACAGAGACAGAGAGAGAGAGGAATAGATAGGGACAGACAGGAATGGAGAGAGATGAGAAGCATCAATCATCAGTTTTTTGTTGCGAGACCTTAGTTGTTCATTGATTGCTTTCTCATATGTGCCTTGATCGCGGGCCTTCAGCAGACAGAGAAACCCCTTGCTCGAGCCAGGGGTTACTCGGTGGTGAGCTTTTTAAAATTATTTTTATTTTTTTGCTCAAGCCAGATGAGCCCGCGCTCAAGGGTCTCAAACCTGGGTCCTTCCGCATCCCAGTCCGATGCTCTATCCACTGCGCCACCGCCTGGTCAGACTTAAAAGGGATCTTTAAACAGCCTATTCACTATGACAACTACACCTGTAAGGTTCTCCTGGAGGAAGATTAGCTATATCCAGATTAATTTTGGGGATCCTTTGTTATTCCTTCCCATAAGTTACCTCTATAAGGATCTGTACCTTGCTTTGTTTGAGGTCATTCCCAAACAAGATATCTTCCCCAAACCAATTTAGTTACTCAAAATAATATAATTAAAAGACACAATTATTAGATGACTTTATTTTAAAACTGATCTCTTTTATTTTAGTTATTATTGACATTTTATACTGGAGATTTTCAAACATACAAGAGTCAGATGAAGTATATGATGGACACTCGTGTACACAGAACCTAGTTTCCACAGGATTTGTATACGGCCCCATTTTGTGTTGTCTCTACCACATCCACCACACCTTCTGTTGTAAGGGATATACTTTTTTCACTGTTCTTTAAATTAATTAATTTATGTATAGTTAGTATATAATCTTATACTGCTTATATTAGTTTTACGTGCACAATATAGTGCTTGACATTTTTATACCTTACAATGTGATTACCCCACTAATTCTAGTAGTAAGCTGTCATTGTGTAAACTTACCACAGTGTTATTGACTAAATCTCTCTTCCCCTTATCACCTGTACCCCCTCCTGTTCCCTTCTGGAAACCATCCTTTGGTTACTGTTTCTATGAGTCTGTTTTTGTTTGGTTTGGTTTGGTTTTAGATTTCACATACAAGTGAAATCATACAGTATTTGTCTTTCTCTGTCCAACTTTTTTCACTTAGCATAATACACTCTAGATCTATCCATGTTGTCACAAATGGTGAGAGTCTTTTTTATTGCTGTGTAATATTTCAGTGTGTGTGTGTGTGTGTATGTATATATGTACCACATCTCCTTTATCCATTCATTTATTGATGGACACTTAGGCTGCTTCCATAGCTTAGCTGTCATAAATAATGCTGCAACAAACATAGGAATGCATATATCTTATTGAATTAGTTTTCTTTGGATAATACCCAAAAAGTAGAATTTCTGGGTTGTGTGGCACATTTATTTTTAGTTTTTTGAGGGATATCCAAACTGCTTTCCACAGCGGCTGCACAAATTTGCAATCCCACCTACAGTGTAAGAAGATTCCCTTTTCTCCACATCCTTGATAACACTTGTTGTTTGTTGACATGATAACAGCCATTCTGACTGTTGTAAGGTGGTATTTCATTGTGGTTTTGATTTGCATTTCCCTGATGATTAGTGACATGGAACATCTTTTCATATGTCTGTTGGCTATCTGTATGTCCTTGTTGGAGAGCTATCTTTTCATGTCCTCTGCCCACTTTTTGATCAGATTGTTTGTTTTCTTGTTATTGATTTGAATGAGTTTTTTTATATATTTTATTTATTTTTAATTAATTTTTATAAAGATTTTATTTATTCATTATAGAGAGGGGAGAGAGAGAGAGAGAGAAAGAAGGGGGGAGGAGCAGAAAGCATCAACTCCCATATGTGCCTTGACCAGGCAAGCCCAGGGTTTTGAACCGGCAACCTCAGCGTTTCCAGGTTGACACTTTATCCACTGCGCCACCACAGGTCAGGCTTTTTATATATTTTAAATATCAACCTTTATCATTTGAGAATATACTCTCCAAGTCAGTAGGTTGTCTTTTTGTTTCATTGAAGGTTTTCTTCACTCTGCAGAAGGCTTTTAGTTTGAGGAAGTCTCATTTGTTTATTTCTTCTTTTGTTTTTTTTTCTACTTCTTTTGTTCAAGGAGACATGTCCATAAAGATATTACTCAAATTAATGTCAGATAATTTACTTCCTGTTTTCTTCCAAGAGTTTTATGGCTTCAGGCCTTATATTTAAGTCTTTACTTCATTTTGAGTTCCTTTTTGTATATGGTATGAGTGGTCCAGTTTCGTTCCTTTGCTTATATCTGTCCAGGTTTCCCATCACCACTTGTTGAAGCAACTGTTGTTACTCCAGTGCATATTCCTGCCTTCTTTGTCATAGATTAGTTAACCATGTAAGTGTGGGTTTATTTCTGTACTCTCTAATCTATTCCATTGATCTATATGTCTGTTTTTTTGTGCCAGTACCACATTGTTTTGATTACTATTGCCTTGGAATATAGTTTGAAATCAGGGAGCATGATACCTCTAACTTTGTTCTCAAGATTGCTTTGGCTATTCAGGCTTTTTTATGATTTCATATACATTTTAGGACTATTTCTTTTAGTTCTGAGAAGAATGACTATTATTTTGATAGGAATTTCACTGAATCTATATATTGCTTTGGATGGTATGGTCATTTTAACAATATTAATTCTTCCTATCTATGGATGTGGTGTAGGTTTCCATTTATTTGTGTTCCTTCAATTTCTTTCTTCAATGTCTTATAGTTTTCAGAGTACAGGTCTTTTACCTCTTCAGCTAAGTTTATTCCAGGTATTTTATTCTTTTTGATGTAATTGTGAATGGGACTATCTTCTTCATTTCTCCTTCTGATTGTTAATTATTAGGGTATAGAATACAATAGATTTCTGTATATTAATTTTATAATAAGGGATACATTTCTGAGGGTGGGAGAAACTTTGCTTTATATTCAGGCTATCTGCTATATTTACTTAATATCATTTAAAAATAAAACATTTACTATGGAAAATGCCAAACGCATATCAAAGAAGACAGAGCACAATGAACCTATGTGTCCATCACCAGCTTCAACATGGGACGCATCTTGTTTCATCTCCAGCTCCTGTTTCCACCTGTCCCCAGATTATTCTGAAGCAAAGACCAAACAAGTCATCCTTTCAAGTGTCATTGTTCACTGTTGTCTTTCCTTATGTGTTTTGAGGCATCGAATGGTACACCCTGGGAGTCACCCAGGTGTCAGGTCCCAGTTCTTCTCCTACTAGCTGTGGGACACTGGACAGGTGACTTCCCATCTCTGAGCTTCTTCTTACAGAGAGAGAAAATAACAGTACCTTCCTCACTGCACTGTTGAGAACTCGATGTAAAAATGTCTGTGAAGTGTTGAACGTAATAAATTCTGATTTGTATCATTTTTACCAATAATCTCTTTTTAATATTTTAAAAGCTGAGAAGGACCAACCTGGAAAATAGAAATGTTCTGTTTTAACCTGTGCCTCGCTACAGGGGCTATAAGTTCCTTGGGCAGCTAGGGGCCATGAGACCCACTCCAGATAGAGGAGCTGGTGAGGGTTACCCATTCACCCTCAAGTACTGTGAAAGCCCAATGGCTTCCTCTCAAGAATTCCACCAGGGGGCACTGTTGGCATCCTGGGACAGGATAACTGTGGTGCCCCAAAACTGCAGAATGTTTAACTTCCCTGGCCTCCTGCCACAACGTGACTGAGTCAGCCACAACAGCCCAGACACAGACCATGGAGGAGTTGGTTCTTGTGCACATTCTGGCCCCCCAGAAATGCCTGTGGGAGGCTTCAACTGGGGGAAGGGTTAGGGTCCTGTGGTTGTGAAGGTGAGGACAAGAACACTTGTCCCTCGTTTCTTCTCCAGTGTTCATTTGTACCCACAGTCTGGGGTCACCCCCACCAAAGCTTTCGGTGACCAGCTCCATCTCACTGTGACAGACAGACTGTGTCCCCCAAAAGTCATATGTTAGAGCTCTAACCCCCAGAACTTCATAATGCGACCATATTTGGACACAGGGTCCTTAGAGAGGTAATCAAGTTAAAATGAGGTCATGTGGGTGGGCCCCACTGCAATATGGCTGGTATCTATATAAGAGATTAGGACACAGGGATGTGCATAGTAGGAGGACAATGTGAGGACACGGGGAGAAAACAGGCACCTACAAGTGAAGCCTGGAACCGACTCGTTCCTCACAGCCCTCAGAAGAATCTACCCTTGCTGACAACCTGTTCTGGGACTTCTGGCCTCCACGACTGTGGGAGAATCCATTTCTGTTGTTTAAACTGCCCTGTCAGGAAACAAATACGCTCACCTGGCCAGGCCTGACTCCCACCATCTAAAGGCAGGTGGTGGCTCTCAGAGGCTCACCTAAGGAAGAAATGCCTCCATGTTGGGGTCCTGGCTGCATGTAGTGGGGTGGCACTCAGCTCAGACTGTGGATATCCGGCCCCAGTCAGATGCCAGCCGTGGGCAGACACCATCTGTCCCCACACACAAATAAATCAGGTTCGTTCTGGTCACAGCAGGATCCAATTCGAGAAAAGGGATTTCTGTGTCTAGCCCATCCAAACTGGGTACGGGTGTTTGAGCAAATTGAGGAATGACTTAAGATTTCCTGTTATGGAATTGAAGAAAAGAAAAAAATTATCATGATGGCTATTTTCCTCTTCTTGTTAAAAATTTAAATGAAACAGATCATGCAGGAAATTCACTTAACTTGGGAAGCATATCCTTGGGATTCAGACACAGGACTTAAGATTTTTAATTTCACCTGCCTTCTAGAAAAGGCTTCTGTCAGGGAATCCTTTTTTAGAGCCAGTTCCAGAAGAAGCCATTAAATAATTTAGGTTTAAGGGAAAGGAGGCTCCCTTTTTTTTTCTCTTTCTTCTTTTCTTTCTTTCTTTCTCTTTCTTTCTCTTTCTTTCTTTCTTTCTTTCTTTCTTTCTTTCTTTCTTTCTTTCTTTCTTTCTTTCTTTCTTTCTTTCTTTCTTTCTTTCCTTTCCTCCCTCCCTCCCTCCCTCCCTCCCTCCTTTCCTTCCTTCCTTCCTTCCTTCCTTCCTTTCTTCCTTCCTTTTTTACTTTATGCCAGGGGTCCCCAAACTTTTTACACAGGGGGCCAATTCACCGTCCCTCAGACCGTTGGAGGGCCAGACTATAAAAAAAACTATGAACAAATCCCTATGCACACTGCACATATCTTATTTTAAAATAAGAAAACAAAACAGGAAGAAATACAATATTTAAAATAACAAACAAGTAAATTTAAATCAACAAACTGACCAGTATTTCAATGGGAACTATGCTCCTCCACTGACCACCTATGAAAGAGGTGTCCCTTCCAGAAGTACAGCGGGGGCCAGATAAATGGCTTCAGGGGGCCGCATGTGGCTCGCGGGCCGTAGTTTGGGGACCCCTGCTTTATGCCTTCCTTTATGCCTTTCTTTCTTTCTTTCTTTCTTTCTTTTTTCTTTTTTCTTTTCCTTTCCTCCCTCCCTCCCTTCCTCCTTTCCTTCCTCCTTTCCTTCCTCCTTTCCTTCCTCCCTCCCTCCCTCCCTCCCTTCCTTCCTTCCTTCCTTCCTTCCTTCCTTCCTTCCTTTCTTACTTTATGCCTTCCTTTATGCCTTTCTTTCTTTTTTTCTTTCTTTCTTCTCTCTTTCTTCTCTTTTTCTTCTTTCTCACTTTTTCTTTCTTTCTTTCTGTGGGGCAGCTGTGTTAGGCTTGCTTGGTGGTTTACTGGCTGCAAGCATTTTGCCTGATTGGAGCGTGGGTGCATAGCAGTGCCGTGTGTGTGTGTGTGTGTGTGTCCTATATAAGGCTATGGCTATGGGTGCTTTGCCTTCAGGAGAATAGTGGATGGTGGACTGCCTGCTTGCCACTGTCAGGGGCCGTTTTGCCATTCTTTTGCTGGAGAACCGGTTTTCCCCTGCCTGTGTGCTCTTCCACTGTTTTGAGACTCCATTAAATGGAATGGCCCAACAACACTTTCCAGCTCCGCAGTTCCCTTACTATCTGCTCGAATCCAATCTGGACCAGCCTGGCCTTGGCCATGGGCATTACACTTTCTTACTTTCTTCTCCTGTCAAACATGTATCTCACTGTGGGGCAGCTGTGTTAGGCTTGCTCGCTGGTTTACCGGCTGCAAGCCCTTTGCTTGATTAGTGTGTGAGCACATGGCAGCACCACGTGTGCATGGCCTATATAAGGCTATGGGTGCTTGCGCTCAGGGAAATTGTGGATGGCGGATTGCCTGCTCACCACTATGAGGGGCCATTTTGCATGAGGGCTGTTTGCCTGAGAGGCGATTTCCCCTGCCTGTGTGCTTGTCTGCCATTGTGAGACTTTATTAAACAGAATGGCCCAACTCTTTCTGGCTCCACAGTTTTTTACCATCTGCCCGAATCCACTGTGGACCTGCCTGGCCTCGGCCACCGGCATTGCATCTGACGTAGTGGGCAGGGTTCAGAGCAGATTGGTATGGAGCTGCCGACACCCTTGAGCAGTGGAATAGAGGAGCGGCCATTCCCGATGGCTCTCCTGGGAGGGACTGTGGGTTGGGTGTTTTTTACAATCCTGCGAGAGGAAACCCAGAGCTCTGTGCGAGAAGCTGAGTGAGGCGAAAGCTCCAGGATGAGCTGCATACTGAGCACCAGCATGGTGTGAACTGGAGCGAGTGCTGGAGAAGAAGGCCGACCTGGGCTGAGAGTTGCAGTGAGGTATAGGCTGAGCGCCAAGGGCACCTGAAACTGGAGCGGTCTCTGGACAATGAGTTATGGTTCATAAGTTTGCAGTTTGCCCTGGAAGCTGAATGTTGGCAGCGGCAGCTGTTGGAGAAACAACTGTGGGTTCAGGAGCTCGAGAGTCAGCTTCAGGTTGAGAGCTGGTAGCTGCAGGAGCCTAAGCAGGTGTGCAAGATGGAGCTGCATTCATGCGGTGGAGTGGCTCTGAGTCGGTGGGGGCAGGCGTTTCCAACTCTTCTGAGGGAGAGGCTCAGGTTGCAACTGCCATCTGCAGAGTCAGAACCCAGCTGGTTGTCTCCAAGGCGATAAAGACCCAGAAGCCAAGAGTCCCTCAGGGGCAGCCACAGCCTCCTTCCCAGGTAGTGGAGCACTCTGTAGTCCAGCCTTACATCTGGGCAGAGCTGATGGAGTTGGGGGTGAAATTCAGGCAGAAAGCCACTGAGCCCCTGGCAGCCTGCTAGGTGCAGCTGCAGGACATAGAGGTGGATGACATCATGCTCTCCGGAACAGAGATGAACCGTAAGGCCATGAGGGCTGCTGTCTGTGCTGCCCCCACGACTATGAGGAGAAACGGGCTTGTGCGAGTTACCCAAACACAGATGTGGCTAGATTTGATTGTGGCCGGGGCAGATAGAAATTAGATGGCAAGCCTACTAAAGTCTTGTTGGAGCTTTGGTGGCAACTTGAGTCAGAACAGAGGTTCCAGCCGCTGAAAAAGTAGGGGAAGCAGGTGGCCCCGGCATCTGCCAGGAAAATGGCTGGTGTTCTGTTACAGGATTCCCAAGATCTGTTGTCCCAGTTTGAATAGGGGGGAGGGCGAGGGACCCCTCCAACAGGGATGGGCGGGGGCCAGAGGCCCCATGTGAAATTGGCAATCACTGGTCCCCTTCTAATGTGCAGCAGGTGTTGGCATTAGAAGGTAATAGGTGCAGCAGCAGCAGCTAAGAGAACTGTTAAGGTGACACAGGCCTTGAATGTGTTTGACCCCGCCAGAACTGTGAGCTTGTTGAGGGGTTTGGATGGGGCTGTGGCAACAGACAGGACAGTATGGAAGGTGCTGAGGTCCGTTAATAAAGAGCTGTATCGTTAGTTGCCTGTAATGGGCCTTTTCCTTGGTGATTTGCACAGACAGCTGGGCTGGCTACCGTGGACTGACTCTTGGACTGCGACCTGGGGTGGGGCACTGGCTCCCTTGATGGATGGACATGTTGCTCATGGACAGTACTATGAGAGACCCTGACGGGGAGGGGCCTGCGGCACCTGTGGAAGCCTTCCTGCACTGGTTCTCATCCAGTTGCAGAGGTGCATGAGGGGCAGCTGTGTTAGATTTGCTCGCTGGTTTACCAGCTGCAAGCCCTTTGCCTGATTAGTACATGAGCATGTGGCAGTGTCACACGTGTGTGTGGCCTATATAAGGCTATAGGTGCTTGCACTCAGAGGGATCGCAGATGCATGGATTGTCTGTCCGCTGCTGTGAGGGGCCATTTTGCTGTTTGCCTGAGAGGCCGTTTCCCCTGCCTGTGTACTTGTCCACCATTGTGAGACTTTATTAAACGGAATGGCTCAACCCTTACAGGCTTTGCAGTTTTTCTACCGGCTACCCAAATCCAGTGTGAACCAGCCTGGCCAGGCCCACCAGCATTATACTAACAGTTTGGCCAACCTTCTCTATAAAGGACCAGATAGTAAATATTTTAGTTATGCAGATATACAGCCAAAACTACTTGGCTCTGTGATTGTAGAACCAAACAAAGCAATCAGAGAAATATGTAAATGAGTGGGTATGGCTGTGTTCCAATAACATTTTTATTACAAAAACAAGCAGTGGCTGGATTTGGTCTGCAGGCCATAGTTTGCCGACTGTTGAAATAATTCATCTAAACTCAAATACAGGCCCTGGCCGGTTGGCTCAGCGGTAGAGCGTCGGCCTGGCATGCGGGGGACCCGGGTTCGATTCCCGGCCAGGGCACATAGGAGAAGCGCCCATTTGCTTCTCCAACCCCCCCCCCCCCCTCCTTCCTCTCTGTCTCTCTCTTCCCCTCCCGCAGCCAAGGCTCCATTGGAGCAAGGATGGCCCAGGCGCTGGGGATGTCTCCTTGGCCTCTGCCCCAGGCGCTAGAGTGGCTCTGGTCGTGGCAGAGCGACGCCCCGGAGGGGCAGAGCATCGCCCCCTGGTGGGCGTGCCGGGTGGATCCCGGTCGGGCGCATGCGGGAGTCTGTCTGACTGTTTCTCCTGTTTCCAGCTTCAGATTTAAAAAAAAAAAGAAAAAAAAAAACCTCAAATACAGAAGTGTCCACCTTTAATCAGCTGCCTCAACCACAGGTATTAAAAGACCCCATGGCCAATAGCCTGAGCTCTAGACAGTGATTGGGTGCATGTTTTACCTTGGATGTCAACAGCTGTGACTTCAGAGCCTGTTACAAACTCCTCTGAGCCAAGCCTTCTTGGTGAAAGGGACATATAGCAGTCCCTGTATCTGAGGGTCACTGTGAGGACAACTGAGCTGAGGTGTGGGAGCGGCTTAGCCAGTGACACACACCTGAATGGACGAGGGACTGCAGTTACCATCAAAGCAGGCAGCCCCTCCAGAAGACAGAAAAGAAGGCCTTGAAAGGAGCAGAGGTAATTAACAAGTCAGGGCCCCTGGGGGCAGGAGGGAGTTGAATTGAGAGAAGCTAGGAGGAACATCAAGTGGCTCTTTTTTCTAAGGCTTGTCTCTCCCTCTCCATTATGCTGTCCATGATGGCAAGGACAAAGTGAATTTTTCCACCACTGTCTTCCCAGATCTTAGCACACATGTGGCAGGTGCCCCAAGGATGGAAAGGTGGTAGATAGGGGGAAAAAGAAAAGGCTTATTATACACTTTAAACCTAGATAATTTTATTAACCAATGTCACTCCAATAAATTCAATAAAAATTACCAAAAGAATAAAAAGAAAAAAAAAAGAAAATACTTCTTACTGGGAAACAGAAAGAATGTCACCTCATCTGTGGGGGATGGGCTGGGAGAAAGGAAAAGGGGCCTGGGAGGGAAAAGCATCCAGACAAAAACATAAAAACAAGTGAGAGTATGAACCATATCTGGGGGCTGAGTTTAAGAAATTACTGTACATAAAGACATCATTGGAGAAATTTGAACGTCGCTCAGGTAGTGATATTAAAGAAATGTTGATAACTATGTCAGGTATCACAATGGCATAATGGGCACTTTTTAAACTCTTATCAGTCAGAGCACACTAAAATACATGACACAACATCTGGAATTTGCTTTAAAATTTGGAGGCAGCCCTGGCCAGTTGGCTCAGTGGTAGAGCGTCGGCCTGGTGTGCAGAAGTCCCGGGTTCGATTCCCGGCCAGGGCACACAGGAGAAGCGCCCATCTGCTTCTCCACCCCTCCCCCTCTCCTTCCTCTCTGTCTCTCTCTTCCCCTCCCGCAGCCGAGGCTCCACTGGAGCAAAGATGGCCTGGGTGCTGGGGATGGCTCCTCGGCCTCTGCCCCAGGTGCTAGAGTGGCTCTGGTCGTAACAGAGGATGCCCCGGAGGGGCAGAGCATTGCCCCCTGGTGGACAGAGCGTCGCCCCCTGGTGGGCGTGCCGGGTGGATCCCGGTCGGGCGCATGCGGGAGTCTGTCTGTCTCTCCCTGTTTCCGGCTTCAGAAAAATACAGAAAAAAAAAATTTGGAGGCAAAAGAGGAGTGGAAAGTAGTTGAAACAAGATTGGCAAAATGGCAAAATGTTGAATTGAAGCTGGATGATGGCACATGGGGTTAATTATGCTCTTTTCTCTACTTTTGTATATGTTTGCGATAGTCTATAATAAGTAGTTAAAAATAATTTTTCTTAAAGAAGCATTGCACTGTAAATTTATATGATCTAGTGCCTATAGTTCATAGTATTGTGCACTTTAAGATTTGTTAAGAGGGTAGATCTCATGTTAAGTGTTCTTATTGCTAAATGCCAAGAACCCAAAAACAATAAGAAAGAGGCATTAAGAAATGTTTGCAGGAGATGGCAACATTTTATTGCTTGGTGGTGGTGATGGTTTCACAGGTGTGTGCATACATTCAAACTCATCAAATTATGTATATTAAATATGTACAGGTGTTTGTATATCAATTATACCTCAGTAAAGTTTTATTTTTCCTTTTAAAAAGATCAAGTGGCAGAGCTAAGGATAAAAAGCATCAGAACTGCTACTAGGGTGAGTTCACGCAGGTAATGGTGCCTAATCCACAGACCGATGTCCTTTTCATAGCAAATCATTTCACACCCATGTTGCCATCTTGAAATGCAATGCTTGGACACCCACACAATTTCCTCAACTCCACATAATGCCCAGCTGTAATTTGCAGCATCTCTAAAAGAAATAAACATAAACATAAAATAACACATTTTTCAATGTGGTGATGCTCATCTTTGCCTCTCTGGGAAGAGAGAATGAACCTGTCAGCTGCTTAATGGGTGCACAGGCTCACGTGAGTGTGACTGTGACAGATGGCACCTGACCCAGGTGTGGAGAGTGGGACCCACCTACTGATCATGCGGCTTTCCAAATGGTGAAAACCTCTCGACAAGGTTCTGAACATCACAAAATGCCCTGTCCCCACCATTCTCAGAACAGGTGCATGCCCGGTCTTTGTGGGTAGTCTCTGGATTTTGCTCACATTACAGATGAGAGCATTTGGGGGTCTTAGCCAATAGGCCCTCACTCTATTTGGGGACTGAAAGACCCATTGGGCAGAAAATCTTGAATAGCACGAATTCCAGCCTCAATGCCTGCCCACATATGCATCAAACCTCAGATAAACTTCTGATTACCACCTGAAGGACTAAGGAAAGAATGTGCATGTATCCAGAACACCTGACATCTAGAGGATTACAATTGTGGACCAATCCAGAGGCTAAGAATACAGGACTGATTCTTCTCAAGAATATACTTTTAACAATAAGAACCCTCAATTTTTCTTTCTTCTTCAGAACATCTTGATGTTACCTACTTGTGTTTCCGATTTGCAAACCCTAAGACCTTTGAGTAAATATTTTTATTTTTTAAAAATAGTTCTATGGGCCCTGGCCGGTTGGCTCAGCGGTAGAGCGTCGGCCTAGCGTGCAGAGGACCCGGGTTCGATTCCCGGCCAGGGCACATGGGAGAAGCGCCCATTTGCTTCTCCACCCCTCTGCCGCACTTTCCTCTCTGTCTCTCTCTTCCCCTCCCACAGCCAAGGCTCCATTGGAGCAGAGATGGCCCGGGCGCTGGGCATGGCTCTGTGGCCTCTGCCTCAGGCGCTAGAGTGGCTCTGGTCGCAACATGGCGACGCCCAGGATGGGCAGAACATCGCCCCCTGGTGGGCAGAGCGTCGCCCCCTGGTGGGCGTGCCAGGTGGATCCCGGTCGGGCGCATGCGGGAGTCTGTCTGACTGTCTCTCCCTGTTTCCAGCTTCAGAAAAATGAAAAAAAAAATAATAATAATAATTCTATGCCTGGCAACAGTGCAGAGTAAATAAGTGCAAAACCATACTTTCTGTCTGTAAGATGAAATTTGGTCCCAGACACACTCAGTTATAATAGGGTTTCCACCTGCATGAATATCCCACGGGATGTCCTAAAACAGGTGGATATAAGATGCTGCTCGGGTGGCATGACTAGGATCTGTGCCTAGTGTGGGCAGCACCCCTGATCACTGTGACAAATAACTTCCTTTCAGAAACATCCAACTCGGTCCCTAGGGAAAGCAGTGCCCCCTGCATTGAGCAATCCACCAGGACTTAGCTATGTTGGCCAGGGGGCATCAACCAAACAGCCCTGTTTTTGCCTTTCCCCGGTGATGGTGGCATCCTGGAAGTGAAAGTCAGTAGAGACAACAGCAATGACCCAGGCTAGGGCCTTCCAGCTCCAGGTGCCCCAGGGAACTACAGAGAACCCAGGTGGACCTGGCTTCCTAAGGGTTCTTCCTGGGAGGGGAGGTGGGAACCAGAAGGAGAGCCAGGCCACAGACCAGAAGGAGGAAGGAAGCCAAGCCTAGGGCTGACTCTAACCAAAAGCAAGGTGGAGCTCTGGAGTCAGACTGCAGTAAACCTGGGCAGCACTCCCTAAGGCTCAGGGTGGTGGTTAGCATTAGCCATGGGAGACAGGGAGGTCGGAGGTCAGAGACTTTGGAGACCACTCTGAGGATCCCCATGGTTCCATGAGTCAGGTAGCAAAACTCCAGAGAGATTTCAGAGTGTGAATTGTGTGAATGTTGAGCTGGGCAATTCATGTGACCTTAAGAAGGCCTGTGTCATTTCTGGCCCAGCGCACCTACACTGTGGGTCTCAGCCTGAAAAATGACCTGGACCCAGGCTTCTTGGGCCATCTTCACCCTGCCTCATCCATCTTCCTTCTATGGGGGCTGCTCTGCTCGCCACTGCTGCTGGTTTTCAATAATCCTGTCCCCATGGTTGAACAGAACTCTCACCAAGTGGCTTGGCTGTCCTTTTGTAAACATAAAATAACACATCGTCTGGGAAAAAATGACCTTGTCCAGGCCAAGAATGTAACTCAGAAAGGGAGCTGGGCTGCTTTTAGCTCAGAGATCAGAAAGCCGGACCCACGGCCCAGGCTCTATTGTCCCAGGGCTGTAGCCTCTGCCAACGAGTGCTCGCTTGTCGCATAAGAGGTCCTGTCCACCGCCCCTGTGAAGGCCATACCCCCGATGGGCACCGCATTTTTTCCACAACTCAACCTGAGGAACGCTAGCGGTGGGGATTTTTAGACGTCCTTGGCTGTGAAATCACCCTGATCCAACCTGGATTGGTGCTGAGAAGCAAATAATTGTCCCCCTGCCACAACAGGTGCCTTTACAAAAGGAGGGTCAGCATCCACACAGCTCCGCCTGACTGCCCATGTAACCCTCCCAACGTGCAGAGAGGTGGCTGCTGCCCCATTTTTTAAAAGCAGTTCAGAGTCTCAGGAACTTGCCTGTGGCAGGCCTTGGGACCAGGGTGGTGGCCCCATCTGCACAAGAGGCTTATCTGGTGCCAAATGAGTTAAAGGAAGAGGGAGGAGTAGACTGGGTGCCATTGAGGGCTCCTTCTGTCCTCTAGACTAAGGCAACCAACTTTTTTACAATGAAAAGGAGGACAAAAATAAATTGAAGAAAACAATATCGTAAATAAAAGAAACATTTTATTCATTGCAACAATAATACACTATAATATGATAAATGCATAAAACATTTGAAATATTTATATTGTAATTATGCTTAGATGCCTACTAATTTTTAATAATTGTAAGAAAAAGGTACTCATTTAGATACAAATACGTCACATCACACGCAATGGATCAACTCTGCATCGATTGAATACAGACATTTACAGATTAATCTTCCAATATCAAAAAGGAGGACATGTAGGAGGACACTTTTTGAGGGAGGACGGAACTTACAAAAGAAGGACTGGCATGGCCCTGGCCGGTTGGCTCAGCGGTGAAGCGTCGGCCTGGCGTGCAGGGGACCCTGGTTCGATTCCCTGCCGGGGCACATGGGAGAGGTGCCCATTTGCTTCTCCACCCCCCCCTTCCTCTCTGTCTCTCTTCCCCTCCTGCGGCCAGGGCTCCATTGGAGCAAGGATGGCCCAGGCGCTGGGGATGGCTCCTTGGCCTCTGCCCCAGGCACTAGAGTGGCTCTGGTCGCGGTGGAGCAACGCCCCGGAGGGGCAGAGCATCACCCCCTGGTGGGCAGAGCGTCGCCCCTGGTGAGCGTGCCGGGTGGATCCCGGTCAGGCGCATGCGGGAGTCTGTCTGACTGTCTCTCCCCGTTTCCAGCTTCAGAAGAAAAAAAAAAGAAGAAGGACTGTCCTCCCTAAAGGAGGACGATTGGTCACCTTACTCTAGATACCACTGTTCCCACTTTTCCAGGGTCTCTCCATAAGGTCATGTCTGGTTCACTGAGCATCACAGGGACAAGTCCCCTGAGCTGGGCCCCATCCTGTACAGCTGGAAGAAAAGGCTGTGATCTGTGTTTCCGGATCCTTCTGTGGCCGCCTCCAGTCTTTCTAAGTGGCAAGGAATAGTGCAGATATGCATTTCCACCTGGGTTTATTATGTCGCTGAGATGGGCTGAGTGCCCTGCCAGACATCTGTCCCAGTCCGTGGACTCTGTAGATATGTGACCTGGCCTGGCAAATGGAGTTTGCAGGCGTAGTTAAGGATCTTGAGATGGTAGAGAATCCTAGATGATCTGGCTGGGCCTTATAAAGAGGGCAGAGGGAGATTTGACCATAGGAGAGGCAGACGGTGAAAAGACAGGGGAAACGGAGAGAGAACATGACGTGACATGGGGCCACGAGCCAAGGACCGCAGCGCCTTAGAAAAGCAGAGGAAATGGGTTCTCCCCTTGAGGGACCAGCCCTGCGACACCTTGATTTTAGCCCGTTGAGGCCCATGTTGGACTTCTGACCTCCAGAACTGTCAGAGAATAAAAGTGTATTGTTTTATTAAGCAACCAAATATTTTTATTGTTTATTAAGCAACCAAATATATGGTCATTTATTACAGCAACCCAGGACACTCATGCAGTCGCCCACCACCTTTAGAAGGTAGCGGAGGCTGCAGAGGGTTTTGGCTTCAAATGACTCTTCTCGAGTCCCTACGTTAAGGGCTACACAGCCCTGGCTGGATAGCTCAGTTGGTTAGTGTGTCGTCCTGAAGCACAGAGGTTGCCAGTTCAATTCCTGGTCAGGACACATACAGGAATGGAGCAATGTTCCTGTCTCTCTCTCTCTCTTTCTCCCTTCCTTTCTCTCTAAAAATCAATATAATAAACATTAAAAAATAAAAAAAGAGCCCTGGCCGGTTGGCTCAGTGGTAGAGCGTCGGCCTAGCGTGCGGAGGACCCGGGTTCGATTCCCGGCCAGGGCACACAGGAGAAGCGCCCATTTGCTTCTCCACCCCTCCGCCGCGCCTTCCTCTCTGTCTCTCTCTTCCCCTCCCGCAGCCAAGGCTCCATTGGAGCAAAGATGGCCCGGGCGCTGGGGATGGCTCCTTGGCCTCTGCCTCAGGCGCTACAGTGGCTCTGGTTGCAACATGGTGACGCCCAGGATGGGCAGAACATCGCCCCCTGGTGGGCAGAGCGTCGCCCCATGGTGGGCGTGCCGGGTGGATCCGGGTCGGGCGCATGCGGGAGTCTGACTGTCTCTCCCTGTTTCCAGCTTCAGAAAAATGCAAAAAAAAAAATGCAAAAAAATAAATAAATAAATAAAGAACATCACAGATGAACACCCTGGCACTGTTAGGATGTGTGGGTTCCAGTGGCGGGTGACATCATTGTCCTCACCATCATATTATCAATGTCACCAGCCCAAGACCTGACCCCCCATCAGCGAAGTTAGTGGGCTCATAGTGGGACCAAGGAGACTGGCTTTTTCAAATCAAGCTCTTGCTATGTGCACTGCATCCTCACATAGTCCTATGAGATGAGAACCCTCAGAGCCATTGTGTATATGGGCTCACCAAGTCATCCACAGTTCCCTTTCCTGCTCCTGGCGCACCATGGCCATCTGTGGAGCCCAGCCCAGAGGTGACCTGCTCTGTGGCACCTTTCCCCATGTCACTCAGGGTGGAATGGACTCCTCCCCAAGCTTCCCACAACACACAGGTGTTGCCAAAACCACCACCACGACTTAGGCAGGTAAGGATTAGCTCCTGGTTGGCCCCAGGGGACAGGGCAGTGTGGAGCACAGAGGAGGTCCTGAGGGCAGTCAGTCTTGGGTCCAGATCCCTACCATTCTGCCCGGGCATTTCCTCCTCCACAAGGAGAGATGACAATCTCACCTTTCCAGCATGCTATGGAGGTCAAACAAGTCCACGAGGGTCTCTGGCCTAGCCCCACACCGCCACCATGGGGAGCATTTAATAAGCTGGTCTTTCTTTGCAGCCACAGATTCTGACCACGAGACTTCGATATTTTTCATTGACTGAATAAGTGAATAAACACATTTATTCATTCAACAAATATTTATTAATGCCCACTGAGTGTAGGTCGCTGAGCTAAAACTTGAATGAATGAAGATAAAACAAGAACCTCAGTGCTTTGTGTGTATCCCTGTCCTGGTCAAATGGAACTGTCTGGGGGAAGTTGTCCCTTCTCCCTCCCTGCCACTGGGGGGCCCACAGGTTCCATGGATGCCCAGCAGTCCCCGCAGACAGGCATCAGGCCAGGGCTGTGGGCCTCCAGAAACCAGGCGTTCCTCAACCCAGGAATACAAACACATCCCACCACACTGCCTCCTCTGGGGAACCACAGGCCCCGCTAGCAGACTCAGAGGATTGTTGTCCAAAGACCACTGTACAGCCAGTCCCAGCTTTCTGAGAATGCTGGGGGAGCCTTGGGCATAGCTGGGTTGGCCCCATGCTCCTATTGATAGGCAAACTGAGACCCGGGATGGGCAGGGACTTGACCAAGGTCACTCAGGGGTGGAGACCAAGCTCCTGATATTCATTCAGCCAAGTACAGGTTCTGATGAACTTCCAGGCTTCATTATAGCAAGAAACACAGCTCAGGCAGAAGAAGGCAGACGGCCCTGCATTGGTGGGTCACTTCTGGGCATGGTGCCAACTGACATGTCCTGACCATCCAATGTGTTTGCACAGAAGCTCTGGTGTCCCCGCTGGCCAGTGCCTGCCTGGACCCCTCAAGTGGCATCTGCCCCCAGGAGCCTCTGCTGTACCTTGCAGCCAGAAGAAACCCTCTTCTGTTCTGGGAAATTTCTCCACTTCAAAGGGAATTTTCTGGCACTGTGAGTGACTGAGAACTTTCCCAAACAGATACATGCTGGGCTTTAGCAAAACATGGTCAGGGAGCTGGACAGGTTTCTGGCCAGGCCTCTGAAATTCCCTAGAAATGATGTGCTCCACACTGCCCTGTCCCCGGACCCTCTATCGTGTGCACCAATTGTCGTTCCCAGGAGACTCCAGCCACCAGGGAAACATGACAGCTACTGGTGAAGGCCCAAGGCCATGGACAGCAAATCCCACTAGAGATTCTGGGCCAGACGCCATCTTAAGACACTGCAGTAGCCACTGCATTCATGTTGGACCACCAAGGGCACCCTGGAAACTCCCCAGACACTGGCCTTCCCAGGGCTGGTCACTCATCAGAACAGGCACTTCTCACTGCTCCCGCCCCTGGCAGAAGGTGCTGTGTTCTCTGAGGCTTGCCTATAGCCAGCACTATTTAGCGAGAGGCACGTGTTTTGGTCACAGAGACGGCTGCTGGTTGGGCCGTGAAGCGGCTATGGGAAACGAGTCTGGCAGTTTCCCAAAGTTAAACATAGAATCACCGTATGACCTAGCAGTCCCCTCCTAGCTTTATACCCAAGAAAAAGGAAAACAACACACAAAAATTTGTACAAGAATGCACATAATAGCCAAAAGGTAAAAACAACCTAAGTGACCGTCCATCGATGGGTGAGTAAACAAAATGTGGTCCATCCATACAACAGAATATTAATCAGCCACAAATAGGAACGAGGGACGGATACGTGCTACAGTTTGGGAGAACCCTGGAAACATTATGCTAAGTGGAAGAAGACCAAATAACATATGATTCCATCTATATGAAATGTCCAAATCCCTGGAGACAGAAAGCACATAAGTGGTTTCTGAGGGCTGGAGGGAATGGGGGTGGGCTGACATGTAGGGAGTGCAGGGTTTCTTTTTAGGGTGACGAAAATGTTCTAAAACTGACTGGTGATGGTTGCACGGCTCTTTGGATATGGTAAGCACCACTGAACCAGACACTTTCAATGAATATATGTCTGTGAATTATGTCTCAATAAAGTTTTAAAAGAAAGAAAAGTTAATGGAAGGCAAGGATGTGGTACAACTGACATTTTCAGACACTTCCTTTAATTATAGAACTTTGTAGAACTGGCAATATTTACTAAAGTTGAACATGCATACCCAATGATTCAAGTTTCATTCTCAGGCATATACTCAGCAGAACGAGTGCATTTGTTTACCAAAAGACATGTTCCAGAATGTTCATAGCAGCCACAAACGGTGACAGCCCTAATCTTGGAGAAACATGTGTCCATCAATAGTAAATAATTGTTCTCTTCACACAGTGGAATATCATGCAGCAATGAACATGAATGAGCTAAAACTACAACAACATGGATGAATCTCATAAACACAGAAATGAGTGAAAGAAGCACACTCTGTCTAATTTCACCTGTACAAATCTCAGATATCAATCTTGCATGTTGAAAGTCACATTGATGGTTACTCTTCAGTGGTGGACAGTGCCTAGGGGGACAAGAAAGGGGGATTTGGGGGGCTGTCCGTGTTCGGTTTCTTGATCTGGGTGCTATTACATGAGTGGGTTCAGTCTGAGAATTCAACCAACAGTAGACTTAAGATTTGCACGCTTTTTGCTTGTATTTATATTTCAACAAAAGTCTACTAATAAAAATGTTTAAAATTAATAAAACAGTCTGACCAGGTGGTGGCTCAGTGGATAGAACATTTGCCTGAGACACTGAGGACCCAGGTTTGAAACCCCAAGGTCACTGGCTTGAGTGCAGGCTCATCTGGCTTGAGAGTGGGCTCACCAACTTGAGCTGGCTTGGGGTTGATGGCTTGAGTGTGGGATCATAGACATGACCCCATGGTTGCTGGCTTGAGCCCAAAGGTCACTTGCTTGAAGCCCAAGGTTGCTGGCTTGAGCAAGGGGTCATTGGCTTGGCTGAATCCCCCCCTCCCCCAGTCAAGGCATGAATGAGAAAGGAATCAATGAACGACTAAGGTGCCACAACTATGAGTTGAAGCTTCTCATCTCTTTCCTTTCCCATCTGTCTATCCCTATCTGTCCCTCCCTCTCTTTCACTAAAACAAATAATAATAATAATTGATGAAAAAAAAAACCACAACCCAAATGCTGATCAGTAGATGACTTGATAAATAAATTGTGGGATATCCATACAATGAAATATTATTTGGCCATAAAAAAGGGTGAAGTACTATTCATGCTACAACTTAGATGAACCTCACAAACATTATACTCAGTGCAAGAAGCCAGATATGGAAGGTCACATATTGTCTGATTCTCTTAATATGAAATATCCAGGAAGGTAAATCTACAGAGATTGAAAGCAGATTCATGATTCCCAAGGGCTGAGGAGAGAGGACATTGTGAGTGACTACTGATGGGTGAGGTACTTCTTTTGGGGGTGCTCAAAAGTTCTGGAATTAGATACTAGAGTTGTAACAACTCTCCAATGTACCAAATTCCACTGAATTGTACACTTTAAAATAGTTAAGTGGTGAATCTTTTGTTTTGTTTTTGTGACAGAGACAGAGAGAGGGACAGACAGACAGGAAGGGAGAGAGATGAGAAGCATCAATTCTTTGTTGCGGCATCTTAGTTGTTCATTGTTTTCTCATATGTGCTTTGACCAGGAGGCTACAGCAGAGTGAGTGGCCCCTTGCTCAATCCAGCGATCTTGGCTTCAAGCCAGAGACCTTGGGCTCAAGCCAGCAACCTTGGGCTTCAAGCCAGCGACCATGGGGTCATGTCTAGGATCCCATGTTCAAGCCAGATGAGCCCACGCTCAAGCTGGTGCCCTCAGGGTTTCGAACCTGGGTCCTCAGCGTCCCTGTCCGATGCTCTATCCACTGCACCACCACCTGGTCAGGCTTTAAAAAGTTAATAAAAGTATCAAGGGGCTGGCCCAATATAAAACAAGCTGAGATTATTAATAAACGTGTTCTTTGTAAAGTACACCTAAGTGTACATTTTTATTTTGAATATTTACTATGTGCCAAAATCTAGGATGAGCTCTTTTCCTATGATATCTCATTTCTTTTCCTAAATAACCCTGAGGAGTAATTACGACCATCACCTGCATTTTCCAGATGGGGAATCACTCACTCCAGGAGGCCCAGTGACCTGTCCAGTCAGAGTGGCAGGATGGAGCTTGAGCAGTGCTGTCACAGGCCATACTCAGAGGCAAGTGGACAGCTGCCTCTCCTGCTCTGCGTAGGAGACTTGCTTCCTGTGGTCTATGAGTTCCTCACACACAGCTGACCTGATGTGACCGGCAGGTAAGGTGTTTATGGTGGAGAGCCAGGGTGTGAGAGGACAGGCGATGTGTGACTCGGGTAGACCATCACTCCCCTCCTCCCCGAGCCTTTTCAGTGAGTCCCATGGCAGGGACAAGGAGGGATTCTGGGGCTTCCCCCATAGCACCCTGGCCTCTGACAAGTGGGGTGTCTATAACTGATACAACAGCGATGCTCACAATGACAGTACTTCAGGGACATCCTTCTACATGCCAGGCCTTATCAGACACTTCACGCATCATCCTATTTAATTTTCACAACAGCCTGAGAAGGAGGTCCTACTGTTGTTTCCATTTGACAGCCAAGGAGATCGGGGAGGCTAAGTCATCACACAGTTCCAAGGGGCAGAGTGGAGATTTGGGCCCAGAAAGCTGGACTCCAGAACAACCTTCTGGGTACCACCTGCTAACAGGCAGGCTGGGTTCCAAATATTCCCCTGAAATGCTGAAATGGCAAAGTGACTTGAGCACCATAAACATTTGGAACCCTCTCCCAGGTAGCCGGTTATATAGCAAGAGAGGAAGCCAAGGGGCACCTCAAGGTCAGTGTTTGAAACATAAAGCTCTACAACCTCCAGGAGGATGGTTAGTGCTTAGATGCAAGAATGCTTTCAATTATGGACAAAGCTGGCAGCCGCTTGGGGTTGCAATCTTTATCCTGGCCAGCTCACCCTGCAGGGCTGAATATGTCTCCATGGGGGCAGCAGCAGGCAGGTACCAAGTGGGTCCCAGGTGAGAGTAACCTCCCTCTGGCAAGGGAACATATGGGGCCTAGGCAGAGTCACAGAGAAGCTGTCATCAGGGCAGGCAGCCTGAGCCACAGTAGACTTTTCTACATCCAGGCTGATGCTCATTGCTGAGAAATCTTCCATAGCAGAATCAGGCCTTGCCCTAAGAGGGTTCATTTATTCATTCAACAAACATCTATTGGGCACTATGATGGTTAATTTATATGTCAACTTAGCTGAGTCTGGTACTCAGGTATCTAATTAAACATTATTCTACATGTTGCTGTGAAGATGTTTTTGGATGAGAATAACATTTAAACCAGGAGACTTTGAGTAAAGCGGGTTGCTCTCCATAACCTAGGTAGGCCTCATCTAATCAACTGAAGGTCTCAATAGACTAAGAGGCCGCCTTCCTCCAAGCAAGAAGGAATTCTGCCAACAGATCCCTTCAAATTGGAACTGTAGCACCAGCTCTTTCCTGGGTCTCCAACCTGTGCTGGCTCACCCTGCAGATTTTGAAATGCCAGCTTCCATAATTGTGTGAGCCAATTCTTTAAAATTAATCTCAATTTCTCCCTCTCCCCCCTCTCAGTATAAATAGAAAGAAAGAAAGAAAATAGATAGATATACATCTATACATTTATAAATATACATACTCTTGGTTCTGTTTCTCTGACAAATACAGGCCCCTACTGCCTGTAAAGGGCTGGAATGGTGACACCACCCCTAAGGCCTTAGTCTGCACTATCTGTTAAAACGGCAATGCCAGACCTTCAAGGACATTGTGCGACAACATGGGTGCAAGACTGTCTGCTCTCAGAAGGAAGGCTGTCTGCCAGGACAGAGGCTCCTCCCAAACAGCTGTGTGATCTTGACCAAGGGACTTCACGTCCTAGGCTTCCATTTCTTTGTGAAATGGACTAATGACAGTTTTACAATATGGGTGGTGATCCACTGTGAGGATTAAGTGAAACCTAATGTATAGAAAAAGAATTGTGCCCAGCTCATTGTAGGCGCTCTACAAACCACATCTGGATTTGGCCGTGTAATTTAGCCAGGAACTTGACTGCGTCAGAATCACCTGGGAGCCAGGTCACTGGGTCCCTCTGACCCACTGAACCTTCCTCTCTGTGTGGAAGAACCTAGGATCTGAACTTGAATCATCTATCTCCAGGTGGCAGATTTGAGAACCCTGGCTCATCACAGAGGGCATCAAAGAACCTTTTGCATGCAGCTGGGACTGTGCCTTCTCTGGACAGGCAGCAGCAGGCCCCTAACCTCATGTCCCTGGGCTGAGTGAATTGGGCTGGGGCTGGGCTCTTGGCCACCACCAAAACTGCCTGATAATGAGCTACTTTATTACCTTGGAGACTGCCACCCCCCTCAGACACCATCTGCCAACTCACCTGTCACCTGGCATGTCCCCATCCTCCCACCAGCAGGAAGCGGGGGAGTCCGTGCTGCCTTGAGCCTTCTCCTTTCAAATTTTGCCTGCATCCTGCTCGACGGGGGTTGGGAGGGTGTCTCTGAGCTCAGGCAAGCAGAGTGGTGGGGTGGGACAAGTGTTGGAGAGGTCAGTGTTCCTGAGAGGTAACTGAGTTACCTAGTATGACATTCAAAAGCATACAGGATACCAGCCTGTCTTCGCGTCTCCCTTCTTCTTTCTTACCAGAGCTCCACTTTTGTCTAGGCTGTTAAGGTCCCAACTGAAAACCCACATGTCCCGGCCTTCCCTGCCGCCAACTGCAAGTGCAGGTTAGGGATGGGACTTTCGAAAAGCTAGTCTCTGTGCTTTGCAGATCTCCTCCCCACCTGGAGGCCACAGATGTTGGCGGAAGGGCTGCCATCATGTGGCCACAAGGACAGAAGCTAGATGAGGTCACTGTTGCCAAAATGGAGCTGCTGTCCAGACAGGACTGCCTACATCTGGACGCCCTTAGGCACCACGATAAAACACGCTCCTTATTCCACTGTGCCGGAGTCTGGCTCTGTTCTCTGTAGCTGTGCACGGCTTCCAACCGGCTCTGGAATAAAGTGAGAATCCTCTTGGCCCCGTCCCAGCTCCCAGCTTCCCCAGAGGCATGCAAAGTCTCATGGGGTCTTTCCAGAAAAACTGGATGCACATATAAGCACATATGATTATAGGTTGTTTTTCTTTTCCACTCAAGAGACAGCACGGAACGCATTGTTCTGCATGTGTATCCACTCTACAATGGAGCTGAACTTCCCCCAGACAGGGGCTGTGCATCCATCATTGTGTGATTTTGTCTGAAGGCATGTAACCGGTCACCCACCAAGGGACACCAGTCTGTTGCCAATCTTTCCAGGCACATGCTTTGGCAGTGGTTTCTAAAGTTACTATTTGGCCGGATGGTTAAGACTATGATGGAAGCACAGAGGTAACCCCATGAAAACTAGGCTGTGAGACAGTGAGACGGTCAGAGGACACCTTTCTGCTTTCTTTTTCCAGTCAATGTCCTGGCCCCACCCCCAGGGATGCCTGGATCCCCCCTCAGGGAAGTCTGGCTCTTCCCCCTGGCCCCACCCGTAGCTTTCCTGCTCCATTAAAACCTGCTTCCCCCTCTGCTTGCCTTTTTTCTGCCCAGTGCCTCCTCTGGCCTTCACCTGCTGGGTCCAGCCCTCACTGCCTATTTCCGGGACTGTTAGAACTGCCTCCCGCTGGCCTTCCAGTTCTCTCTCCAGCCCCATTCTCACTCCCAGTATGTCACTCACCCCCTGCTTAAAACTCTCCAGGGAGCTTGCTGTTTCCAGAGACCTTGTGAACACCAGTCCTTTCATTTCAGATCGATGTCAGCCCTGACCCCCAGCCCACCTGCCTGCCAGCTAGGCGTGGCCACTGTCATTTGTTGCCCGGCTTCCTGCAGACTTTCATCCCAGTTCTAAGAGCGGCTGTGCATGGTGTGCTGCAATGTGCTGGTGCTTTTCCTGCACCTTCTTCCCCCTTAATCCTCAATCAGTCTCTGGAGGTCAGATGGCTGCTGCTCTCATCTGACAGAAGAGAAAACTGAGGTTGTCTTTGGTGGTGTTCCCTGGGCTTGCCACATGGGCTTTGTTGGTTTAAAGGAGGCATAAATGAGGTGAGCAAGGAGACAGAAGAGGCAAGAAAATTCCCAGTTTCCATAGCAACAGAAAAGATGCAGCACTATGAGCAAAGGTGGAGGGGAGGAGTCCTGAGAGCAGGATAAATCATGGGATTTCAAGATAGAAAGGACATTTCATTTCCTTTCAGTTCAATTCTCTACTGGGGACAAGTTCCCCATCCCACTGCCCCGGGACATCTAGCAATGACCAGAGTGATTTTTGGTTGTCATTTTGGTTGGCTGTGGATGCTATTGGCATCTAGTGGACAGAGACCAGGGACACTGCAGGACACCTTGCAGTGCACGAGGAGGCCCCCAGCAGAGGTATCCCACCCAGAACATCAATAGTGCCAAGGCTGAGAGACCCTGATGGAATTCAACCCCTGTTCTGGGTTCAAACCCTCTTAGTGACATCCTCCCACCCCCTTCAGAGCTTTTTCCAGTCTTTGCCCAACTGCTTCCAGTGACGGGGGCTTACTATCTCTGAGCACAGCTAGTCCCAGCTCAGCATCAGGGCCAGAACTGGCAGGACATCCAGGGAACGATGTTACGCTTCTGTCTCCAAAGCAACAAGCAATACTCAGCTCACCCTAAAGGCTTCGAGGGAAACGAGATGCCAGTGAGCTACGACATCAGCTTCTGTCCTCAGATTCTCCACAGAAGAGGGTCTTCCAGGAACCAGAGGTCTCGAGGGAATTCAGAGGGTCCTGTTGGTTCTTGGCCAGGGATCTCTCAGTCTGTGGCTGCAGGGGTAGGAGTGGGGAGAGGCAAGAAGGAAGCGGGACTTGGCCACTTGCATTTTTAGAAGTAAAATTAAATTTCCGAAATATTGAAGTCTTGTTAACAATATGCATGTTGAAGTATTTAGAGAAAGATGTACTTACTGTGAAATTCATCCAAAAATAAGAGGGATGAACTGGTAGGTAGGTGGGTGGGAGGATGGATGGGTGAAGGATGGATGGATGTACAGATATGTGATTAACCAAGTATATAGAGAACATACTTATTAAAATTTTGTGATTAAAAATATAATAATAAAAAAAATAAGTTAAATTCTGTGGTTAAACCAGTGTTACAAATCAGGAATCCTTTCAAAAGGTTGTGAAATTGTGAGGGCCAGGATTCAAACTTGGGTTAGTCTGATCCAGAGCCACGCACTGCACACCCTGTAAAATCCATCCCTTCTGTGGGAGATCACTGAGGTCCCCGGCTGCTCCCGGGTCTCTAGGAGAGGCACCCTGGCATCAATCTCAGCAGAAGGAAGGATCCCAGGGAGTCGTCTGAGGCTGCCTTGATTATACCTGTAGAGCGGTGTTGTTTAAAAGTTGATAGTTGCCCTAAGGCACATGTTGGTGCTGCCCCTGATTTCGACACTGAAAGAGAGCAGCAAACTAGAGCTGCAATCCCTACCCTCAGAGAGCAGGCACTTTATTTGCCTTGTCCTCATTGTTACTATTTTCGGAGCGTGCTCTAAAGCAAGGGTTCCCAGCCTTTTTTATGCCATGGACTCCTTTGGCCTTCTCATGAAGTTTAAGGATCCTTTCTCAGAATAATGTTTTAAGATTTTATTTATTCATTTTAGTGGGGGGTGGGGGAGCAGGAAGCATCAACTCCCATATGTGCCTTGACCAGGCAAGACAGGAGTTTTGAACTGGAGACCTCAGCATTCCAGGTCGACGCTTTATCCCCTGCGCCACCACAGGTCAGGCTCAGAATAATGTTTTAAATGCACTACTAAAATGCACAGGGTATAACCAACCAGCTACAGAACTTTAAAAAAAATACCATTTTCGATAAAGATCTAGTGATAAGTGTTTTGTTTTTTTGTTTTTGTTTTGTTTTGTTTTGTTTTTTACCAGCAGTTTAAGTAACAAATTCTAATATTGCCATCTCTCCCACTGGGGTTGGACTAGCAGGAGGCCATGTGCATCTGCGGAATGATACATTCTGGTGCACTGGTTCAGCATGTGTGCACTGGGCTCTGGAGGATCTGGGTTCAAATCCTGGATTTGCTATTCAGGAGCCGTGGGACCTTGAGTAATGATGTTGCCCTGCCCATCCTTGGTTTTCTCATCAGTAAAGTGGAGGTGGTCACAGCACCTGCCTGGAAGGTTGGAGGGGTGTGTAGTGTTACTTACTCTGAATCTGGCATGACCCCATCTGAGGATTCTATGGGTGGTAAAGTTGCCTCCCAGCTAATCCCAGTGAATTTGGGTCCTGTATGCATCAGTTAAAAGTTGGTGGAAACAGGCTGTAATTTCTTTTCTCATCTAAGTTCACTGACCCCTGAAACCACTCCATGAACCCCACAAGGCCTCCCTGTGCTCCCACAGGAGTCAAATTTGGCTGCTGGGCTGGCATGGACTCCGCTCCATCCTGTCCTCCCCATGAGGTGGGAATTTTTAAACTTCTTGAACCCAACTGGCAGTGAGAATGTCCAGCCAATGGCCTCTGAACCTCACCCCGCTCTGGGCTCAGCCCGGCCCAGAGAATGAGGGTTTGCTTTCTGTTCCTCCTGGAAGGGAAACAGAGTCCGCCCTGAGCCAGGGATAGGCCGGTCAGGGTCACTCAGACCTGGAACCGGAAGCCAGGCTCTCTCGGCAGATGGAGAGAAGAGAAACTGTTTCTGTGCTCTCCACCTCCCTGGGGTCCAGCGGCCAGGAAGGCCACTTGGGGCCAGGCCCCTCTGGTCACCAGCCATCCCAGCTGTATTCCTGAAAGTCTTGGCAGAATGAGAAAATCCTGGCCAGCCAGGAAGCCGAGATGTTATCCTGCTGTGGCCCAGAGCTGGAGGGGGTGGGGAAGCATGGCCTAAAGCTGGTGGCAAGTCACCACGGGTGGGAAGGAATGCTTCCCACTCAGGAACCCAGCCACTCCTCCGCCCGGCAGAATAGAAAGTGAGGATGTTTCAGGCAAGGGAACAGCCTGGACAAGTCAGGGCAGTGGCGTTCAGCTACAAGGCTTGTACCCTGGGCCGGGAGGGAGTTGACTGATCAGGAAGGAGAAGCCCTTCCAAGAGTCGGCAAACACAGCCCAGCATGTAGCTTCAAGAGTCAGGCTCTGGGGCTCAAAGCCTGTTCCTGGGTGTGTGGCCTTTGGTGAGCTGCATAACCTCTCTTTTTTGATAGAAGCAAATGCGACAACTGAGAGCAGTGAGAGATGGAAGAGTGTTAGTCCCGTCAGGAAATTGGGAGACTAGACTCTGTCTCGCTTCACAGGACCCTTAGGTCTGACCTGGCCCCTTCCTCCTTTGAAGTAGAGTCTAGCTTCCTCCCTTGACACCGAGTCCCTGCCCTCTTCTCTTCTAAAAGCCTGTTTGATTAATTTCTGTGCATAGATCTTTAAAAAAAAAACAAACCAAACCCAGAGGAAGGGCAAAAGCAGCCCTCCCACACTGCCCTGACCATCCGGAGCCCATTGGTGTCCTCTTCCGAGGCAGGGCTGTTTCCGTCTGCACAGGTCAGACTCGCTGCGTCCACACGTGGGCAGCCTGCCTTCTTGTCCTCCCTCACAGTGTGCCAGGAAGTATCCATCCACACTATTTCACAATCCTGGTAAACACTGCTTTTCCTTGCAACATTTATTTATGTATTTATTGCAAAATAGCTATTTTTCTTGTCGTAAGAGCAGGACATACTCATTGCAAAATATTCAGAAAATAAAAAGTCTAGTGAGAAGACATAGGAAAATAGTATCCCCCACAATCCTCAAACGCAGGGGTTGTCACTGTTAACTCCTGTGCTCACATGGCCAGAGTGTGATTTTAATAAAAATCTTCATATAAATGTGTACTTAATTACAAACTTAAGATTACACCTACAGGCGGTGGCCAGTTGGCTCAGTGGTAGAGTGTCGGCCTAATATGTGGAAGTACCAGGTTCGATTTCCGGCCAGGGCACACAGGAGAAGCGCCCATCTGCTTCTCCACCCCTCTCTCTCTCCTTTCTCTCTATCTCCCTCTTCCCCTTCCACAGCCAAGGCTCCACTGGAGCAAAGTTGGTCCGGGTGCTGAGGATGGCTCCATGGCCTCTGCCTCAGGCACTAGAATGGCTCCGGTTGCAATAGAGACACGGCTCAGAGGGGCAGAGCATCATTCCCTGGTGGGCATGTCGGTAGATTCCAGTCGGGCGCAGCGGGAGCCTGTTTCTCTGCCTCCCCACGTCTCACTTCAGGAAAAAAATTAAAAAAGATTATACCTACATACTGACATATGTGCTTGCTGTTTTATATATCTACATATTTATTATATATACATATATTCATACAATGTTTTTATTTCATTTATAGTCTTATACTTCCAGTGAGATTAGGAGAGCAAGGGTACTAAAATATATTGTATTTAGGATTTTTTTTGTGTGTATTTTTCCGAAGTTGGAAACAGGGAGGCAGTCAGACAGACTCCCGCATGCGCCTGATCGGGATCCACCCGGCATGCCCACCAGGGGGTGATGCTCTGCCCATCTTGGGGCGTCGCTCTGCCGCAATCAGAGCCATTCCAGCACCCGAGGCAGAGGCCACAGAGCCATCCTCAGAGCCCAGGCCATCTTTGCTCCAATGGAGCCTTGGCTGCGGGAGGGGGAAGAGAAAGACAGAGAGGAAGGAGAGGGGGAGGGGTGGAGAAGCAGATGGGCGCTTCTCCTGTGTGCCCTGGCCGGGAATCGAACCCGGGACTCCTGCACGCCAGGCCGACGCTCTACCACTGAGCCAACCAGCCAGGGCTTATATTTAGGATTTTTGAATATACATGAACACGGTTCTAAATGTTGTGGCCACCTTTCTGACATGACTCTGCTGTCCTATAGGCACTTCCATGTTGGTGCCCCCACCCGAATGACCAGCGAACCATCACCTCACCAAGCTGCTCGCCACACATCTGAGCACAAAGTGCCTCCTGATGTAGGATGCAGTGAAAACTTAGGATGGGTCTCTTTTCATGTTCATGAAGAAGCTCTATGAATCCTGTTTTTCCCCACTATGCACAGAGAACCATCAGTACACACCGAAATAAGTTTATCCATCAGTAGATTTTTTTCTTTAGCGAACTCAGTGAAAGACTTGAATAAATTCCTCCCCTCTTGTTGTCTCTTTCATAGGCAAAACAGCAAGACTTTCCTCACGTAGTGTGTCACCGACAGCATACCTTGCAATCACGCTGAACTGAGATAAATGGCTTAGTCTGTTGACTTATCCAAAGCGAGAGAAAAGAATGGTGCTGCATTGATGTCCTTCACTTGTGCTGCCTCAATTTGATTTGCCATCATGATGATACGATCGTGAACAGTTCTTGCTGACAGAGGCATGTCTTTTATTTGTTTGATTATCTTGTCTTTATCCGAAAAGTCATCAATAAGTTCATTGGCAACATCAAGCATGAATGTTTTGGCATACTCCCCATCTGTGAATGGCTTTCCGTTTCTCACAATTGCTAAAGCACCGGCAAAGCTAGCCGAATTCCAGTCACCTTGTTGGGTCCAAACACAGAGTTGCTGCTGACTAGCTTGCACTCTGCACAGTAGCTCTTGACATGCTTTCTTCCTGCTGTCCCCGCTGGATATTTCGATGCAAATGTGTATGGCATGTGTCAAAGTGCCACTTTATATTTGACTGTTTCATTGATGCAATTTTATCATTGCATATTAGACACACTGCAGAACCTGCTCTCTCCACAAAGGCAAATTCCTCTGTCCATCCCTACTGAAAAGTACGATACTCCTCATCTTATTTTCTTTTAGCCATCTTCTTTGTCAAAAGGGTTACTGCAATTAACTAGCTGACTACTTGATTAAAAGGAGGGAAGTTTACTTCCTGACCTCACAACGACCCGTGTACGTTACACATTATCCAATAAAAATTTGGTGTTGTCTTAGAGGACAGCTGTGATTGGCTCCAGCCACCCGCAACCATGAACATGAGCCGTAGGAAATGAATGGATTGTAATACATGAGAATGTTTTATATTTTTAACGTTATTTTTTTTTTATTAAAGATTTGTCTGCGAGCCAGATGCAGCCATCAAAAGAGCCACATCTGGCTCACGAGCCATAGGTTCTCGACCCCTGGTCTAGAGGGCTGGACCAGGCAGACCCATGGTACAAGTGAGGTCTGGGCCCCAGGGTCTCCTGTTGGTGCCTTTGTAGAAGCCCCAGGCCCTCTGTTCACTACTGCCTACACTTGCTGTTGGCAAAAGTCTGTTGTTATCAGTCCTTATGCTCAGCAACGTGAATGAATGTTACAGCTGGGGTCATTGAAAAGGTCAGTCTCTGAAACTGAGTCTCTGATACGGGTTGCCGGAAAACCATGTGATCCAATATGGGCCTGCATTCCACCCAATTTCAGAAACCTTCCAGTCGGATCTGATGTTTCTGAAGCACTCATGTTCCACTCAGAACATCATAGCATCTGTCTGTCTGTACCCAGCACTCAAGAGTGGAACCTCTGTTTTCTCTCAAATACCCAGTTTTAACCAGCATGCTGCACGGGAGCTCTAAGGGCCTCTTGCATGTGACTCTTACACGTAGGTGGACATTCCCCCTTAGCTCTCATGTAAAACTCTCTTCATGTGAGAAAGTGCCCAGCTGGAGCCATATGCTCACCCAGGCTCTGGTTCCCCTACCTGATCATGACCCGTGTTCCTGCTCTGGGGCTAAGTGGCTTCCAAGAAAAAATCAAAGAGTTGGTTTTCTCTTTTCACTTATCCATTGTTTTTGAGAAGCATTTAATACTTACAACAGTTACCGAGCAATTATTGAGGACCTTCTATATGTATGCTAAACAGGCCCTGTCTGACATCACAATCCTGTAAGCTAGGTTTCACTAGCCCCTTTTACAGATGAGAAAACAGGCTCAGAAGGACCATCCCCTCTCATGTTGAGTGACAGAGGTAGGATTCCCTATCACACCTCTGCATGAAGCAACCTCAAGTATGTCCTCAGAGCATGCAGGGCCAGGGAAGGACACACAGGGACGCATGTTCATACAAAGAGGTCCACGTGCAGCAGCTGAGCAGAGTTGTGCTCAGAGGCTGAGGGAGGCTGAGTAGGAACCCCGTGCTCCCCACTGCCAAGCCAATTCACAGGGAAAATGAGAGCCAGGAGCCAGGGCCGGGCCTGGCTCCTTTTAGCTCCTGGACATGCCTTCTGAGTTAGCTCCCTGGGGCTGCCTTAACAAAGGACAACAGGTGTCCTGGCCAGCTAGCTCAGCGGTAGAGCATCGGCCTGGCATGTGGAAGTCCTGGGTTCGATTCCTGGCCAGGGCACACAGAGGAAGCATCCATCTGCTTCTCTACCCTTCCCCCTCTCCTTTCACTCTCTCTCTCTCTCTTTCCTTCCCACAGCCAAGACTCCATTGGAGCAAAGTTGGCGTGGGTGCTGAGGATGGCTCTATGACCATTGCCTCTGGCACTAGAATGGCTCCAATTGCAAAGGAGCAATGGCCCCGGGCCGAGCATCGCCCCTTGGTGGGCATGCCAGGTGGATCCTGGTCGGGCGCATGCGAGAGTCTTTCTTTCTGCCTCCCCGCTTCTCACTTCAGAAAAATATAAATAAAAATATAAATAAATAAATAAATAAATAAATAAATAAATAAATAAATAAATAAATAACAAAGGACAACAAATATACAGCTTAAAACAACAGAAATCTCTCACTTTCTGCCAGACAGAAGTCTGAGATCAAGGTGTGGACAAGGCCTCAGTCCCTTTTAAGGTTCTAGAGGAGTATTCTTTCTGCCTCTCCCAGCTTCACGTGGTGGCCTGTAACCCTTGGTGTTCTTTAGCTTGTGGCCAAGTCTCTGCCTTGGACATCACATGTCCTCTCCTCTGAGTATGTCTGTCTCGATGTCTGCTCTTATAAGGACATTGGATTTAGGGCTCAACTAATCCAGCATGACTTCATCTTGATTTGAAGACATCTATGAAGACCTTATTTATAAATAAGGCCACATCCACAGGTAACAGGGATTAGGACTTAAATACATATTCTTGGAGGAACACAATTCAACCCAGTGCACCCTCCAGTAACCCAGGTGAGGGTCGCTAAGGTGTCTGCTAGAGGGGCCTTTTGTCATTATAGGGCATCTCATACTCACTCAAGTCTCCAGTTTGTCTCCTAGGACGGGCTATCCGTCTCTGAAACACATGGAGATGAAGGCAGGAAGCCTGTGGATGGGGGTAGGAGTGGGGAGGAGAACTGGGCTCTCATAGGGCATTTGGGGGCTAAGGGAGAGAACAAGGTGCATAGCAGTAACTGTAACTCCCAAAGGGGGCTCAGGTCAGAGAGGTTTGGGGTCTGATATGCCAGTGTGCCGGGTGTGGAATGAGGGCAATGTTTCTTTTCTTTTCTTTTTTGTGTGTGTGGCAGAAACAGAGTCACAGAGTCAGAGAGAGGTACAGACCGACAGGAAGGGAGAGAGATGAGAAACATCAATTTTTCGTTGCAGCACCTTAGTTGTTCATTGATTGATTTCTCGTATGTGCCTTGACCAGGGGGCTGCAGCTGACCAAGTGACCCCTTGCTCAAGCCAGTGACCTTGGGCTCAAGCTGGTGAGCCTTGCTCAAACCAGATGAGCCCGCGCTCAAGCTGGTGATCCTTGGGATCTCGAACCTGGGTCCTCCACATCCCAGTCCGACACTCTATCCACTGCACCACCGCCTGGTCAGGCATGGGGGCAATGTTTCAAAGTCCAGCACTCCCCTCGGGCACACACCTGCTCCCTCCCATGGGCACCAGCTCTAGACAGTACCCTGATCTGCTCAGCTCACCACTGTATACTGCCCCCAGCATGAGAATGAATCCCCTGGTTTGAAAGGAAAAGCTGGGGGTGGGGAAGCAGGAAAGTTTGGAGTGGGGCTGGGTGGGGGCTGTAACATCAGCCCTCCTCCACAAGGGGGTTGGGTCTGCCCCAACTTCCTGCTGCAAACTAACACCTGCTGGAAGGCACAGGTAGGAACATTTGCGAAAAGACCTGTGGGCACAAGGTCCTCATGCCTGGGCTCCCATCACTGTGTCCTTCCCTCAAAGGTGACTCCTATAGAGACCAGGGACCTTACTCTTCACATTTCTCCCCACACTTGGCCCAGTTAGCAGAAATGTAACAACACTGGGGAGCAAACCAGGGTTCCCTCCCACACCCTGAGCCTCAACCCCATCCTCAGTACACACACTACATGAATTTACACACTCATACTCACACCCATTGTCACACACTGCTCGCTCTCATACATACTCACAAACTGTGTCACACACTGCTCACATATATTCATATCCACTGTCATATACAACATACCCATTGTCATGTACAATATTCATACTCATTGTCACCCACTGCTCACACCCACAGTCCCACACTACTTGCACTCATACACATACACACATATTCACATTTATACTCACACACTTTCACACATATTCACAATCACACACTCTCACGCTCATACACTCATACACATAGTCACAGACTGACACACATCCACATACTCATAAACATACCCTTTCCCACACTCATGCACTTGCCTATGCATGTGCCTGCAGTTACACTCATACACATGCACACATATGCAACTCCTTTTATGCTCACACACTGCCTCACACTAATAATCATGCACATCCAAACACTCACATTACCTGCCTTTCACCTATGCTCTCTTACACTCAGACACGCATTCTCTCTCTCTCTCACACACACACACACACACACACACACATACCAGTCTCCCACCCTTCCCTTGCTGGTGCAGTGGTTCTCTCTCGGTGAGAAGTGGGGGAAGGCTGGAGGCGGGAAGTGTTCACTGCTCAGCACTGCAAACAACTCCGGGAACACCCTGAGGACTTTTTCTGGGCATTCTATCAGATTTATGGAAGTTGTCTCATGCCACCTTCGCCACTGAACTTTTCTGATTCAGCATTATGTTTTGGAGATTTATCAATGTAGCTTTAGTTCATTGATTATAATGGCTCTTGCATTCCATTTTACAAATTTAGTGTAATTTATGAATTCATTCTTCAGTTAATGAATACTTTAGGTTGCATGCTAGCATAATCAATACTACTGTAAACCTTTGTGCACATCTTTGAACATTTGTGAGCACTTTCTGTGACGTGTACTTTGAAGTATACCGCTGGGTCGTGGGCCGTGCATGACTGCTGATTTCCTGGATGGTACATGCAGGGACTTTCTCTGCAGCAAAGGATCAGACACCTGTTTTTCCTCACCCTTGTTGTCACCTGGTGTGGTCAGGTGTTTAAGTTTTGCTAATCTGCTGGGTGAGAAAAGATATTACATTTTGATTATGATTTGTGCATTCCTGCTGACTTGCAAAGTTCTGCATTTTGCCTACATTTGTTCACTTGGCACGTGCTATCTTCTTCTACTTCCCTGTTCACGGGTCCTTCACCCCCCTTTCCATTAGGTTACTTGTCTTTTACTTACAGATTTTCAGAAATTCTTTAGATAGTCTGATACTAATGCTTCATCAGTTACTTATATGCAAATAAGTTCTAATCTGTGACTTGTGTTTTCACTTAATTTATAAGAACGTGTTTTGAACAGAAGTTTTTCAATTTTAATGTCAAGATCATCAATACTTTCTTCTGCAATTTGGAAATCTTGTTTAAAAAAATCCTTGCCTACCCTAAAGTCATAAAGATATGGCCTTTCCCCCCAAAACAGTTTTACACATTTTGTGTTTTGCAGTCACAGATTTCTTTGCTATTAAAAGCCAACCCGCCTGACCAGGTGGTGGTGCAGTGGATAGAGCGTTGGACTGAGATGCAGAGGGCCCAGGTTCGAGACCCCGAGGTCACCACCTTGAGCGCGGGCTCATCTGGTTTGAGCAAAGCTCATCAGCTTGGACCCAAGGTTGCTGGCTCGAGCAAGGGGTTACTCGGTCTGCTGTAGCCCCACGGTCAAGGCACAATGAGAAAGCAATCAATGAACAACTAAGGTGTCACAACAAAAAAACTAATGATTGATGCTTCTCATCTCTCTCCGTTCCTGTCTGTCTGTCCCTGTCTATCCCTCTCTCTGACTCTCTCTCTCTGTCTCTGTAAAAATAAAAAATAAAAGCCAACCTGGCCCTGGCCAGTTGGCTCAGCAGTAGAACGTCAGCCCAGCGTGTGGAGGTCCTGGGTTCGATTTCCAGCCAGGGCACACAGGAGAAGAGACCATCTACTTCTCTACCCTCCCCCACCCTCTCTCTTCCCATCCCGCAGCCAAGGCTCCATTGGAGCAAGGTTGGCCCAGGAGCTGAGGATGGCTCCATGGCCTCCACTTCAGGTGCTAGAATGGCTCCGGTTGCAGCGGAGCAACATCCCAGAGCGTCTGAGCATCGCCCCCTAGTGGGCCTGTTAAGTGGATCCTGGTTGGGCGCATGTAAGAGTCTGTCTGCTTCCTCCCTGCTTCTCACTTCTGAAAAATACAAAAAAAAAAAAAAAAAAAAGCCAACCTGCTCTCAGAGAACTATCATGGATTGCTCCCCTGCACTTGGTTCCCAGTCCAGCCTCCTTGCCCTCTTGCTGGCAACTTTCTTCTCTTTCCAACCTCATCTCTCCTTCTGGTCCACTCTCCACAATTCTCCATCAATCATTCAGAACAATTCCGCTCTCCCAAGTTCCTCTCTCTGCGCCCAGCTCTAGCCTGTTATGAGAGAGCCCTAACAACATGTTGTCAGCTGTTAGTTGCTCATGTGTGTTTTCTCAGTCTTCCACAAACACCTGTCATAAAACTTGACACACATGTCTACTACAAACACCCTGCCTAATTGCCCTGCCACAATTGCCTGCTCAAACTGCTGCCGTGCGCAATGTAACCAAACGCCCTGCACGTCCACACTCCACACTCTCCACACTGTTCTTTGCCCAAGGAGCTGGCTGTACTTCCTGTGGAATGGTCACTCTTGCACTCTAGCTGTGGGATGCCCACGAGTACCCTATAGTAAAATCAATATGGAAGTTCTGAGCCAGGTCCAGTGTTACTCCTCAGGCTCCCTTCAGGTTGGTGAGTCCCACAGCTGAAGGTCACACCCTCTCAGGGTAACTCCATGCACTTCCCCTCCCAGGTTCCAGCTCAGCCTCCCTTCACAATCCAGGCCCAGCAGGGGTATTAGCCCTGCAATTATCTCCTCGTGGTCCCTTCATTATTCCTTCTGAACCCCTGTCCACCCTCACTCTCTAAGTCACACCCTATAAAAGTCATTCTTCTAGCCCTGGCCAGTTGGCTCAGCGGTAGAGCGTCGGCCTGGCGTGCGGGGGACCTGGGTTCGATTCCCGGCCAGGGCACATAGGAGAAGCGCCCATTTGCTTCTCCACCCCCCCCCCTTCTTCCTCTCTGTCTGTCTCTTCCCCTCCCGCAGCCAAGGCTCCATTGGAGCAAAGATGGCCCAGGCACTGGGGATGGCTCCTTGGCCTCTGCCCCAGGCACTAGAGTGGCTCTGGTCGAGGCAGAGCGACGCCCGGAGGGGCAGAGCATCACCCCCTGGTGGGCAGAACGTCGCCCCTGGTGGGCGTTCCGGGTGGATCCCGGTCGGGCGCATGCGGGAGTCTGTCTGACTGTCTCTCCCCGTTTCCAGCTTCAGAAAAATACAAAAAAAAAAAAGTCATTCTTCTGTTATTCTAATGGTGTGTACCATGTGGTCCCTGACTGACAGACCAAGGGCTACCCTTCCACTTTCAGGAACTTCTAAGTCTATGAACTGAGCTATCCAGAGCCCCCTGTAAAAGTCAGAAAGGTCCCAGTGACAATCAATTTCACTGGTGATTGGCCGTGTGTCCTGGTTGGATCATTGTCCTTCTTGAGATGGGACGTTTTAAAGATTAATGAGGATGGGTCAGCACACTATAGGGCCAATCTTGTCACCAGAAAGTCAAGCTCCCTTAGCCTCCCCTTGCTCTGCCCTGAGCTCTGATGAAAGCAGAAAGGTGGTGGGAGGGGAAGGGTAGGTAGGAGGGCCGGCGACAGGTCTAGGTTTTCCCAAGCACTTTGTCAAGGTCAAAAGCAGTAACCTCCTCCTCCCCCCACCTCTGCCTGCCGGAAAGTTAAATTCCATTAGAGGGCAGTGACAGCTGCCAATAAGAGATAGAGCCGCAGCGGGAAGGGCATGTGCTTTGAAGCTGTGCCCAGCTCTGCCGTTTTCTAGTTGGATGGCTTGGGCAGTTCCCTCAGCCTCTCAGCCAGGTTTCCTGGTCCATAAAGTGAGGGCAACAATTCCACCTTGTACAATTGTAGTGAGGATTACAGAAGTGTATGTGAAGCATTTGACCTCTCGCAAGTGCTTAGTCATTGTCAGTTTTTATAGCCTCAGTTGGAAGCATTCTTATGATTAACATGAAAAACAGAATTACTAAACATATTTTTTGAACACAGGTATAAAGCACACCTATTTCATGTTGAAGCTAATTGTAGGAGACTGCAAGCTGGCAAAGGCTAAGTTCTGCCCCCTCACCTCCATATTGGCTATGAAGCTGAGTGTTCCTACTGGTCCCATCCCCCCACTTCACTTGCTTGCTTAAGTTGCTAGAAGTAGTTTACATGCCCTTCTTTTCACAGTTTTGTTTGTTCTGATGTTGGTTGATTTCAGTTATGCATGGTGGAGGGACTTCTGTTTACTCTTTAAATCAGGGGTCCCCAAACTACGGCCCACGGGCCACATGCGGCCCCCTGAGGCCATTTATCTGGCCCCCGCCGCACTTCTGGAAGGGGCACCTCTTTCATTGGTGGTCAGTGAGAGGAGCATAGTTCCCATTGAAATATTGGTCAGTTTGTTGATTTAAATTTACTTGTTCTTTATTTTAAATATTGTATTTGTTCCCGTTTTGTTTTTTTACTTTAAAATAAGATATGTGCAGTGTGCATAGGAATTTGTTCATAGTTTTTTTATAGTCCGGCCCTCCAACGGTCTGAGGGACAGTGAACTGGCCCCCTGTGTAAAAAGTTTGGGGATCCCTGCTTTAAATGGATTCCTGTTTATGCCTCAGATGTGCAACTTGGTATCGAGACTTCCTTCCTTACATATTGCTCTGCACTATATAATAAAGCGGACCATGGGGCTTTGCTTTTGCTCGGATTTGCCATCAGCTTGCAGAAGCCTCCTGATCCCATCCTTTTTTCTGAGTTTATTTCTTCATTCCACACTGTGCTCACTCAGGACCTGGACAGTTACTAGCCGTGCTGGTCCATGGCAGCTAGTGACCATTGACCTCTACGCTTTCTCGTGCAGATGAGAGCACTGAGGTACATAGAAGCTGAGTAGTTTGCCTGAGGTCACCCAGCAGTAACAGAAACCAGTCTGGAACATAGGCTTTCTGAATCTGTTTCCACAGTTTCATGCTGTGGCAGACACATCCTAGAGTGAGCACAGTGAATCACACCCTATGTGGTCCCCTCTCCTTCCGTGTAGAAAGGACCTGCGATCTGCTCCTCACCACTAGAATATGGAACGTCACTCCGGTGGTTAGCAGCCTGGAGTGAGAGAGATGTCCTGCCGGCCTTGAGGAAGGGGCAGCCATGCTGTGAAATGACTGAGAAGCAGGCTGTGAAGCTGGGAGCCACGGGTGGCCTAGGAGTGGCCTCCAGCTGACCTCCAGTGACAAAACGAGGCATCCAGTTCTCTAACCACGAGGAAATAAATCATGCCAACAACCTGAGCAAACTTAGAAGTAGAGAGTTTCCCAGTTGAGCCTCCAGATGACAGTTCAGCCCTGTCAACCCCTGGATTGTGTCCTGTGAGCCTGACTCCTGATCTACAGAAACTTAGACAATAACTGAGTTGTTTTAATCTGCTAAATTTATGATAATTTATTGTGCCTCATGGAAAACTAACACACACATGACCCTTCTAAGTCCTCCTAAACTTTGAGAAAACATTCTACTTTTTCTACATACAGTAGTCATCCACCCCCTTTCTCACTCCTTAGCTCATTCATTCATTGACTGAGCACCTGGGCTGGCCCACATTGATGCCAGGTGTTATGCTCTTCCATTGCTCAACATAGTAGGAGCTCCTGGCTTCTAACAGGCACCTCCCAGCCCCATTGCAAGGTGATCATAGCCATGTGACTGAGCTCTGGCCAGGGGAACCGAGAAGGGGTGCTGTGTGCAACCTCCAGACAGCGTTCTTAAAGACCAGGGAGTGCCCTCCGTCGCCCCTCTCCTTCCTGCCAGCTGGAACACAGCTTGTAGCAAGCCAGCTTGGTTACATGCCACATGCCATAGTGAATGCAGTGCTCACCATCCAGACCATACTGCAGGACTGAAGGACTCATTGCCCCTGATACTGGGTGCTGCCTTGTCTGGAGCCACACCCCTTCTGATCCATGTGGGGATATAAGGGCCCAGCCCCTCCCCCTTGCCTGGGACACCCCTGAAGGAATATCCCAGCCTTGAAGCTCCTCGTGGGACCTGCTAAGGCCTGTGGAGACTGCATTAGAGCAGGGTGTCCCCTGCATGATATCACCCCTGGGAGCCCTCCTGCATGCAGTTCTCTACCTGGGGCCCAACCTGAAGCACGCAGGACTAGGGGAGCGATGAGTGAGAGGGCTCCTGAGCCATGCCAGCTTCACCTAATATGAGAGAGACAGAAAAAGAAAATTCAATCTCTGCTGTGTTGGCTATCTCTGTTACAGCACCCAAATCAATATCTTTTTGTGTGTGTGACAGAGAGAGAGAGAGAGAGAGAGAGAGAGAGAGAGAGAGGGACAGATAGGGATGGACAGACAGGAAGGGAGAGAGATGAGAAGCATTAATTATTCTTTGCAACATCTTTAGTTGCTCGTTGATTGCTTGTTCATTGATTGCTTTCTCATATGTGCCCTGACCAGAGGGCTCCAGCAGAGTGAGTGACCCTTGCTCAAGCCAGTGACCTTGAGCTCAAGCCAGTGACCTTGGGCTCAAGCCAGCGACCTTGGGTTTCAAGCCAATGATCTTTGGGCTCAAGCCAGGGAGCATGGGGCTGGTCTATGATCCCACACTCAAGCCAGATAAGCCTACGCTCAAGCCAGCACCCTTGGGGTTTTGAACCTGGGTCCTCTGAATCCCAGTCCAATGCTCTATCCACTGTGCCACTGTCTGGTCAGGCCAAATCAATATCTTAATTAATGTACCAGGTCACATGGCTACATAGGCAGCCCAAATGGGTTTAGTCCCTGTCATCATGAGTGCTTTAAAAATTTATCCACCCAGGGCCCTGGCCGGTTTGCTCAGCGGTAGAGCGTCGGCCTGGCATGTGGAAGTCTCGGGTTTGATTCCTGGCCAGGGCACACAGGAGAAGCACTCATCTGCTTCTCCACCCTTCCCCCTCTCCTTTCTCTCTGTCTCTCTTTCCCTCCCGCAGCCGAGGCTCCATTGGAGCAAAGTTGGCCCAGGCACTGAGGATGGCTCTGTGGCCTCTGCCTCAGGCGCTAGAATGGCTCTGGTTGCAGCAGAGCAACACCCCAGATGGGCCGAGCATCACTCCCTGGTGGGCATGCCAGGTGGATCCCAGTCAGGCGCACGTGGGAGTCTGTCTGACTGCCTCCGTGCTTCTAACTTCAGAAAAAAAATAAATCATCCACCCAGAAGGCCATGCCTTTCAAAACTTAGTCCATCTAGATAGAGATGGCTTTTTCTAATTTACACAAACACATCCCATGGTCTGGCTCAGACTCCACCTGTCTCGTGGGCTTGAAGACTCACATTAGAGAAAACATAAGGCCCCTCCAAGGTCAGCACAGGACTGCAATGCAAAGGAGGCTGGTCATAGTATTAACAGGTGGCCAGCAACAGGCAGAAAGTCGTCAGGAGGAACTTCTTCCAGAAAGTCATCTTGACTGGGCAATGTGCAGCTCACGCAGGACCATATGGCCCCTGCCTGAACTTGAGCCTTCACTTGTAGGGTGATTTACAGACCACACACACACACGTCTCTGTGGGAAGTGGTGGGAAGTGATTGCAGAGGCCGTTCAGAGACCTCAGATGGTACAATCTGTGCCAGCACTTGCAAAGATTTTGCTTATCTGAAAAGACCTCAAACTTTAGTATCAAATGTTGGGAATCAATTACACAGTTGTTACCAATAAATATATTTTTCATAATATGTAAACAGGTAAATGAAATGTGGTGGTGAGTGGAGTAATTTCTACAACAGGGCTCAGCACACACCAAGGCTGGGAGGTTCAGTGAGGAGCCTTATTTTGGAGAGTGTGCTGCACGCCAATGAGAATGCAGGCTTAGTCTCCTGCTGCAGCTGTGCGGGCCTGTTTGCTCACTCCTGCTGGGCACCAGGCCTTGGGAGGAAAGAAAATGATTCTGTGCCTCTTGAATGCCTCATACTCTCTTGTTCATGGAGGTGCTCCATAAATGGGTGATGATTTGTTCACTGATGGCCCCTAAGCTATGGGGCAGTGCTTTTTTTCACCTGGATTCCCAGCTGCTGAGAAGCCAACAGTCTGAAACAAATTTGACAGAATCAGTTTCAAGAGTGAAGTAGATGATGTCAGGGCTCCTCCCAGATTTTCTGGATCCATTTTACCATTAACGTGCCCCCCAAATTTTGGTATATTTGGGCCTCCAACACCCACAGCTATCGTTTGGAGGTCCGCCTTGGGCTCTCACAGGCCACTGTGCCCTCATAGGTGAAATGCCTGGCACTTTATATCACTCTTGGCAGCCCTTCACCCAGATGGTGGGCTTGGGGTGGGAGAGTGAAAACCTGCTCCCCAGGACCCTTGTGTGCCCTCCTGCCCTCCTGTCTTGCGTCCCTCACTCCCATTCCTATTCTCCCAGGTAACACTTCCCTAATAATCACTCAAAAACAAATCTTCATGTTAAGTTCTGCTTCTGGGCAACTTGTCCTAGGAAAAGAAATTTGAATAAGCATGCAGATTCTTTAGTACACCCAACAAAGGAAACAGTACTATGTGCAGCTTAAAAAAAGGACAAGAGCCCTGGCCGGTTGGCTCAGCGGTAGAGCGTCAGCCTAGCGTGCGGAGGACCCGGGTTCGATTCCCGGCCAGGGCACACAGGAGAAGCGCCCATTTGCTTCTCCACCCCTCCGCCGCGCTTTCCTCTCTGTCTCTCTCTTCCCCTCCCGCAGCCAAGGCTCCATTGGAGCAAAGATGGCCCGGGCGCTGGGGATGGCTCCTTGGCCTCTGCCTCAGGCGCTAGAGTGGCTCTGGTCACAACATGGCGACGCCCAGGATGGGCAGAGCATCGCCCCCTGGTGGGCAGAGCGTCGCCCCTGGTGGGCGTGCCGGGTGGATCTCAGTCGGGCGCATGCAGGAGTCTGTCTGACTATCTCTCCCTGTTTCCAGCTTCAGAAAAATGAAAAAAAAAAAAAAAAAAAGGACAAGAAGGAGAAAGAGGAAAAAGAGAAGATAGAAATGAAGGAGGAGATGGAGATGGAAGAGATGGAGATGGAGGAGATGGAGATGGAGGTGATGGAGATGGAGGTGATGGAGGAGATGGAGATGGAGGTGATGGTGGTGATGAAGGATATGGAGATGAAGGTGATGGAGGAGATGGAGGTGATGGAGATGAAGGTGATGGAGGAGATGGAGATGGAGGTGATGGAGGAGATGGAGATGGAAGTGATAGAGGAGATGGAGGTGATGGAGGAGTTTGAGGAAATGGAGATGGAGGTGATGGAGGAGGTGGAGGTGATGGAGGAGATTGAGGAAATGGAGATGGAGGTGATGGAGGTAATGAAGGAGATAGATGAGATGGAGGAGATGGAGGTGAAGGTGATGGAGGAGATGGAGATGAAGGTGACAGAGGAGATGGAGGAGATGGAGATGGAGGTGATGGAGGAGATGGAGATGGAAGTGATGGTGGTGATGGAGGAGATGGAGATGAAGGTGATGGAGGAGATGGAGATGAAGGTGACAGAGGAGATGGAGGTGATGGAGATGGAGGTGATGGAGGAGATGGAGGAGATTGAGGAAATGGAGATGATGGAGGTGATGGAGGTGATGAAGGAGATGCAGATGGAGGTGATAGAGGAGAAAGAGGAGAGAGATAAGGAGTAGTAGTTACAGATTTGGAGATATCTTTTGAATATGCTATTAAATGAAAAAAAAACAAGTTACCTAAGAGTGGATACAGTATTCTTGTTTTTGAAAAGAGAGGATAAGAATGTATATATTGGCCCTGGCCGGTTAGCTCAGTGGTAGAGCGTTGGCCTGGCGTGCAGAAGTCCCGGGTTCGATTCCCAGCCAGGGCACACAGGAGAAGCGCCCATCTGCTTCTCCACCCCTCCCCCTCTCCTTCCTCTCTGTCTCTCTCTTTCCCTCCTGCAGCCAAGGCTCCATTGGAGCAAAGTTGGCCCGGGCGCTGAGGATGGCTCTGTGGCCTCTGCTTCAGGTGTTGGAGTGGCTCTGGTCGCAACAGAGCGACACCCGGGATGGGCAGAGCATCGCCCCCTGGTGGGCGTGCTGGGTGGATCCCGGTCGGGCGCATGCGGGAGTCTGTCTGACTGCCTCCCCGTTTCCAGCTTCAGAAAATTAAAAAAAAAAAAAAAAAAAAAGAATGTATATATTTTCATCTCCATTAAAAAGAAAAGAAATAAGAAACTCATGGAAGTGGATATTTGAGGTGCAGAAGCATGAGGAAAGTTTGCAACCTCCCTATATGTTTAGATCATTGAGTCATGTGGATTTTCACCATTCCAGAAAATAAAAATACAGATTCCTGGGCTTCACGCTCCAAGGAGTCTGAAGCAACTAGTTTGGGGTGAGGAGCCAGGATCTTGAAAGGCTTCTCTGCTGACAGATGCTTCTGCCAGGCTTGGGGATATTGTTCTGGATTATTTCATCAAAGGTTTGAACAACACCCAACAACCAGCCAGCAGCTAAAAACCCAGGTGGTGCTGTTTTCTGGGACAGGAGCTAGCACACTGGAAGCACCATTGAAAGCTGCCTTTCATTCCTGGGTGACTCCTGATGGTGTTTGTGGGCCGAGGCTCCCAGGGTGGAAATCCACTGCCTTCCTTGGCCTGCTTGGCCCTGCAAGTCCAGTGTTTGATCCACATCCCCATTGCCACAGCAACGGCAGACACAGCCGTTTCTGTGCAGTTAGGGTCTATAAATGTTTTCTAGATCAGTCTTTTCAGTGTGAACGGGGTGGGCTCAGCAGGGCGTTTCGTAGTGGCCAGTGGACTAGGCCGTCATCCACAGGGAACAGCCACGCTTGGGGAAGCAAGGTTGCAGTCTATGAGTCTGCCTAAATCCTGCCCCATCCAGCTTGGCAAGGGCAGTCTTGCCCCATTTTATTGCAATTTCTGCTCAGAGAACGTATCTGGCACTATTTCTTCTTATCTGTGCATCTCAGAGATGCAGAGACCTGAGTCAACTACACTGGGCCAGGTTGGGGTGGTAGAAAGGGTTAAAAAAAATCCCTTCTGATGGCTTGGGAACTGAAGAAGGCTCAGAAGAGCAGACTTAGAGCTGTTTCTTTGCTGCCAAGGACGGTGTCTGTGTAATGTCTCAATTTGGCTGGGACAGCCCTGACAGAACAGAAGGACCAGGGACAGAGGATCTGAATCTAGTCTCTCTGGCTCCCTTGGTGCAGGCAGCAATTTTAACGATTTTTTTTTTTAATTTAAGTGATGGGGCGGGGGGAGACTCCGGCATGCATCCCGACTAGGATCCAGCTAGTGACCCTGACCTGGGGCCAATGCTCTGCCCATCTGGGGCCATGCTCGCGACTGAGCTATATTTTGTTCCTGAGGTGGAGGATCCACAGAGCCATCCTCAGCACCTGGGGCCAACACACTCAAATCAATTGAGCCATGGCCGCAGGAGGAGAAGAGAGAGGGGTGGCAGAGGGGAAAGGGTGGAGAAGCAGATGGGCACTTCTCCTGTGTGCCCTGACTGGGAATTGAACCTGGGACATCCATATGCTGGGCTGATGCTCTACCATTGAGCCAACTGGACAGGGCCTCTGATGATGTTCTAGAGATGTAATTTTCAACTGGTCCTCTTACTTAGTTATTTTAATAACAGTATGTCCAGCAAAGGGCTCACATTCCCAAACTGTGAGGAGGTGGACTTTGTAATTTGAAAATCAAGCAAACTGAACATCTTTGCTCTTTGATGAGAGTGAATGCCCTGGGACTCTGAAAGGGCTCCTGGCCCATGGCATGCTGCTTTGCATTAGGATCAGGGTGTTGCTTTGACACATGGTGGGCAGGAGTGTTAGTGGGTTAGCCCCTTCAGAGGGCTGTGAAATGACAGTTGTTAGCACTGAGACAGTGAGTCCCTCTGTGGAGCAGTTCTGCCACTCGGGGTCCCTTCTGACCAGTGCCCAGCATGTGTGTGCCAGGGCACATTACACAGGCAGGCAAGGGGCGATGGGCCTCATAGCTCTGTTTACTGTAGTGAAGACAGAGGACAGCCTGATGTCTACTGGGTGGGAGGAGTAGATGACCACAGCCTGGCACCCATATACCCACAATCAGCACACAGTCAGACTAAAAGAAGGGGTGGGTCTGTGCGGAATGATGCAGGATACTCTCTGAGATAAATTGGAAAAAAGAGCAAAGGCATTGATGCTCCTGCTCATGTGAGAAGTGTGCAATGTATGGCAAACATGTACACATACATGTGCCTACATGTACATACACACATATCTATGTATGTATACACATATATGTGGATAGGGAATATTTCTGAAAACATACACAAGAAAATGATGATTTTGCTTAGCTCTGAGAAAGCCATTCTGGTACCCTGAGATTTGGGGTGGAAGGAGCCTTACTTTTCATTGCATACTTTTCTGTAGCGCTTGGATATTATTTTATTTGCATACATTAAATTTTCAATTAAAATAGATAGAGGAAGCATAAAGAAAAAGGAAGGGAGAAAGCAGAAAGGAGGCAGGAGGAAGGGAGAAAGCTGGGAAGGGAAGCATAATCTTCATTTCTTCTCATTCTCATGCCCCTAGAGCTTGCTTTCAGGGTCTATGGCAAGAAGTCACTGGCTCTAGCATGCTTTCAATCAGAGACCTAGCATTTGCAAACCATGTAAGGTTTTCTCTGATATTGCATGGGCTCCTGGGCGGCTGGAAAATGCTTCCTGAGAAGCAAAGGGCAATCTCTGAATTTGTTTCCCCAGCTGAGCGGACGGCTGGGGTTTTGGATTCTCTAAGAAGTTGAATGCACCACAAGCAACTCTCAGGGGGTAGTTGCATTTACCTTCAGCCGAGCTGCAGTCCACCTCGCTGACCAGTGAGAAGAAGGAGGGAGAAAATAAATGAAAAGGATTTGGAAAGTGTGTTTTTTACATTTCTGAAATGAACACAGATCTCTCATGCAATTGGGCTTCAAGAACTGGTGAATGTGCTGACTGTGGCTGTGCTCATCGTGAAGGGGGCAGGGCTAGCACAAGGGCTGAAGGTCAAAGGGCTTTGCTGGAAACCAAGAACTCAGAAACATCCCTCTTTATATACAAAAATGTTGGCCTGTCTGTGACTTGAATCTCAAACTTTCAAAATGGTTTTGCATCTCAGGGAAAGAAGACAGGATTGTTGTGGGGATGTCTGGTTGGTTTGGATGTTGGCATGGTGACTACAACCTCATGAATGTAAGAAATTGATGTTCATCAGCTATAGTTTCAGTCAGACGGATGGGAATGACCTTGTCTTGGATACTGTGTGGTCCAAGGGATGCAAGTAGGTCTCAGGGTGTTTTCCCACAGAGTACTACAGCAGTTTCTCACACACCAGTATGTTTGAAAGTGCAGATTTTGGCCCCTTCACCAGAGAGGCTGACTCTGTAACTCTGGGATGGGGCTCAGGAAGCTGCCATGAGTGACCAAACCCCCAGGCTAGGACAGTGAGGCATGTACACCCCAAGAAATATATAAGATGATCTTTTGGATCCGCAGGAAGAATCGCTCATAATTTCAACTTCATCTCATCTTTGTAAAGTTTCTCTTTTATGCTTGATAATGTGCATAAAATGGTAACACAGATATATGCTTTATAAATGACATTAATAATAATAGCTAGTCTTCACGTTGCTTACACTGCACAGCCCTGCTCCAAGCCTTTTACAGCCATGCATTCATTTACTCCTCTCAGCTCTTTGAGATGTTATTAACCCCTGTGATGAACGGAATTGTGTCCCTCCTTACCAAGTTCATATTTTGAAGCCCTAACCCCCAACATGGCTGACTTTGCAATAATGAAATAATAAAGAAGAAATGAGGTCCTATAGGATTAGTGTCCTTAAAGAAGAATCATGAGAAGGGACACAGTGAGAAGGAAATGACCTACAAGCCAGAAAGAGGGCTTTTCCCAGACACCAAATCAGTCAGAACCTTGACCATGGACTTACGGCCTCCAGAACTGGGAGGTAATCAACGCCTCTTGTTTAAATCATTATGGCAGCCACAGGAAACTAACACCCGCATCGTGCAGACGAGGAAACGAAGAAGTGGACAGTTTGAAAAGTCTGGCTATGGCAGTGCAGCCAGGAGGTGGGAGCTGGTAATTTGGCCCCGAAGCTTTTATTGACATATATTGGGCATATGCTTTTTTAAAAAATTTATATTGGACTATGTTTTAAAAAAAGTGATGTGACCAGATTAGAAAGAAAGAGTGTGAGAGTCTGTAGTAGACAGAATAGCAGTCCGTAGTGATGTCCGCGTCTTAGTTCCTGCAGCCTGTGAGTACTTATCCGGAAGAGGGGCCAGCTGAGCCCTACCCAAACTGCCCTGCCTAAAGTAGTTCATCGATGGTAGAACCAGGTCCCAACCCATCTGGAGTAATGGTGGGATGACTCTCCCTCTTCTCCCCTTGTTACTGTCCTTATCTCCTACCACTGTCAACAACAACCACAGCAGTAAACCCTCATTCAACCTGTTAGTCCTCATGACAACACTTTGAGGTAGTTAGCTATATTAGACCCACATTATAGATAAAGAAAGATTAATGGACCATCACTCAGTAGGTGAGTAGAGGGAGAGGATTTGAGCTCAGATTTATCTGACACTACAGCCATTGTTGTCATGGCTTTTGCTAACCTGCTCCCCTTACTCATTCACTCAAGATGAGTTTTTTACTCTCACTGTTTGGAAGGGACCAGCTTGGAAAGATGAACAAAGTGGGTCCCTCTGTGAATAGCTGTTCAAATAAAGAATCACCAGCCATGATGGTTCCTGGGCTTTGAGATTGTATCAGTGATGAATTTGGGGTGAGAGTGGGAAGAGCCATTTGTTCCAAGTATAAATTCAGATTGTGTTCAGCTGGAAGTCTGAATACAAGAGTCCAGGGTTGATGCAACAATTGCATGCCATTGTCTGTGTAGTTCTGCTGTGTGTCCTTACTGTGTACTTCCTCCTGCTGTGGGGTCTTTGACCACAGGGCAAGAGAATCTTGGCTTCAATTGAGCTGGTTTGGGCCCCACGCTCACCCCTGGTCCAAGCCCTCTCACTAGACAGATGGTAGTTACAGTTGGTCCAACCCAGGTCATAGACTTCCTCTATGGAAAGGGGATATGTTTGCTATCAAGCAATGGGGAGGCTGGGAGAAGGGAGGAAAGGCAGACCAGTTACTCAAAGTGGCTAAAACATTATCGCCCATCCCACATGCTCCTCTTGCAGTGGGATTTTACCACTCTTCTTAGAAGAAGAATTGAGGTCTAGATTTTCTTCCTTTGAATGGGAGTGGGCTTGTGACAAGGGTTCAAGAGACTCTATGTGGCTATTGAGGCTAGGTCATAAAAGGTGATGTATCCTCCACCTGTTTCTCTTAAGATGTCAGCTTTTGGAAGCCATGGAAAAGTCACACGTAGTGTTTGAATTGATGTTCCACCAGTCTGGAGAGTGAGAGAACCTTCCCCCGAGCACAACTCCGGGCTACTGTGTCGCCTCAGGATTTGGGCTGCCCCCTCTGGATCCACATAGAGCAAAGATGAGCATCGCTGCCCAACTCTTCTCCAATCACAGATTTGTTGCCAAAATACATATTTTTTTTTCTTTTAGCCACTAGGTTTGGGATAGTTTGTTAGGCAGCAACAGATAACTAGAACAAGAGGTGGTGAGTGCAGGAGACAAGACAGGCTCTGTTCAATCAGATCCTTTTTTCTGGGGAGGTAAAAGGTGAGATAGGCTAGAGAAACATGGAAAAAGAGAAAGGTACAGAAATGTCTGACTTGCAGAGCAAAGTTGTTGGATCTGGATGTGTGTTTCTTTCAAACATGAAAGAATCTAACCTAACCATTTGGTTACATGCTACCTGGATTAAAAGAGACCCAGATAGTATTGCTAGGACAGAAAAAGAGTGAAGTGAGAGCTTTATAAGGCTAATGCTGGAATAGCCTTCCTCCCCACCCTCCCATGCCTCCTTTCCAACCAGGTGGAACTGCAGGTTGTGTGTAGGCTCAGACCCACCCACATTCTTGTACCAGCTCTGGCCTTGGGCAAAACCCTTTCTGGGGACAAGTGGCTCTGTGAAGGGTTCTGTCAATGGTTTTCAATCTTTTTCATCTCATGGCACACATAAACTAATTACTAAAATTTTGCAGCACACTGAAAAATACATTTTTTTTTTTTTTTTTTGCTGATCTGACCAAAAAAAGGTATAATTTTGATCTATTTGCACTAGATGGTTATTGTTGTGTTGGCTGTTGTCATTTTTCTATTTGACAATCTAAGGGAAAAGAGGTCAGTGCCCCTGACTAAATAGTCAGATATTGAATGTTTTAAAAATTCTTGTGGCACACTTTAAAGATTGCTGGGTTATATTTTTACTGATAGTACTCTGTGGCTCTTGTCTAAACCATGCCCCTTGCTGTTTTGTTTATTCCCTTGGGCTCTTAGATTTTAGTTTTTAATTATGGACATGACCTTGTTAAAAACTCTTTACCAAGTCTAATTATTCTTTTCCTGTAGATTCAAGTTTGTAATGTAGTCACATCATCTGAGAGTAATGATAGTTTTACTTTTTCCTTTCCAAACCTGGCAACTTTCATTACTTTTCTTATTTTCATAGGCTGGTAGCTTCTCCAGTACAATGATGAACAGAAGAGAAGATGGAGTTAACTTTGTCTTGTTCCTAATTTTAAAGGCACTGCTCTGAATGCACCATTAAGAATGATATTGTGGCCCTGGCCGGTTGGCTCAGTGGTGGAGCGTCGGCCTGGCGTGCAGGGGTCCCGGGTTCGATTCCCGGCCAGGGCACACAGGAGAGGTGCCCATCTGCTTCTCCACCCCTCCCCCTCTCCTTCCTCTCTGTCTCTCTCTTCCCCTCCCACAGCGAGGCTCCATTGGAGCAAAGAGGGCCCGGGTGCTGGGGATGGCTCCTTGGCCTCTGCCCCAGGCACTAGAGTGGCTCTGGTCGCAACAGAGCGACGCCTGGAGGGCAGAGCACCGCCCCCTGGTGGGCAGAGTGTCGCCCCTGGTGGGCGTGCCGGGTGGATCCCGGTCGGGCGCATGCGGGAGTCTGTCTGACTGTCTCTCCCCGTTTCCAGCTTCGGAAAAATACAAAAAAAAAAAAAAAAAAAAGAATGATATTGTAACATTTTGATAGATGTCCTTTATCATATTAAGAAAGTTTAATTTTTTTCTTAAGTTAAGAGTTTTTATAAATGACAGCAGATTCAGATAAAAGGATGTTGATTTTAGCATTCCCCTTTTTTGTATATCAAAGATTGGGTTTGCTACTACTGTGGTAAAAATTTTGTGTCTGTTTTCACGGGTGATTTTGACCTATAATTTTCCATTCTTACACTATTCTTGTCAAGTTTGGTATCAAGATAATACTGGCCTCATAAAACAAGTCTGGAAATATTTATTATTTTTGTATTCCTTGGAGCAGTTTGTGTAATACTAGAATAATAGACTACATGTTTGGTAGAAGTCATCTGTAAACCTCACTGGCTCTGGTGTCTTTGTTGTGAGAAGGTTTTAAACTACCATTCAATTTCTTTGTTGGTTATAGGACTATTCACACTTTCTATTTCTTTTTGAGTCAGTCATGGTCAATTATGTTCTTTCTAAGAATTTTTCTATTTCCCTACCACTCTCTGAATTGGAAGAATTCTTGCCTGTCCATCCCTAGAGTATATTGCTACCTTCTAAATCTTAAGCTGATTTCTTTGAATTTACCTTCTAATCTCTTTAGAACCCCAGTGCCCCCCTGCTCCTCTCTTTCTATGTTAGCATCTATATCAGAATGATTTGGCCTACAAGTAATAGAACATTTGCCTAGAAATGGCTCAAACAACAAAGTCTTTTACTAAAGCAAGTGGGAGGCAGTCCAGAGGCAGGCAGTTCTAGGGCTGATTCAGGGACACAGTGGTATCACCGAGGACCCAACTCTGTCTATTCACCCCATCCTCAGCATACTTCTCTGATTCTTAGATCTATCTCCACACAGTTATATGATAGCTATTGTAGTTCCAGACATCATGTATGTGGGCATCTCATGCTTTGCATCACTTATTATTATGGAGGAAACTTTCCCCAAAGTACCTCCCCAAAGAGCTTCCCCCAAGGTTCTACTGCCTATGGTGGGGCTCTGAGGGAGACTGGGACAGTGAGGATGTGGAGCTTTCAGACTCTATAATGGGTGTCAGTCCCTGCAGCCGGGAGTGGGAGGGGCTGGTGGGCAGAAAACAACCTCTCCTCTAGCATCTTTAGGCTTAACCCTGGCCTTGTCTCATTTGACCATCTCCTGAAATCTCTGTCCTGCTGCCACTCAGGCCAGCTTGAAAGAAAGTAACAGAACCTGTGGTGTGCTGGTTAGTGTTTAACAGTTGGCTCTCAGGGTGGGAGAAGCCCCCATTGGAAGGTTTGCTGATTTTCAAGTTGTAAATACTCCCACTGCAGTGATTCCAAGCTGTCATTAAACACAGCTCTGGGAAGACATGCACACAGATGGTTCATGAGCTGGTGCAAGCCAGTGCCAGGGCACCCCTCACCAAAACCCAGCAAGAGTCTATAAAATTTGAGTAAAGTAGAGGTGGATGCCCTGCCCTGGCAAGAGGGTAATAATTAAGGCATTAAAGGAGCTGGTTTGAGACAAATGTTGAATACCTACTATGTGCTAGTCATGTACAGAGCTGTCTTATTCCTCACAACTGTCCATTTGACCAGTAAGGAAACTGAGGTTCAGAGAGGTTAAGGAGCACAGTGACTGATACAGAATCAGATCCAAACCCAGACCCATCTCATTCATGTTTATTCACCCAAACAAAGGAGCAGATTCAGAATGGATTCAACTACCTCTTAGCCTACAACATGCCAGGAGCTAGTGCCCTGAAAGTAGAGTATTATTCATCATAGCAATATGTGGGAAAACAGATATCCATCAACTGACGAATGGATAGATGAATGTGGTCTATCCAATCAATAAAATATTATTCAGCCATAAAAAGGAATGACGTTCTGACACTTGCTACAAGGTGGATAGACCTCAAAAACGTTACGCTGAGTGAAAGAAGTCAGTCACAAAGGACCAGGTATTGTGTGTTTCTATTTACATGAATGTCCAGAATAGGAAGCCTATAGGAACAGAGAGTAGTTGCCAACAGCTGAAGGGAGAGGGGCATGAGGAATGACCACTAACGCACATAGGGTTTCTTTCTGGGGTTATGAAAACTTTCTGGAATTAGAGTGCAATGGTGGTTGCCCAACAGTGTGAATAACCTTAAAGCCACTGAATTGTAAAGCAAGTTAAAAATATAGAGGATTAATTAAAAAGGGATTTTCTTTGCCCTCCCCACTCCCTCCCTCCCCAAGGCTATGGCTTTCTATAAACTTATGATCACTGAGCAGGACTTTCCATGTCACCCATGTACTGTGCTAAGTTAGCATTTTATGTGCATCTTTCTCACTAAGCACTCTTAACCACCTTATAATTGGGTAATTTTTTTTTTTTCATTTTTCTGAAGCTGGAAACGGGGAGAGACAGTCAGACAGACTCCCGCATGCGCCCGACCGGGATCCACCCGGCACGCCCACCAGGGGCGACGCTCTGCCCACCAGGGGGCGATGCTCTGCCCATCCTGGGCGTCGCCATGTTGCGACCAGAGCCACTCTAGCGCCTGAGGCAGAGGCCAAGGAGCCATCCCCAGCGCCCGGGCCATCTTTGCTCCAATGGAGCCTTGGCTGCGGGAGGGGAAGAGAGAGACAGAGAGGAAAGCGCTGCGGAGGGGTGGAGAAGCAGAGAGGAAAGCGCTGCAGAGGGGTGGAGAAGCAAATGGGCGCTTCTCCTGTGTGCCCTGGCCGGGAATCGAACCCGGGTCCTCCGCACGCTAGGCCGACGCTCGACCGCTGAGCCAACCGGCCAGGGCTAATTGGGTAATATTTTTAACCTCATTTACAGATGAGAAAACTGAGACTAAGAGAGAAATTAATCATATGGCCCAAAAGCACCCGGCCAGTTGACAGCAGAGCCAGGACTTGAACCCAAGTCCATCTAAGTCCAAAGCATGTGTTCTGAACATTTCACTGTTGTAAAGCGGGGTGCAGAACCCTGGAGGAGTCCTCTTTCCTCTCCTCAGGACTCCAGAGTCTGGGCAACTCAGCAGCTCACAAGGTTACTTTTAGCTTAGAAGCTTCTGTTTTCCAACCCTCACTGTCCCTCAGCAAGAAAGCCGAAGTGCTGGCATGGCTTCTGCTGAGGAAAGAAGCCTGGTAACAGGGTCCGCTGAGTGTACTTGTATCACCATCTCCACCCCAGTGACAGGTGTCTGACGCAGGCAGGAGAAGCCACTTCTTATCTCTCAACCTCATTCTTCTTAAAAAATGAGGGCCCCCTGGCCCTGGCCAGTTGGCTCAGCAGTAGAGCATTGCCCAGCGTGTGGAGGCCCGGGTTCGATTCCCAGCCAGGGCACACAGGAGAAGCGACCATCTGCTTCTCTACCTTTCCCCCCTCCTTTCTCTCTGTCTCTCTCTTTCCCTCCCACAGCCAAGGCTCCATTGAAACAAAGTTGGCCTGGGAGCTGAGGATAGCTCCATGGCCTCTGCTTCAGGCACTAGAATGGCAGTGGAGCAATGCCCCCAAAGGGCCAAGCATCGCCCCCTGGTAGGCATGCAAGGTGGATCCCGGTCTGGCGCATGCGGGAGTCTGTCTGTCTGCCACCCTCCTCCCTGCTCACTTTGGAAAAATACCAACACAAAAAAACAAAAAAATGAGGGCCCCCAAACTTCTTCAGAGAGGCTGGTACTGATTCTTAGGGGGTATTCTGGGACAGTCTCTCAAATGAAGAATTCTCCAAACCTTCCACTTTCCAATGTCCTACCAGACCTTTATGTAAATGAAAAGTCCTCCTATAATTTATGGTCTAGAACTTAACTCTGTTGTCTTCTTCTTTTTTGACAGAGTCAGAGAGGGGGGCAGGTAGGGGACGGACAGGCAGGAAAAGAGAGAAATGAGAAGTACAGTGTGTCCGTAAAGTCATGGTGCACTTTTGACCGGTCACAGGAAAGCAACAAAAGATGATAGAAATGTGAAATCTGCACCAAATAAAAGGAAAACCCTCCCAGTTTCTGTAGGATGATATGGCAGCATGTGCGCATGCACAGATGATGACGTAACACTGTGTATACAGCGGAGCAGCCCACAGCCATTTCAGTTGAGATGTGGACGGTACAGAAGAAAGTTCAGTGTGTTCTGTGGCTTGCTAAATTTGAATCCGTGACCAAAGCACAACGTGAATATCGGCGCGTTTATAACGAAGTGCCACCACATAGGAATAACATTACTCTGTGGGATAAGCAGTTGAAGGAAACCGGCAGTTTGGTGGAGAAACCTGTTCTGGTAGGCCATCAGTCAGTGACGAGTCTGTAGAGGCTATACGGGATAGCTACCTAAGGAGCCCTAAAAAATCTGTGCGTGAGCCCACATCGAACTGCACTGAATAGGTATGAAACTGGGAGAGTTTTCCTTTTATTTGGTGCAGATTTCACATTTCTATAGTCTTTTGTTGCTTTTCTGTCACTGGTCAGAAGTGCACCATGACTTTACAGACACACTGTATCAGTTCTTCATTGCAGCTCCTTAGTTGTTCAGTGATTGCTTTCTCATATGTGCCTTGACCAGGGTGCTACAGCAGAGCAAGTGACCCCTTACTCAAGCCAGCGAACTTGGCCTCAAGCCAGTGACCTTGGGCTTCAAGCCAGTGACTTTTGGGCTCAAGCCAGCAACCATGGGGTCATGTCTATGATCCCATGCTTAAGCCAGCGACCCCGCTCTCAAGCTGGTAAGAGCATGCTCAAGCCTGATGAGCCTGCACTCAAGCTGGCGGCCTCGGGGTTTTAAATCTGGGTCCTTCTTGTCCCAGTCTGACACTCTATCCACTGTGCCACTGCCTGGTCAGTCTTTCTTCTGTTTTTTGCATAGCTGTAGCATACATCAGATATTCTAGGAGTGCAACTATTCAGGTAGATCATCACTTCTTCAGTTTCGGAACTTTATTTTAAAATTTTTTCCATTGATGAGAGACAGAGAGAGAGGCATCAATTTGTTGTTCCACTTAGTTGTTTCGTTTAGTTGTGCACTCATTGGTTGCTTCTTATATGTGCCCTGATTGGGGGTGGGACCCATGACCTCTGGCATGCCGGGTCAACACTTTATTTACTGAGCCACCTGACCAAGCCCAGTTTTGGAACTTTATTAAGGATTTTTCACCATATTGGAAAATCATATCACTAGCAACAGTGCCTTCATGGTATTTGAACTTCCATGTGACGCGTGTGTGTCACTGTGATTCTCCCCCAGGATGCAAGCAAATGGGACCACTTCATCATGTCATTGTGTGTGGTCAGAACCAAACATTTACCTTTTGAAATTTATGTTGTCTTATTATAAGAGATTTTCACTTTTTTATGTTACAGTTAGGGCATTGCAATTGTTTTTGGCAACTGATGTGTAGATAGGTTATGTTGGCTTTAAGTTTCATTTCAGAATACAAAAAAAAGCATTACAAAATATTTTTTATAAGAAAAATTAAGGTGTTAGGGTTATAGGCCTGGAACCACTGAGCTATATGATTTTTTCAGATTCCTAACAGCTTTTAAATAATTAAACCTGACCTCACAAAACGTTTTCCATAATTCTAATAAAAGCAAGTGTATAATGCCTTTCAAGTAATCCCCAAAGCAGCATTGCACCACAGTGGCCCATGTGCACCTACGAACTGGTTTCAGTTAAATGACCCCATGGACTCTTAGGAAGCTTCTTTCTGTCTCCTGGTAGAAACATTACCTCGTTTGTAACACTCACTCACAGCACACTTACTTTGTTTACTTCCTTTTCACCTCAAAAACGATAAAAAGAAAGCCAATATCTCAAACTCAAAATCTTTCTCATGCTATCTTTGTGCTATTAAAAAAATAAATAAAATAAAATAAAACAAGAAAAATTAAAATCTCAGGGGTTTTTGGTAACAAATTTTGATGTGCTTGAGTGAGTTCATGCCATGTGACATTCCTTTCTATTAATTATTGCTCTGAGCTTATCTTCCCCTCATCGCCTCTCTAGCTGATTATACTTGAACACAGCCAGCAGAACCTTTGGGTGCCGCCTTCCCCATCTGTGTGGAACAGAATGTTCAAAGTACTTGGTGTCAGGGATGCCGCACAGGACTGGCAGACGTGCTAAGGAGTGAAAACAAGCAAAAATGAGGAGGTGAAGAACAGAATCACTCTCAGCCAGACAGGAAACAGACTGCGGTGAAGGATACTTTGTGTTGAATAATGCTCCTCATATATTCACATCCATCCAAAACCTCACTGTTACTTTACTTGGAAGCAGGGTCTTTGCAGGTGTATATGGTAAGGCTATGAGAAGGTCACATGGGATTAAGGTGGGCACTCTTCTTATAAACAGAGGACAAGACACAACAAAACACAGAGAGAAAGGCCAGGTGACAATAGAGGCAGAAGTTGGAGTGATGTGTCTCTAAGCCAGATCCGCCAAAGTCTGCCAAAAGCCACCAGGAACTGGAAGAGGCTTAAAGGATCCTCTCCTGGAGTCTTCAGAGGGAGCCTGGCCTTGCCGACACCTTGATTTCAGATTTCCAGCTTCCAGGACTGGGGAAGAACAGATTTCTATTGTTTTAGGCTCCATCATTTGTGTTCATTTGTTATGGCATTCACAGGACATTCATCCAGGGCTTTTGAAGGAAAACTGAGAAGGGAAATGTTATGGACTAAATGTTTGTGTTCCCCCATTCCCCCAGAAATTCACATGTTGAAACCCTAGCCCTAATGTGAAGATATCAGGAGGTGGAGCCTTTGGGAGGTGATTATGATGAGATGCGGCCATTAAGGTAGAGCCCCCATTAATGAGACCAGTGCCCTTCTGAGAGTCAGGAGGGAGCTTACTGCCTCGCTCTGCTCTTCACCATGTGAGGGCACAATCAGAAGTCCACAACCTGGAAGTGGGCTTTCACCAGAACCTGACCATGCTACATCTTGATCTCAGACTTTCAATTTCCAGAACTGTGAGCAATAAATTTCTGTTTATAAGCACACCATATTATGGAGTTGTTATAGTAGCCCAAGCTGGTCCTCGTCCCTTCCCACCCAACCCCCATCCCTTCTATCTAGCCATCAATTGCCAAATTGATTTTAAAAACCTGAGGAGTGTGTGGGAAGGAGGAAGCACCTGTCTGCCTCTCATGTTGCTGAGAGGTGGGTGGTTTATAAACTCACTGAACCTTGGGTACTATTTTAGACTCAACTGAATGAACCACTTCTCTGGGACACTTGGTGATAGCAATGATTGGCATTTATTGAGTTCTTAATGTAATCCTAAAACTAGTCAAGTGAATATATATGAATATAATTGCTCTATGTTCTATTAATACTTCTACTAAAGGAATATGTATATTCCATATTTTACCTTCAAAACAACTGTATTTCATTGACTATTAGATACTGTTGTTGTAAGATAAGATACAGAAGCTGGAACAGCCATCTTGAGGTGGAGGCTACATATTGGGATTGGCAGAACAGAAGGATAAATACACGAGCATCCTGAATGGCCATGATGGCCTGCATTGCTTCATCTTGGGCAACTGGGAGAGAAAAAAATAAACTCTTGTTTAATCTACTATTGTTTTGGCCTTTGTTATTGTAGCCAAGATATAATCTTAATTAATATACATCATTATGTGCCCTGGAGGCTCAGTCCCTCCCTCCAAGAGTTGCAGGCTCATTAAATAAGAACGTATGTGAAATACTGTACCCAATGCAATGCTAATCACAGAGCTGGCCTTAGTTAAATGTTAGTTTCTCACATAAATTCAGGTAACTCAGACAAGCATTGCTTGCATATCTTGACATTCTCCAGCTTTTTCCAAATGCTACCCGTGTATGGTAGAAAAAAAAGCATGAATCTTATTTTTCTGGGTTCATTTCCCCAACATTCCATAATCTATGCCTTAACAACTAAAACATTTTCTTGATAAGCAGAGAAATTCACAAATAAGCTGAGGACCCTCCTTCACGTAATAGAGATGTCCCTCTTTTCCTTGCTGTGCCAGCTCTGGCCATGCTCTGGTGAGCTCCCTATGGTCCTGACCAGGCTGACTATCTTTGTCCCCACCCTTTACCGGACCAGAGCATGGCTCAGGATCCAGCTGAACCAGCCAGAGTTCTTCATCCCTCTGGCCGCACAGATTAGTTTAGAAATGAGACTCTCACCCAAGCTGAATCAATCTGGATCTCACTGAGTATCAATCTACTGGTTTCCAAGGGCTAGTGTCCCAAAACAGAACAATCTAGACAGAAGCTGTATGCCTTCGAAGACACTTGGAGGTTAAATAATGTCACTTCCACCATTTTCTATTGGTTGAAATAGTTACAAAGGGCGTTCAAGGTAAAAAAGAAGGGAACATAAACCCTTCCTGTTGATGGAAGTATGTCAATATTATCTTGTAGAAGAACATGTGAAATAGGTCCTATGTTGATGTGTCCAAATATGAAATACACAACCTGCCACAGAAGGCTAGAGCCACCATTATCCTTACTCAAATGGATGAGAATATACCAAATAAGCCAATATACATAAGAGAGTAGAACAAAGAGAAGGAGAGACACCATTTGAGCCCCTGGATTCAGTTGTACCTGAAGCTAGACTCACCTATAGGGTTTCTTTTTTAGTTAGTGGACCAATAAATATTATTTTCAATTTAGAGATTTGGGTTAAGTTTCTGTCATTTGCAGCAAAGAGTCCTGAATAACATACATGCCACAAGCCTTCCAAGATGCTTGGCTAAGCCAGGACTCTAGCGGCTAGCACAAAGCATTAGGCGATGTTTTGAAATGACACGTTTTCCACCGCTCCTGGCTAACCAGAATCCCTAGGCCAAAATCTTCAATGTGAATTTGCCACTCTCTTTAGAAGGCAAGAATTGGTGACAGCTTTTTGTTTAGCTTGCTTTAAACCAGCCAAAATGTTCACTTCAGCCACGAGTGCAATACAGGGCAGCGTCTGGGAAGCGCTAGAGAAATGGTCCCGATCAAGGTGATAGGCAGTTCGGAGAGAGCCACCCTGCGGTCTGGAGCACTCAGGCTGGATCCTGGAGGGAGATGCCAGGCCTGGAGGGAGAATACCATCCATCATAGCTGGCATCTGTTGTGCGCCAAACATCACTGTTGGCACACCTTGCCCCTAATCTTACAGCAGCATGTTACAAAGGAGGAAACTAAGACAAAGGACACTGAGAAGTTATGCAACTTGCTCAAGTTCCACAACCGGGAAGTTGTGGAACAAGACATGTGGTTTTCTGACTGCAGAGCCCCAATTCATTTATACCAAGCTAGTGGGGCTGGGAGGGACACAGGCGAAGGGCATGCCCAGTGCAGTGCGTGGGGAGGGAGGGACTGGAGACTTGTCTGGTATGGCCAAAACAGGAAGGGGAGGGACTTGTCACAGAGCAGACGCTGGGGGAGTGGGCTTGCTAGTGGTCAGAGAGGTAAAAAGCCTGGCATCCTGCCAGGGTCATACTTCAGTGGCCTTGATGTAAGTGGAGGTCCTGCTGCTCTGAGCATGGTTTTGGCTCCTGGTTAGTGGTTGCAGACTGATTCCTGCTTGCCAGTCTCTCTGGCACTTGGAGGGGTAGACAGAAATGAGTCACACTTCGGTCCTGCTGGGCACCCCGCCCTCTGCCTGAGGCATAGGCTGAGCCAGTCCAGTGTGAGCAATGCGTGGCCGGAGGGTTCAGGACTTGGGAAGGGAAAGGGAACCACTTGAGATGTTCCTCTTTTAAGAACCTCCCCCTCTTGTGTGGAGGACCCTGGAGGCTTTAGATTTCTTTGAGTACCCGGGCTGGTCCCCCTGGATCTCAGAGGTCTGAGATCCAGGGCCGCTGTGTCTCCAATGAGCCACATGACCAAGGGCAAGTGCCTTGCCCCTCTGGCTTTCAGTTGCTTAATGGTAAAATGGAGCAGATTGATCCCAGCAGCATTTGCTGCTTCCTGCACTCTCTCCACAACCCCTCAACCCTACCCCTCACCCTCTGCTGCTTGTTAATCCTACCTTCCTGATCCTAGTAGGCTGTGATGTTTCTGTCATGTAATCTCTTATTCATCTTTCTTTTCTATTCTGCAAACTAGTTCATCTCCTTCCAGGACCTTCCTTCCCTCCTCCAGCTCTAAGATGGTCGGCAAGAATCAATTTCTGTTGTCTGCAACCCCAGAACCCTAGCTGAAAGTTACTGGGTTGGGCACCACACCCTGCCCCTCCTGGCCCATCCTACATAGCTGCCAACGTTCCAGAGGGGACCTGTGTCCTCTTCTGAAAGAACTTACCATACTAAAAAATTTTTTATCTGCATCTTGTGATGGCCCAGAGCCCGCCCAGTCTCCAGAGCCAGGCAGGCGAGATCCAAGGCTGGCGGAGGTCCAGCATGGGAAGTATGGTGGAGAAGCACTCTTATAGTCTGGGCAGGAGCTTTTCAGAGGCGGGGTGTGGCCTCATGTGTTAGAGTTGCTGGAGAAGGCAAGGCAGGATGTGATTAATGTCAGCTGTGGGTGTGACAGCCCGCCAGCCTGAGGTCTCATTGTTACAGCAGCATAAACGCAGTCCTCCCCACCCCCTGCCTACCCAACCCTGTTCTATGTTGAATCCCCTCTCCTCCCTTCAAGTATATAAATCCACAGTGCCAGGTGGTTAAAAATAGCATCCTACCCGAAACGTATGCATGAGATGGAACTCCAGAAAAGGAGAAAGCTCTCTTGCCTCGGACCATGTGGGCTCACAAGAGTGGTCTGTGCCTGGCGCTGACAAGTGGCTGCTCTCCAGTGCCTTCTGCTCTGCACGGGGAAGGGGAAACCAGCCTAGTAAGCACCCAGACTAAAGCTGGCTTCACAATTCAACATGGCTGGTGCGTTGGGCATTGCCTCTGCCCATCCAGGGCCACTCTGCACTGTGGCCAGCGAGGTGGGGGCCTGACCTGACACATGGTATTCCCCCTTCTTTGCCAATGAGAGCCCTGACATGAGATTATAGGGAGGCAGGGGAGGGTGGTCCAAGTACTTATCTCCTATCTTCCTCCCTACAAGGTCAACACTGCGAGCTGTGACCTTGACCTCTCTACCCAACCTCCATCCCTCTTGGTCAGTGACCCACCTGATTATATTTCTATAGGTCTTCTTTTGCAGCGTTGTTGATAATAGTGAAAAACTGGTTGGAGCTAAAGTGTCCAAAAATAGAGGTAGAGTAAGTTAATTATAGAGAAGGCACCTAAGAATACTACGTGGTCTTTAAGAAGCATCTTTCAGGATGAGATGCCACGTTTCTTTCGGTCTGAGACATAGCCACTCGTTATATGTATCACCCATTTCATAGCCCCCTCAGGGGAAAAGAGAGAAGAAACAGCTGGCACGTTTCTTTTGACACTGATTCTGAAACACATCCTAAATTCAGAAACATCAAAGTGTGGGAAAATGTGCAATATGGGAAAATGTAACAATTTGGAGAAAATGTACTCAATATAGTTTTAAATTTAAAAAAAAAAAGTGGTTTAAGAAACATCCTGCCTGGGATTAAGAAAAACAAATGTATATACATATGTAAGCTGTACTCATTCAACAACCAGCTGAGTCTATAAAAACACACACACAGAAGAACAACTGGAAGGAAATCTAAAAAGAGTCTAGCGCAGTGGTTCTCAAAGTGTGTGCCAGGGCACACTGGTGCGCCCTAGAAGATTTCCAGGTACGCCCAAAGAAATATGTGCCTGTTGGGGACCAAAAAACCAAAAGGGTTTTTGGAGTTTAGATTTTGAGGGGACAGAGGTGTGGGGAATTGGCTGTAAACTGACAGTCTGCTTAACCCCCCACCTCACTTGTCTGATTACGTTGCAAAAGGCTGTTAAGCTGTGGTGCTGGATTGTTTACACTACCCCCATGTTCCCTGGAAAGACTGGAGGCCAGTTTCTTCTATATTTTATTTGGTTTAAAGTTAAGATGATATGTATGATGGGGGTTTTCTGCACTCAACACAATTAAGACTAAAAAGAGAGGAATTCTTCAATGTATTGACGAGGAAATGAGAGTTTGCCTTTCAAATATATGCCCAAATATTGAAGAAATCGCTAGGACATATCAGGCTCATGTTTCTCATAAACACATGTTTCTCATTAACACATTCATGCCAGGACCTGCAGAATTTACTAAATCTTACTGACAATGTATCTATATATATAAAAAGATAGCTTTTTTGTAATTTTTAAATTTTTTAACCCCTCTTTTTTGACAAGTTCTAAAAAGCATAACTCAAAAAGTGTAACAAAAATGTTTTTTTTTTATTTATTTATTCATTTTTAGAGATGAGAGAGAGAGGGAGAGAGAGAGAGAGGAGAGAGAGACAGAGAGAGAGAGAAGGAGGGAGGAGCTGGAAGCATCAATTCCCATATGTGCCTTGACCATGCAAGCCCAGGGTTTCGAACCGGCGACCTCAGCATTTCCAGGTCGACACTTTATCCACTGTGCCACCACAGGTCAGACTTAAGATTATAAAAATGTTTTTTAATGTCAGAATAAATTTAATTTGGTTATATTTATTTCATTTAATTATCATAAAAGCACGCTTGGACTTTATATTTTTTCCTTTAATATTTGTCTTAATTATTATAACATATTTCTCAGAAATTTGTATATAGTGTGCCTACAATTATTTGGAGAATTTTAAATGCGTCCTGACTTCAAAAAAAATTTTTTTATTTTTTTTATTTTTCTGAAGCTAGAAACGGGGAGAGACAGTCAGACAGACTCCCACATGCGCCCGACCGGGATCCACCCGGCACTCCCACCAGGGGCGATGCTCTGCCCGCCAGGGGGCGATGCTCTGCCCATCCGGGGCGTTGCTCTGCGGCAACCAGAGCCACTCTAGCGCCTGGGGCAGAGGCCAAGGAGCCATCCCCAGCGCCCGGGCCATCTTTGCTCCAATGGAGCCTTGCTGCGGGAGGGGAAGAGAGAGACAGAGAAGAAGGAGAGGGGGAGGGGTGGAGAAGCAGATAGGCGCTTCTCCTGTGTGCCCTGGCCGGGAATCGAACCCAGGACTTCTGCATGCCAGGCCGACGCTCTACCACTGAGCAAACCGGCCAGGGCCGACTTCAAAAAATTTGAGAACCACTGGTTCTAGCATATGTAACTTTAGGGCATGGGGTTATGAGTGCTTCTGATTTTCTTTGAATTTTTCTGTATTTTCCGCTTTTGTCATCAGAGAACTAAAATAACAATAGCTTCCACTAGGACCTTTCCATGGGTCAGCACTGACCTGTGCTGAATGGTTTATAATTAGGATCCCATTCAGGTCTGACAACTACCTTCTGTGGTATGTGGTATAAATGCTTGTTCTTGCCATTTTGCAGATTATAAAACTGAGGCTCAGAAATGATTGTCATTTTTTCCAAGGTCTCACAACTATTAAGTGGTGGAACGGATTTTCAAACCCCAGTCAATCTGACTCCAGAGCAGAGACCCTTAATCGTCATGTTATAGACCCAGACTGCACCCACTGCTGTTGCTTTACGTGAGAGGGCATCTAAGGCCCATGCCACCTCTTTGCTGACCAGGAAGGAGGCTGAGATGTTGATCACAGAGAGCCCCTTCTGTTGCTACCTAAAGGCTGAGAGCTGGAGTTGAGAACCCCAGACTCTTTGGTCCTGAGCCACCGATGTATTTTGTGACATAAAATAACCACTGTTGGGCTGAGAAAGCCAATACCTCCAGCCCAGTTGACTCAGCCTCTCTCAGAGGGGTTGTGAGCAGAGGCAGGACAAAGGAAGTGGATATTCCCACAGTGCTAGGCTTTGGCAAAACCCCTTCACCCCCTTTTGTGGTTTCTTCTTGTTCTGCTGAAAGCAGCTCTGCTGCTTGCTCAAGAGATAAACATTCCTCACATCATTTCTTCTAGGCCGGGCGACCAAAGGGGCAGCTGGGAGCCCTCCAAATAGGAGGGGGGCGAGTGTGTTCATTTTCTAGAACTCAGCTGGGAATCTTTTCTCTAGGAGACCCCAAGAAACTATTCTAAACAAACAAAAAGGCTGCTGGGGAGACTGGTAACCAGGAACCCAGAGAGGTCCCTGCAGCCCCTGGGAGAAGGACGGAGTCAGCAAACGCTGGCATGGTTGGTATGGGCCGCCAGCTACCCTGCTCCGCAGGGCACCGGACTGTGTGTGTTCATGACAACAGTCCAAGCTGGGGCAGGGCTATCCCATGGTCTGGATGAGGAAAGCTGAGGCAACATGAGGTCAAGGGACAGTCTCATGGCCAGGACATAACCTGAACTCAGAAAGATGCTTTCCTAGCTCTTTTCAACCTGCCTCAGGCCCCAGACTCCTTTAAGAATATGGTGAAAAATACAAACTGTTTTTAAAAATGGGCATAGGCATTTACATGCAAATATTGAGTATAAATTCAGGGAGCTCAGTCAAGTTCTCCTTGAGGCCTTTGATAAGACTCTCCAACAACTGTCCAAAGACATTCACCTCCATCCTCCACCTCTGTGGCCAGGTACAGTTTCCAGGTGAAGGGGAGGGAGGGATGTTGGTCTGCACTTCCCACCCTGAAGGAGAGAATGACCCAGAACTATGTTTTCTCTGTAAGTGTATTGTACACTTATGACCAGAAATCTCTGCATGGTTGGGGAGCCACATTTCTGGCTATTAGAAGATCTTGTCCCCCTCCACCCAATCCTCACTCTGTTGAGAAGTGGGGATGATATGGAGAGGAGAAGGGACTCCTCTGTCCAGTTCTAATAATCTGTATGTATACATACATAAATACATAAAACTCTACCAAACACCTTTGCTATACAACAGCTTCTCTGCACCAACAACAACAAAAAAGTCTAGAACTTCATGATTTGCTTATAGTCATCTCCTTAGGTAGTTCTTTTTTTTGTTGTTGTTGTATTTTTTCTGAAGTTGGAAACGGGGAGGCAGTCAGACTCCTGCATGCGCCCGACCGGGATCCACCCGGCCTGCCCACCAGGGGGTGATGCTCTGCCCATCTGGGGCATCACTCTGTTGCAACCAGAGCCATTCTAGTGCCTGAGGCAGAGGCCACAGAGCCATCCTCAGCGCCCGGGCCAAGTTTGCTCCAATGGAACCCTGGCTGCGGGAGGGGAAGAGAGAGACAGAGAGGAAGGAGAGGGGGAGGGGTGGAGAAGCAGATAGGTGCTTCTCCTGTGTGCCCTGGTCGGGAATCGAACCCAGGACTCCTGCACGCCAGGCCAACGCTCTACCACTGAGCCAACCAGCCAGGGCCTAAACATGAATTCTTAAAGGCCGCAGTCTCCCAAGGTTTTTTTTTGGGTCTGTTTGTTTTTATTATGTATCCCATCAGGCAAAAACTTTCCATCAAGCACCCATTATATCTGTGCATTTTTAAAAACTTATAAAATATGACCTAGGCAGCAAGTTCAGTATATAGAGCGGCAGCCCAGCATATAGACGTCCTGGGTTTGATTCCCGGTCAGGGCACATAAGAGAAGTGACCATCTGTTTGTCTCTCCCTCCTTCTGCCCCATTTCTCTCTCTTCCCCTTTCACAGCCAGTGGCTAGATTGGGTTGGGTGTTGGTGCCAGGCGCTGAGGATAGCTTGGTTGATTTGAGCATCGGCCCCAGATGGAGGTTGCTGGGTGGATCCTGGTTGGGGTGCATGTGAAAGTCTATCTCTCCTCCTCTCACTTAAAATAAATAAATAAAGAAAGAAAGAAAGAAAGAAAGAAAGAAAGAAAGAAAGAGAGAGAGAGAGAAAGAAATTTTATGAATTGTACATACACATCACTGTTCTCATATTTTATGCACAATGATAATAACCATATAAAAATGAAAATTTTAAAGTGCTGAGTAAAAGATTAAGCAATGTTTTTTAATCTCTTGCAAATTGTGACAGTTTCTGTCATTACTAATACCTCCAGGCAGAAAGATGGTCTTGGGGTGAAGAATTTTGTGAATACATGTTTTGTAGACTTCCTGATAATTCTGAATTTTGGACTGTCTTCCTTTGATGTCGATTGGATGGCTGTTTTTTGTTATTACCTTGGCAAAGATCTGATAGAGAACCTGTTCCAGGCCCTGGCCGGTTGGCTCAGTGGTAGAGCGTCGGCCTGGCGTGCAGGAGTCCTAGGTTTGATTCCCAGCCAGGGCACACAGGAGAGGCGCCCATTTGCTTCTCCACCCCTCCCCCTCTCCTTCCTCTCTGTCTCTCTCTTCCCCTCCTGCAGCGAGGCTTCATTGGAGCAAAGATGGCCCGGGCACTGGGGATGGCTCTGTGGCCTCTGCCTCAGGCACTAGAATGGCTCTGGTTGCAACAGAGTGACGCCCCAGATGGGCAAAGCATCGCCCCTGGTGGGCATGCCGGGTGGATCCTGGTTGGGCTCATGCGGGAGTCTGTCTGACTGCCTCCCCGTTTCCAGCTTCGGAAAAATAAAAAAAAAAAAAAAAAAAAAAAAAAAAAGAACCTGTTCCAGAAATCAGACAGCTGCCTCTATAATTTGCTTGCTCTTTATTTGTGCTCGATTTATTAGTACAGCATTTCCTTCAGTCCATGGTTTCTTTGCTGGAATCTTGTTAAGGCACATGTCTAATTTAGTTAGGACTCGATAAGATAGGTACATAATCTGCAAATCTACTTTCCTAAGCCAATGCTTCACAACCCTATGTCACAATATCCTAAAAGCTAACAAACTGTCAAATGGGACTTTGTTATTAAACTCTTTCTCCCTCTTCCCACAGGAGATATGTTGGGAGATGGGTAAGGAGTGACCACCTGCAGCATGACTAAGCCCAAGGGGCCACTGCTACTCCCTCTCTGTGTTACCTCAGGTTCCTTTTTGCCTTTCAGTCCTACAACATATGGCCAACTACTCCCAGTAGGATAGTCCCCCTTTATCCATGGGAGATGTTCTGAGACTCCCAGTGGATACCTGAAATTGTAGATACTACTGAACCCTATACTATCATTTTCCTATACATACATACATACATACATACATACCTTTTCACTAAAAGGAAGAACTGTATGGCTTCTCTCTGGTATATCTGAATTACTACCATCACTACTCGTGTGCTTTGGAGCTATTAAGGAAAGTAAGGGTGACCTGAACACAAGCACTGCGATACCATGGGAGTTGATCTGATAATTAAGACAGCTACTAAGTGACTACCAGGTGGGGAGTGTCTACAGTATGGTGATGCCCGACAAAGGGAGGAGTTAAGTCCTGCACTGGAAGGCACAAGATTTCAGCATGCTACTCAAAATGGTGTGCAATTTATAGCTTATGCATTGTTTATTTCAGGAATTTTCCATTTAATATTTTTGCCCTGCAGTTGACCATGGGCCACTGAAACACAAAAAGCAAAACCTTGGAAAAGGATGACTACTGTATTAACTTCTCTCTGCAAAACTAACTAGTGTGGTCTGTTCTCCTGTCTAGACATTCAAGGATACAGAGAACCAGTGTCAATCCAGAGCCAGTATTAGTAAACCAAATCTCTCTCTTAGCTTTCAAAAGTAATAATCTAGAATTTGCCGCAGACCAGCACAGCTCCTAATTCTGGGTTTTGAGTGAGAACGGTGTGGAATTAAGAAAACAGATTCATTAAGAAAAAAGGATGGGATCGGGAGGACTCTTCAATGCTGATGACAACATCTGAGTGCACCATAGCCCTAGTTTGCTTTATTATATAGTCATATGCAAATCAAGGAGGTCCTTGATACAAAGTTATACATCTGAGGCAAAACAGGAACTCTCCCAAGGCATAAACAGGAATCCCCCCACCATGCATAAGCAAAATCAACCAACATCTGAACAAAGAGTAAGAGGAAGGGCATGTAAATTGCTTCCAGCAAACTAAGCAAGCAAGTGAAGTGGGTGCAAATACTCAGCATCACAGCCAATATGGAGGTGGAGGGGGGGAGAATTTAGCCTTTTGCTAAGCCTCGAATTTACAAAGGCTTTTTGCCACTTGCAGTCTACTACAAGAATTCCTTTCTGGTCCTCAGAAGGTTGTCTCACGCCCCAGGAGCATGATCACTCACTAGAACATTAAGCATATTGACATTTGATGAGCATTTCATCCCCTCCACCATAGGTTTGCTTTATACACACTGCAACAGGCTGCATAATAGCCCCAAAGGTGCCCATATCCTAATTCCCAACACTTATGAATACGTCACCTTACATGGCAAAGAGGCTTTGCAGATATGATTAAGTTAATGATTTTGAGATGGGAGATTATTTAGTGGGCCCAATGTCATCACAGGGTTCTCAGTAATAGGGTGGTAAGGTCAGTGGATATGAAGGGGAAGGGGTGATAGAAGCAGAGGTTGGAGAGATGCACTCTGAAGATGAAGGGAGGGGCCACCAGCCAAGGAAGGCTGCTAAAAGCTTTCATAGGCAAGGAAATGGATTCTTCTCTGGAGCCTCTAGCGTGAATGCAGCCCTGCTGACACCTTGATTTTTAAATGTGTAAGACTCATTTCGGACTTCCAGGTTCCAGAACTACAAGATATTAGGTTTGTGTTGTCTCAAGCTACAAGATTTGGTGTAATTTGTTACAGCGACCATAGGAAGCTGATACACCTACCCAGACAAAAACATCAATTCATTAAATGTTTCTTTTCTAGTCTCTCTAAACAAAGCAAGGAAGTTCACAAGACTTTGAAGCCTGCACACATAAGAAAATTAAAACTCTTGTTTCAGAGAATGCCAAGATGTCCTGTGACTACTAGGAGATTAATTCACTTCATCTGAATCCACTTCGGCTACACTCCAAGTGCTGTAAGACATTGGCGCCAGAGTCTTATAAACTCAACAGTTTCACTTAGGAGCCTTGACTGTTCATCCCAATGTTATTGGCCCAAACTCAGTGATGATGACATTCAAGGCCACTGCTTTTGGGGGCCTAGTTACAGATCAGGTATCAGTATTCATGGCAGCCCTCCCTGTAAGGTGTCACCCATTATACAGATGAGAAAGCAGAGACTCAGAGAATAAGTGGCACACGCAAGGCCACATAGCTAGACACATAGAACCCAGGTTTCCAAAGCTCTGGGTTTTCCTAGCTCATTCTTGCTTCCAATATCACTGACCTTTAATGACCCAGACAAAAAGAAGAGGGTTCCATACAATCAACTCGAGACTGGGGCATGTCATTGACCTGTGTTCATGCTAGGGACGGGCAGTGCTATGTGAGTGCCAAGTGAATGATGAGAATGACAAAGTTGCTACTGATCTGCTTAATTCTCAGTTATCTGTGGCAATGGGTTAATATTAGGTCCAGGGATATTCCTTCCCTCATCCTGGTGTGGTGGCTTACTCACAGACAACGAGCCACAGTGCAGACAAGAAGGAAGAAAACATATACCACAGGCTGCAACTCTATTCCCCACATGTGGCAGTAATTAACCTGGCCAACTTGGGCATTAGCATTAGATAGTGTTGGAATGAGCCCATGTAGTTATCCAGTCTAGCTCGTACCTGCCTAGCTGTAAAATTATAGAGCACCTACATAATGATCCAAAGTTGACTCTTTTTTTTTTTTTTGGTATTTTTCTGAAGTTGGAAACGGGGAGGCAATCAGACTCCCCCATGCGCCCGACCAGGATCCACCCGGCATGCCCACCAGGGGGTGATGCTCTGCCCATCTGGGGCGTTGCTCTGTTGCAACCAGAGCCATTCTAGTGCCTGAGGCAGAGGCCACAGAGCCATCCTCAGCGCCCGGGCCAACTTTGCTCCAATGGAGCCTTGGCTGTGGGAGGGGAAGAGAGAGAGAGGAAAGAGAGAGGGAGGGGTGGAGAAGCAGATGGGCGCTTCTCCTGTGTGCCCTGGCCAGGAATTGAACCCGGGACTCCTGCACGCCAGGCCGACGCTCTACCACTGAGCCAACCGGCCAGGGCCCAAAGTTGACTCTTAATAGAGTATGCGGGCCACAGTGATTAGGATACTTAAAGGGTAACAACAACCTGTGATGTACAAGCTCTTTCTCATCCAATCTTGCCACTTCACATAAAGCAGAGAGGTGGTGTAGTGGAGAGACATATGGGGTCAGACAAATCTTGGTTGGAAGCCTGGCCCAGCAGTGTAACAGATGTGACCTTCTGCAAGTCATGTAACCCCTTAGAACCTCAGTGTCCTCATTTGGAAACAGAACCCTAAATTTGTTATAGTTTCCACACTCTCTGCAAAGCTGTGGACTTTAGGAAAGGCTGGCTCCAGCCCCAGAAGGCATATTCAAGAGCCATCATGATGACTCTAATCCTCTTGCCTCTGGTTAGTTTAAGCAAGAGAATGTGACACAATCTGGCCAATGAGCTGAGGGGCTTCAGGGAAAGATTTTTTTTCTTTTGGCTTTTGGTTTTGCCCTTAAAATTGATACACAGAGAAAGATAATCTTTCTTTTTTTGCTGCATGATAGATGTGATGCCTGAAATAGTGCAGCCACTTGTGAACAAGAGGAGAGTCAGACTAAGGTCAATGCTGACACACAAAGGAGGGCAAACTGTAAAGACAGAAAGAGCCTGGGCCTGCAACAGTGTCCTTGAGCCAATGCACTGACTGTCTCTGGAGGCTTCATTCACAAGGACTTCTTGACAATAAACCTCCTTTTTGTTTAAGCCCCTTTGAGGTAGACTTTCTATGACATATAGTCAAAAGCTACCTGCCTGGTGCAGGGCTGCGTTGAGGATTAAATATGCAAAGTGCCTACTGTAATCCTGGCCTACTGTAATGGCTTTCTTTGCTGTTCAAGTTGATGATATGAGAAACAAAAATAGCAAACTACCATGGTTTCTTCTCCTCAGCTAGAGATATAAACTCCCTAAGGGAGACAATGTCTGGACCACTTTGCTACGTCCCAGTGTCTGATTAATAAACGCTCTGCTACTGACCCAGGGGTAAGCAATGAGGTTTGCTTACTATAGCGAGTAACCATGGCCACAGTAACACTGGGTGAGAAACCACTGTAAAACAGCAATCGCTACTGTTGGTCAAAGGGTACAAATTTTCAACTATGAGATGAGTAAGTTCTGGGGATCTGATGTCCAGTATGGTGACGCAAATGAACAATACTATATTGTAGGCATAAAAAGTGCTCAAAGAGTAAATTGTAACAAACTATAGAAATGATCCCTGAAAGTATAGTCTTGAGAGTAGATGGTAAATGTTCTCACCACACACATATAAAAACAGGGCAACTGTGTGAGGTGATGGGAATACTGATTAGCTTGATTGTAATAATCACAGTGTATCGATATAGCAAACCCTCAGTTTGTATACCTTCAGTGTATATAGTTTTGTCAACTATACCTCAACAAAAATGGAGAAAAATTAAAAAACAAAAAACAAAAGTAAATAAGTGAAATACTGACACATGGAGGAACCTTGAAAACTTTACGCTAAGTTAAAGAAGTCAGTGACAAAAGACCACACAGTGTGCAATTCTCTATATAAGAAATGTCTGGAATAGGCAAATCCATACAGATGGAAGTAAGTGGTTGCCTAGAGCTGAGGTTGTAGGGGAGAAATGGAGAGCGATGATAATGGGAATAGGGCCACTTTTTTTTTTCTTTTTTTTTCTTTTTTCCGAAGCTGGAAACGGGAAGGCAGTCAGACAGACTCCCGCATGCGCCCGACCGGGATCCACCCGGCATGCCCACCAGAGGGTGATGCTTTGCCCCTCTGGGGTGTCCAGAGCCATTCTAGAGCCTGAGGCAGAGGCCACAGAGCCATTCCCAGCACCCGGGCCATCTTTGCTCCAATGGAGCCTCGCTGCGGGAGGGGAAGAGAGAGACAGAGAGGAAGGAGAGGGGGAGGGGTGGAGAAGCAAATGGGCGCCTCTCCTGTGTGCCCTGGCCGGGAATTGAACCCTGGGATTCCTGCATGCCAGGCCGACACTCTACCGCTGAGCCAACCGGCTAGGGCCAGGGCTACTTTTTTGGATGATGAAAATGTTCTAAAATTGACTTGTGGTGGCACAGTGGATAAAGAATCGACCTGGAATGTGGAGGTCACCGGTTCAAAACCTCCAAGCTTGCCTGGTCAAGGCACATATGAGAGTTACTGCTTCCTGCTCCTCCCCTCTTCTTCCTCTCTCTCTCCTCTCTAAAATGAATAAGTAAAATCTTTAATTTTTTTTAAATAAGAAAATGTTCTAAAATTGTGGTGATGGTTGTACAACTCTTAAGTCACTAAAAGCTATTGAATTGTGTACTTTAACAGGCAAACTGTACAGTATGTAAATTATATTGCAATAAAACTTGTGAAAATTTGTATTTAAAAATGACAATCAATTCTTTTTTGTATTACTGTAATTTTATTTTTGTTTTGTTGTTAATTTTTCTGACACAAGGTGTGATCTTTCAATATGCAGATTCAAAAAGGTTTTATCAGGCCCTGGCTGGGTGGTTCAGGGGATAAAACATCCTCTCGGCGTGCTGAGGTTGTAGGTTCAATTTTTGGCTGGGGCACATATGAGAAGAAGCAACCAATGAGTGCACAACTAAATGAAACAACTAATGTGGAGCAATGAGTTGATGCTTCTCTCTCTCTCTCTCTCTCAAATCAATTGAAAAAAATTTTAAAAGAGAGTTTCATCTCTTTTTTAATTTTCCAATTACAGTTATAGATATATACAGTTATAGATATATATATATAGATATATATCTATATATATATTCTATATATATAGATATAGATATAGGTATACAATACAGTGAGTAGACATTTATATAATTTACAGTATGATCACCTTGATAGGCCTAGTAACCAGCTGGCACCATACATAGTTATTACAATATTATTGACTATATTCCCTATGCTGTACTCTACATCCCCATGACTGTTCTGTAACTATCAGTTTGTACTTTTTAATCCTTTCACCTTTTTACCCATTCCCCCAGTCCTCCTCCCATCTGGTAACCCTCAGTCTGTTCTCTGTATCTATGAGTCTGTGTCTGTTTCGTTTGTTTATTTATATTGTTTTTTAGATTCCATGTATAAGTGAAATCGTATGGTATTTGTCTTTCTCTGTCTGACTTATTTCACTTAGCATAATACCCTCTAGGGTCATTCATGTTGTTGCAAATGATAAGATTTCATTCTTTTTTATAGCCGAGTAATATTTCATATATATATCTTTATCCCATTGTTTATTGGTGGGCACTTAGGTTGATTCCACATCTTGATTATTGTAAATAATTCTGCAATGAACATAGGAGTGCATATATCTTTTCAAATTAGTATTTTGGATTTCCTTGGATAAACATCCAGAAGTGGGAAAGCTGGCAGTTCCTTCCTTCCCTCCTTCCCTCTTTCCCTCCTTCCTTCCTTCCTTCCCTTCCTTCTCTTTCTTTCTTTCTCTTTCTTTTTTTTTAGCGAGAGAGAGAGAGAGAGAGAGAGAGAGAGAGAGAGAGAGAGATGGAGAGAGGGACAGATAGGGATAGAGAGGCAAGAAGGGAGAGAGATGAGAAGCATCAATTCCTCATTGCGGCATCTTAGTTGTTCATTTTTTTCTCATATGTGCCTTGACTGGGGGACTACAGCAGACTGAGTGACTCCTTGTTCAAACCAGCAACCTTGGACTCAAGCCAGTGACCATGGCCTTCAAGCCAGCGACCTTTGCGCTCAAGTTGGTGACCTTGGAGTTTCGAACCTAGGTCCTCTGCATTCCAGTCCAATGCTCTATCTACTGCGCCACCACCTGGTCAGGCCATTTTTCTTTTTTTTTTTTTTTGAGGTAATTCCATACAGCTTTCCACAGTGGCTGTACCAATCTGTGTTCCCATCAACAGTTCCCTTTTCTCTACATCCCCACCAACACTTGTTGTTTATTGATTTACTGATGATAGCCATTATGACAGATGTAAGGTGATAGCTCACTGTGGTTTTGATGTGCATTTCTCTGTTGATTGATGACATTGAGCATCTTTTCCTATCTCTATTGACCTATTTCTATATCCTCTAAAGAAATGTCTATTTAGGTCTTCTGACCATTTTTTTAAATGATTAGTTTGTTTGTTTTGGTGTTAAGTTATATGAGTTCTTTTTTATACAAATGTTAATCCTCATACATCCGCAGGTAGGCAGAGGGTCAGCTGATCAGTAGGGAAGCTCTGGGGGTCTGATGGAGGCTGGCTTATCCAGGCTGGGCTCAGCAGGGATGGCTCTCCTTCACATGTGTCCCATTTTCCTCTCAGGACCAGCGGGCTAGTCGGCGCATGCTAGTCAAGATGACGGCAGAGGTACAGGCGAGCAGGCCCAATCCTGAGCCTTGGTCACTGGCCACTTTCCTGTCTCATCTCCTTTGCAGCACCGGTGGCCATTGATACAATGTTGGCAAATGAGACTTAAGTAGAAATCTATGAGACAGTTTCTCAGAAAGTGTTAGCTTTTCCTCATAAAAGAAACATCTACAGGCTTCATCTCTTCCTCCTTTTTTCTTGTGTTGACTACAGGATGTGGTGCCTAGAGCTGTAGCAATATGGCAGCCATATTGTTCCTTACATCACTGAGTATCAATCACTACTGGAGCAGCACAGGCATCTGCTTAGCTCTGGATTTCTTGTCCTGTGAGAAAAATAAACCCCTATATGTTTAATGCCAAAACTATTTCTCACTAAAGCCCCATCGTAACTAAACACGATAGACTAGTGTCAAATGACAAAGCTAAAACAATTTAGTAATGAGTTTGATGTCCTTGATTTAAGGAAAAATAATCCATGAATTGGTGGAGTAAAGGGCTTCACAAGCAGCAGAGCATGCTTCCCAAGGGCTCTTGAGAAAGAGCGAGTCTTATAGAATGTTAGAAGAGGCAACAGGGAAATAGGGCACAATGAGCCAGGAAGTGGAAATTTGCTAATAAGGCCAGTAGGTCCTGTTTTCTTTTTTCTTTTTTTTTTTTTTCCTTTTCCAAGTGAGAGGAGGGGAGTTAGAAAAACAGACTCCCACATGCATCCCAACCAGGATCCACCCTGGAAAACCCTGTGCTGGTCCTGCTTTTTAAGGTAAGCTAGCTGAGGCTGAGTTGGAGGACTGTGATTTGTGTATATTAGGTTTTCTTGACGTGTTTTGTTGGGAAAACAGGTGTGTTAGGCTTGCTCACTTGTACTTTGCCTGATTAGTGCATATAGTCTATGTAGGGCTATGGATGCTTGCCTTAATGCGAATTGTGGATTGCCTGCCTGCCACTGTGAGAGGCTGATTTTTGCTGTTCGTTTGCCTGAGAAGTGGTTTTCCCCTGCTGTTTGTTTGTATGCCATTGTGAGACTCTATTAAACAGAAATGGCCCAATGCTTTCTGGCTCTGCAGTTTCTTTACTGTCTGCCCGAATCCAATGTGGACCTGCCTGGTCTCGGCCATCGGCATTACGTTTCCATATGTGCAGGCTGACGTTTAGGTTCGTGACCTGGGCTGGGGCACTGAGGCAGATGGCCTCCACTTTGTGGGTGCTGGTAATGCTGGTGAATTCGTCTAGTTGGTGTGAGCAAACAGACCTGGCCCCTGCCCTCTGAGAGCTGCTAGTTAGCAAGTTAAAGTCATATCTAATGACAGAAGCATGGATCGATAGTGACTAGAAGATGTTATTGCAAAATGTTATCACATATGTAATACAGAAAAAACTTGATCAAAAACCTGAAGATGTGTGACTCAAATCAATTATTTTCTGCATCAGCAATCAGCTCCAACAGGGACTGATAAGTGGATCAACTGGGTGGTCCCTGACATCCCCCTCACCTCTGTGAACTTTAGTTTCTTCACCTGCTGATTAAGTAGTTAACTCACCTGACTGTTAAATTCTCTTCCAGCTCAAGTGTTGCCTATCCTGTGATTAACCCTATATTACAAGGAAACAGAATATTTTGGAAAAACATTTCACTTTACTAGTATTTGGGCAGAACCATAATTATACATAACAAATAATAATTAATAGAAAAGATTTCCCACTGATTAGAGAAATTGACACAGTGCCATCATCTTTACAGAAGAAAATGATTGATTGGGAGATGCACTGCGAAAACGTCGCAGATGGAATGACCATCAGCAAACATTTGATAAGTGCCTTCTATACAAGGCATCCATATAGAGCTGAAAACCCAGTGACACACACACACACAAAGTATCAAGCCTGGTCTCTGCTTTCAAGGAGCTTAAAATTTAATTAAGTCAATGGTATATATGTAACAACAGGACTGACCTTCCATGAGACATGCCAGCATGGCCTTACAGTGTTTTACAGCCTGGATGGTTCTGATGGTTCCGTACAGATGTCCTTGTGGAATGCTATTTTTGGGTAAAAGAAAATAAGTCTCAGTGCCAAGAATCAAATGTGTGAAAGAATCACATGTGTGATAATATGAACCAGTGGTTTAAAAACATGTTAGTCACAGAAACCATTCTTCCAAACAAAATCTTAAGCTGAAGCCAAATACATATTACATATAAAAGCATACAAACATACATATGTATATATGTTAGAGCTGCTCTGGTTAAAATGTGGAGGTAAAGGCCTCTACGTGGTTAGGACCCCCCCCCCCCCAATGTGATAGTCACACAGGGGAGAGGACGTGAGTCTGTCCTTGCTGTCTACATGAGACAAGTGGCCCCTCTGAGTCTGGTTCTTCATCTGTAAAAGGGGAACCAAATGAGAGGACGATGCAAAGTACCCAGACTCCATAGGTCTGGAAGGGTGTTGTCAGCTCTTGACATCCCATCACCCGTATCATTCTGAAGAAACCTGCTCTGCAGCGATCCTTTTCACCCAGAAGTTGTAATCCTGACCCAGCTTGGATCTTCAGCCATTCTAGAGGGGACAGGGCAGCAGGATTTGGAATTAGGAAACCTTTGTTCTAGTCTAAGCTCTTCCAGCATCTACTCTCCTTCCCTGAGACTGGACTGCTTTCTTTGCCAGGTGAGTATAATGATCTATTGATTTTAAAGCATGTCACAAGCGTTAAATGAGGCATGAAAGTGCTTTGTCCCCTGGCGTTTCTGCCCTTCCTGCTTTCAGAGCCAAAACCTTTAGTTTGGACTTGCCAGGAGGCACTGCGTGCTGCCAGCCTCGAGACCTAGCTCTGTCATTTGCTAGCTGTCTGTCCTTTGGCAAGGGACTTAGTGCTCTGTGCTCCGTGCACAGAACCCACTTGATAAATGGCAGCGACTGTGATGATCTATTGTCATTACTGTTCTCTGACTCAGGAATGGCTTGAGCCAAGCTGGGGGTGTTGAAGGGAGGATGGTGTCTGTGATATAAACACACACAAATACACTTAGGAAAGGGGTACTCATTTGGTGTCAAGAACTTGTTCAAAGTCCAGGTGAGATAAGGCAGTTCTCCCCCTGGACCCATTTTCTGAGCTTTTTGTGGAACCCCTACCTACTTTGCAGCCATCTTGTAAAGTAAATAGTTTTATATCCGTTGTGCAGAGAAGAGGGGTGTAATGAGTGGTGAGATTCAAATAATTTAACAACCAGTTCTCTGCCCTAATGACCTTTCAAGTATAAATAAATGATATGCCAAAAGGTAGTTTATTATTTTATGAATTTAATACTTAAATAAGAACAATAAAAGAGGTACAAAACTAGATTATAAGAGTTTTAAAATATTAATAAAAGTATTAAATAATACCTGACAAAAACAATAAAACTGTTATTTAAGATCTTTCCATATTGCTTCTTGATTGGCATTCTCACTTGCAATTTCTTCGCTTTTATCGTAGCTTCCTATTGGTTTCACTCCTTGAGGATGGTATGAACATTACTATGGGTGCTTAGAATACACTGTTGCACAGATGAACATTAAAAAAGAGCAAGGAGGTCCTGGCCGGTTGGCTCAGTGGTAGAGCGTTGGCCTGGCGTGCGGGAGTCCGGGGTTCGATTCCCGGCTAGGGTACACAGGAGAAGCGCCCATCTGCTTCTCCACCCCTCCCCCTCTCCTTCCTCTCTGTCTCTCTCTTCCCCTCCCGTAGCCAAGGCTCCACTGGAGCAAAGTTTGCCCGGGCGCTGAGGATGGCTCTGTGGCCTCTGCCTCAGGTGCTAGAGTGGCTCTCATTGCGGCAGAGCGATGCCCCAAGATGGGCAGAGCATCGCCCCCTGGTGGGTGTGCCGGGTGGATCCCGGTCGGGCGCATGCGGGGGTCTGTCTGACTGACTCCCCGTTTCCAGCTTCGGAAAAAAAAAAAAAAGAAAAAAGGAAAAAAGAAAAAAAAAAAAAAGAGCAAGGAGCCTGACCAGGAGGGGGTGCAGTGGATAGAGCGTCGGACTGGGATGCAGAGGAGCCAGGTTCGAAAACCTGAGGTTGCTGGTTTGAGTGTGGGATCAGAGACATAACCCCATGGTCACTGGCTTGAGCCCAAGGTTGCTGGCTTGAGCAAGGGGTCACTCGGTCTGCTGTAGCCCCCCAGTCAAGGCACATATGAGAAAGCAGTGAATGAACAACTAAGGAACCGCAATGAAGAATTGATGCTTCTCATCTCTCTCCCTGTTTCTCTCTCTCTCTCTCTCTCTCTGTACCCCCCAAATAAAAAAGAGTAAGGAATATAAATATGTGATTTCCACATTGGGTGGCTGTCCAGGCGCCCACCTTAGAGAAACCTTGATTACAAGTGCCACTTTAACAACTGGTTTGCTGAAATCAACAAAAAATTAAGTATCAGTTCTGCCAAACTGGTGTGAACCAGCTGAATCCCACCACTGGATGTAATGCTGGTGGCCAAGGCCAGGCAGGTTCACATTGGATTCAGGCAGATGGTAGAGGAACTGCAGAGCTGAAAAGCACAGGGGCATACCCATTTATTAGAGTCTCGCAGCAGCGGATGAGCAAACAGGCAGGGAAAACCACTTCTTATAGCAGCAAGGTGAATGGACAGCAAAAACAATCCTTTGCAGGGGCGGGCAGGCAGGCGATCTGCAACCTGCCAAGTCAAACCACCTGTAGCCTTACACAGGCTATGCACACGTGGCTCTGCCACATGCTCACACACTAATCATGCAAAATGCAAGCAAGTAAGCAAGCCTAACACAGCTGTTTTCCCAACAGATGGAGAGGGTGAAGAGGTATGCCTGACACATTGCCCCTTTTGTTAGGGAAGCAGATGTTTTCAGAAACACCTGGGAATACTTGCTTGGGTCTTACAGGCGAGTATTGGATCGCAGGGTCATTCCTGTATGGAAGGGAATTTGGCACGTAAAAAATTTGTTTTCCAATCTTTATAGTCTGTAGCAAGAGACCAGGTTGGGAGTGGCTTTCGGGTAAAGTTTATTAGCAGTGTTGCACATTCCCAGCCCTTGCCCCAAAGACTGGAGAGGTGTCCTGGGGCTGCCCTATTGCAGTATCACAAACCAGGGGACTTAAACCAACAGAAATTGATTCTCTCACAGTTCTGGAGGCTTGAAGTCTCAAGTCAAGGTGTTGGCAAGGCTGCCTCTCTCTGAAGGCACTAGTGGAGGATCTTTTCTGTCCCTTCCAGCTCCTGGCGGCCCTGGGTGTCACTTGTCTATGGCTGCATCACTCCAGCCCTCATATAGACTTCCTGTGTCTCTTCTTAGGACACCAGTCCTCTTGTATTAGGACTTACCCTAATGACATTATCTCAACCTTATTACATCTGCAAAGACCCTATTTCCAAATAAGGCCATATTCACAGGGACCAGGAGGTATGATTTCAACATATATTTGGGGGGACACAATTCAACACACGAGAGAGACAACATCAGCCCTCTGTCTTCTTCCTCAGGGAAGGTAAAGGGCCATCTCTCTCCATGATCTTCTTTCAAGATCAGACAGCACCCTTCACCACCCCCTTCCCACTCGTGTGGCCTTGGGTCACCCTTGCCTGAAGAAGGGTGTTCCCATTCTCCTCCTTCCTCACATCCCGTCCTCGACACGAGTCCCAAAACCTACAAGAGACAAAACGGTTTTCAAATCCTACACTGATCTGCTCAGCATCAAATCCTTCTCCCACCTGAAACCAGGCCTTCGACATCCACTTCCTCCCTCGATGCTCAGAGCTCCATGGGCTATCATTCTAGGCAGTGGCTCAGCCCCTCACTGGCCCAGTACCGGCAGCGGTTAACCATCTCCGGCTGATGCTTATATGCAGCCAGAGCTGCAAGTCCCTTCTCTAGTCCTCAAGCTTTGTGATGGGATGAGAAACTGCTCAGGAGCCCTGCTTGAAGTCACACTGCTTAACAACCATGATATCAGGGAAGGAGGTGCAATAAGCATTACACCTGAGGATCATAATCCCAACTGCTTATATTTATTGAGTACTTGCTACAAGCCAGTTTTTTACACCAACCATCTTTGACTCTATGAGGTAGAGCTACTAAAAGATGGAAAGCAACTTATCCAAGTGGACCCAGGGCTGTGATGTACAAATGCTTTGGCTGCTTGCTTACTTCTTTTTCTGGAGGGGAATGCACTTTTCTGGAACCTTACCCCAGAGGGTGAATGAACTGTGTCAAAAGACTTTACCAAGATTCCTTCTAGTCCTAGGAACTTAGAGAATGCTAGGATAAAGTATGGTTAGACGTATCTGATTCCCTGGTCTTCATAACTAGTTAACCACAAGAAGAGGGCACATGTGTCTGATTTCCATCTACGTCTTAAGCCACTTTATGTCTTGCACAGGGAACAGAAGTTCTTGCAAACTAAATGGTTGAACATATGACTGGAGGTACAACAGAATAAAGAAATGAAACTGCCTAATCCCAAATTTGTTTCTCCCCTATCTAGTGTCTCCAGCCCTAGAACTTCATTCACCAAGAGTAGAAGAGTGTTCATTTCCACTGCTGCATACAAGTTAGCACAAACTTAGCAGCTTAAAACAATGCCCATGTATCATCTGACAGTCTGTAGGCCAGAAATCTGAATAGGCTCACTGGGTTCTCCGCTTAGGTGTCTCAGGTGAAAATGAAGGTGTTGCGCAGCTGGGCTCTCGTCTCATTCAGGTTGTGGCAGAATCTATTCTCTTGATGTTGTAGGTCTAAAGACCATGCTGGCTTTAGGCTGGGGCCACTCTCTGCTCCTAGAAGCCACTTACATTCCTTTCCATGTGGCCCCATCTGTCTTCAAAGCAGCAACAGTGTGTCATGTCCTTCTGATCCTTCTAATATCTCCGGGTCCCCTTCTGCCACTAGCTAATGAAGACTCTCTGCTCTTAAAAGTTTCACCTGATTGGGTTAGGCCCACCCAGATAATCTCCATGTTTTAAGTTCACCTGACCTTGGACCTTGGCAAAAATCTCTTTACAGTAGCACCTAAATTAGTGTTTGACAACCATGGGCTGGAAAACCTAGGAGGCATCCTTAGCATTCTGCCTACCCTGGGAGGTCTCTGTTTGGTTAGCTGCAAACAGAGCCCCTCCTCTGGACCTCTGGGCAGGGAAGGCACTCTCTTCCTCCTTCCTGGTATAAAATGGGCCCTCTTTTGGTACAGAGGAATTTGTAAGAATTCACCTCTTACAGTGAAGGAAAAACATAACAGAGTCCTGATCCCCATTGGGAAACCCAAATATTCATACTGAACAAACTTGTCTTCTTTAAGCTGTGGGACAGGCCATCCATTGAGTTTCCCAACAAACACATAAGATTCTTCCTCACTAAGCAGAGATCATTCTGAGAGCAACATAAGATATCTACAAAGGGCCGCCAAGCTGTCAGCGTGCAGGCCACAGGAGCTTTGGACAATTCTGCCCTTCCCCTCACACTACTGGGTTGAATAGTGTCCCCTTGGAAACATATGAATGTGACCTTATTTGCAGATGTAATATGGAGAGTTAAATGAGGGCATACTGAATTAGGGTGGGCCCTAAATCCAAAGACTGATGTCCTTGTGAGAAGAGGTGTTAGGTCCGAGTTTGGAGGAAAGGGACCGAAGGGTGTGAGGGGCTGGGAGCTGGAAGAAGACATGCTGAGCCGTAGGCAGATGCTACATGCTTTACTGGGCTGTGGTGGTGGCAGCCAGATGCAGTACTAGGTCAGCAGCGGAGTTTTATAGTAAATCACACAAAAGTAGCACCAAGCCATGATTACAGAGATGTTACATAAATGAAGATTACATAAGGCAGCAGGGGGCGGGGGCTGGCTGGTTGGCTCAGCAGTAGAGCGTCGGCCTGGCGTGCGGGGGACCCGGGTTCGATTCCCGGCCAGGGCACATAGGAGAAGCGCCCATTTGCTTCTCCACCCCCACCCCCTCCTTCCTCTCTGTCTCTCTCTTCCCCTCCCGCAGCCAAGGCTCCATTGGAGCAAAGATGGCCCGGGCGCTGGGGATGGCTCCTTGGCCTCTGCCCCAGGCGCTAGAGAGGCTCTGGTCGCAGCAGAGCGACCCCCCGGAGGGGCAGAGCATCGCCCCCTGGTGGGCAGAGCGTTGCCCCTGGTGGGCATGCCAGGTGGATCCCGGTCGGGCGCATGCGGGAGTCTGTCTGACTGTCTCTCCCCGTTTCCAGCTTCAGAAAAATACAAAAAAAAAAAAAAAAAAAAAAAAAGGCAGCGGGGGCACATGTGTACTGTCCCTGCCTGTTTCCCTTAGTCATGCATGGCTGGGTATGATGTAGCAGATCTGTCCACACGGACTCTATCTTGTGCAGGCTATTTACCAATTCTGGGGAGACCAACTTTCCCACAGCCCACCCTTTAAACAGTCTGTACTTGGGAGGGTACACGGGCCCAGGGTGCTGCTCCTTGAGCCCATAGGCCATAACAACAGTATAGGGAGCAGCAGCCTACTACTAGGAGGCCACGAGAACCAGAGAAACTGCAGTCCACCTCCAGGTGGATGTTAGATCATTCCACCACGTCTGAAGAGGGTCGTGGGAAAGGGCCCGTATAGCTTGCACCTCAGTATCTGTCCCTTGCAGAGCTTGGGCTACATTTCTTTGATTATCTGGTATATACACACAACGCTCTACATGGAGGAGAGCACACGTACTTCCTTGGGTAGCTGTCAACAGATCCAAGGCCATCCTATTTTGTAACACCACCTTATGCATCCAAGTAGTTTCATCCATCATCAGAGTTAGGGCCTGCTGGGTTTGATCTAAAGCCCGGGCTATGTGCTCAGCTAAGGCCGTCACCTCTAACTCTACTTTATAGCCCCTCCCCTCCACACCCCAGGAAAAAGACAGCTAAAGAATAAAACCATCAAGCAGTATGTTTCTCTCTATGCCAGTGGTGGCACACCATGTCCCAATTGTGTGGGATTTCCAGTAGGGCCTTTAGAACGTGCCCTGCAATATGTTCCCCAAGTATACCTCCCAGTCCAGTTGGTGGGGAGATATGGCCACCGTATCCCTGCAAACCCGCACGTAACCTGGGGGTACCATGTCTACTGGTTTGGTGCCAGTGTGCTTTTGACCATTCCATTAGTGGCCAGGCTTTGTTACAAAGGTGATATTAACTCTTTTGGGATCCACCCAGCTCGGCAATGTCCTGTCTCCCATTGCTGCTCTATGCAATGGGGAGCTTTTGCACGGAGTTCTACTTGCTCTCCCAGAAGTCAGCCCCACCCATTCCAGATTGCATATCCTATAAATGGCCACAGATGTGGTAGTCATGCAGTAGCAGTGTTTCAGTGGCACGCTGCATCTCAGGCCACCTGTTGGATAGGTCTTGAGTAGCTAGCCAGGACCAGTTGTCCATGGTCGCCAGTTGGATATGCTATAGGAATCCACTGGTGGCACCAGTAGACAATTCAGTGCACACCCAGCAATGAGACACATTGTACACTTGAGCATAAGTGTGCGCCCAGGACACAATGCTGTTAGCCGAAGTCATCCCGGCCAGAAAGACAATAAAGAAACAGACACCGTTAAAGGCAGGTCACACCCCTCAGACAGGATGCAAGCTACTTTCTTACTACGAGATGAGATGGTAGCAGGCAGTGGGGGATGTTCTGATCGATGATACCACACCAGTTCCCCCTTGGGGATTCCTGTTGTGGGAACAGGGAACAAAACCGGTATACAGGGGACAGGTCAAACAGCCACAGCGAGGGTGTCCTTCAATAAGGTACCTTTCTTCTGCTGTGGGGCAGAAACTGTCTGCATCGGAGGCCAAATGACAAGAGTGGGGGAGACTTGTAACTGATACTCTAGCCCGGTCCCCCAGGGATTTACTCAAACAATCCAGGGAGTACCAGACTCAGTGGCTATCCATGGCTGTGACCACAGGGCCTCCCCTCTTCCAGAGGGAAGGAGGCCTGCAGGAGCAGGGCCCCCACAGGGCCATTCCTTGGCTTAACAAGTCATCCTCTGTACTTACTCTCAAATGCAGGGCTTGGGGTCGCTCCTGTAGCATCCTGTCTATCTAAGACAACCCCATGTGTCTGGGTGCTGCTTGTTGAGTTGGTATACAGTGGAATCTAAATGCTGTGCCCACCCCTTCAAGCTGGGGTGGTGGTGGGGGGATCATGCCTCAGTTGTAACTTTTCCTTCAACAATCCATTATACCATTCAGTGATTTCTACTGCTTGGGGCCTATAGGGGACATAGAACTGCCAGGTCACACCCATCTCCTCAGCCTAGGCTTGTACCAAGCACCTATCAAAATGGGTTCCTCAGTCACTCGCAATGCTCAAGGGACACTTATACAGGGCACAGAGGTGTTCCAAAGCCTGTATAGTTGTCTCCTGTGTGGCCTTCTTGGCGGGGTATGCAAACAGAAAGCCAGTGGTCATGTCCACGGCAGTCAAGCATAAACATGGCCTTCACCTTTGGCAGAGGTCCTACAAAATCTACCTGCCAATATTGCAAAGGTGCTACATTACAGGATACCTGCCTGCTCTTGGACTGCAACCCAAACTTCTTGGGGTGTGTCTGTGCACAGGCTGAGAGCCCTCGTGCTGCCTATAGTGTGTCCAGGGGGACCACCTCGAGTCCCCAACAGTGGCTGTAACACAGTTTTGGGATTAGCATACCCCAGGGGCCGATGCAACCATCTGGCAGTGTCTGTTGTGGGGACGCGGAGACTACGTACCTGTGCCAGGGTGCTGGCTTCATCATTTCCTGGGCTTAGGAGAGGACGATACTCACTCAATTGGTAAATAAACACCTGTTTTGTGGGGCCCAGAGCCCACAACTCCTGGCACATAGCCTGCCCCCAGACTGGGCGGTGCCCCACAAGCCACTTCTGTTGCTTTCATTGTGGGAGCCACAGTGTAAGACCCCGGTACATGGCCCAGCTGTCCGTACCAATATGTAGGGGCCCACTTTCCTTACTGTTAACTATCCATAGCTCAGCCCACTGGCTGCTTTGCCCTGTCCTTGATTTGACCCACATTTTATCCATGTCCAAGTGGACGGCCACTGCATATCAGCTGCTAGGATTCCCCTGGCTAGACCCATGTGTATACCAGGCATCTAGCCATAAGGGAGGCATCCCTTTACAATAGGGACTGGGGGTGACATCAACCCCATGCATAGCATCTGGCAACTATGCAAAGGTACTGGGGCCCAACACTTTTTGCAGCTCCTGAGTCAGAGGGCTAGTACTCAGTACAGCTCTCTGTTCTAGATAGGCACCCCATTTAGCCAGAGCAGGGGTTTGCGCTATGCCCAACTTGGGCGCAGACACCCATGAGTGCACCCATCTGGCTGTGGGGTAGGCAGTGTGGACTTGCACCTGCCCCTGCAAGGTAATGGATTCACAGGCCTGCAAGGCTGCATAGACAGCTGCTAACTGTTTCTCCACCAAGGAGTAGTGATTCTCAGCACCTTTCCATAATTGGGACCAGAAGCCTATTGGGGTGCGTTGTTGCCTGGTCTTCTGTCATAGGTCCCATCTAAACCTGTCAGGGGATACAGTAACATCTGACTGGAAAGGCTTAGTGGCATCAACTACTTGTAGGGCCTGTGCCTGGGCCACTGCCCACTTGGCATCCGTAAAGGCTCGCTCTGAGTCTGAAGTCCAACCTCAGACTTCCCCCTTCCGACACAGCTGGTAGAGAGGGCGAATGGTCTGTGCTAGACGGGAAATAAACAACACGGATACTCCAGGAGACCCTGCAAAGGTCTGTAACTGACCATCTGTGGTCGAGGATATGCTTGGACCTTATCTATTACTGCTCTAAGGATTACCTTGGTTTCAACCAGACAACTCTCAAGAACCTGACAGATATACCAGTCCTTGTACTTTGTTGGCATTAACAGCCCAGCCCCATGTTTCTAAGGCACTTTTCAAACTCTCTGCTGCTGTCTCTAGATCTGTAAGAGAATCAGAGGTTAGCATTATATCATCAGTATAATGAAAGAGGGCCACCATGGGTGGCTAAGCCCACAGGGCCAGATCTTTGACCACTAAATCATGGCAAATGGTCTGGCTGTGCAAATAGCCCTGCAGCAAGACAACAAAAGTCTATTGACGCCCTTCCCACTTGAAGGCAAATTGTTCCTGGCTCTCCAGGTGGATGTCAATACAGAAGAAAGTGTTGACCAAGTCCACTACATAGTGCTAGTGTCCCAAAGTCAGAGTCAACCTGTCCATTAAATCCAGCACTGATAGAATGGTGGCATGAAGTGGGGGAGTCACCTTGTTCAATTCCCAGAAGTCAATTGTCATGCACCAGGTCCCATCAGGCTTCTTCACTGGCCACACTGGGGAATTAAAGGGGCTATGCGTAGGCCACACTATACTAGCTTTCTCTAGTTGGAGGATAGTCCATCCTATCACCTTATATCCCCCAGGCAAATGATATTGACTCACCTTCACAATTCACCTGGGGGTAGGGAGCATCACAGCCTTGTGATGTGGGTGGCCTCTTAGGGCTGGCTTTATGGCTCATACTTGCAAGCAGAATTCTCCTTGCATGTTGGCAATAGTAAGCCCCTTCAAAACATCCATCCCCAAAATATACTCCGGTATAGGGGAAACATACACCGTGTATGCTTGCGGTGGCAAACGCCCAATGCCTGACGCGAGCATGGCTTGTCGCACTCGAACTGCCGGCCACCATAACCATCAATGTGTGCTATGGGCCCCAAAACCTCCCTGGGTTCCCATATAACAGGACACCTGTACAGTCTGCACTGGTGTCCACCAAAGCCAGGACATGCTGAATATTCCCAGGGGGACCAGTAAATAGTTAATTCAACATGTAGCCTCTGGTCTTCTGGGGTTCCCCCCTAGCCGGGTATCTTGGCCTGACCCCTAGTCAAGGAGGGAAAAATCCTCCCCAGGGGTACTCAGAAAGTCTTGGATCTGTATAGAGCGTGCAGAAGCCTTTCTGGCTCCATACTTGGTGGCCTTCTGGAACCTCTGCCCCTTTGGCAGCTGTTGCCACAAGGCAAACAGGACATCATTTGGCTGTTGCTCTATTTTGTCTTTCTCTACCCTGGCTGCTAATAAATCAATCCACAGTTGCAGGTGGGAGACTTTCTGGGACCCCTCCCCATTAGGGCTTGCCTGAGCTACCTTTGTTTCCCCCTTCTGCCGTATGAGATGTGCTGTTCTGTGACCCAGTCTTTGGTTTCCACGTCACACAAGCCCACCATGGCCATTATTACCTCGTGTATGTGTCAATCCACTTATGGGTGAGGATGGCTGCCAGAGACCCAAATGCTGCAGGTGGCGCAGAAGCCAGGATCAAGTCCTTCATGCAGGTGATAAAGCGCTCATCATCCAGCCCCTGGGTGTTCAAATTAAACATTTTCTGGTGCATACCCATCTCCTAGATCAACTGCACCAGATCAATGTAGGTAGTCCACTCAGTTACCCCCTTGGGGAGTTCTTTGACATAATGCCAAACTGTATGGACTGTGGCCATCAGCCAGTGCATCAGCGAGTGATCATCCTGAGCACCTCCCAGGTGCCGGCTGATCTGCAGTCGCTGTCTCAAGGACAGATATATGGTGATGGAGGCCAACTTCTCCATTTCATCAGGTGATAACTGCAGATTGTCTGCTCTTTTGTCCCATAAACAAAGGAGACAAGCTAGGATGGGTTCCCGCAGACACTGCCAGCTCTGCTTCCTGAGCTCCCACAGCTCAGTGGGAGTGTAAGTAGTGTATGAGGTAAATTATGTCACCGCCAGGTGGCCCTATGGACCACCCCGCTGAGCTAGAGGCTGGTCATGCTCAGCCTCCACTTCACCATCAGGTGTGCATGGAATTCTGGGCCAGGGTGGAACCTTCCTGGCCTGCCCCGTTCCCAAGCTCACCAGTGTCCAGAGACTCCAGGATCTCCCCAGACAAGAAAACTCTTGTCTACGGCCATACCACCCTGAACGCACCCGATCTCGTCTGATCTTAGAAGCTAAGCAGGGTCGGGCCTGGTTAGTACTTGGATGGGAGGAAGCTCTTGCTTGAGAGCTCATACACGGATTTCCAGCCATTCCTCTGCAAGCCACCGATCTTCCACTTGAGCTTCACAAGCCAGAGTGCTTTCATGCAGCCACTTCAAGACTGTGAGGAACAGCCGGCCAACTCGGCCAGCTGCAACCTGAGACTTCTCAGGAATTGTGTCTTCAAGGACTCGCAGAGCCTTCTCTAAAGCCTGCAGGCTCCCATCTACCTCACCCCACTCCTCAGGAGGGGTCCAAGATGTTAGGACCGTCGCCACGGGGTACCATAACCCAGTCTGAGGCCACATGTCCTCTGGTGGAGTGGTGGGGACACTTACCCCATCCTGCCAACTATGCCAAGTGTTGGGTCCAAGTTCGGAGGCAAGGAATGAAAGGGTACAAGGGGCCGGAAGCTAGAAGAAGACGCTTGGATCTGTAGGCAGATGATACATGCTTTATAGGGTGGCAGTAGCAACCAGATGCACTATGGCGGCAATTGCCTATTTCAGCATGCAGGAGTTTTATAGTAAATAACATAAAAGTGGTACCAAGCCATGATTAGAGGTTACACAAGTGAAGGTTACATAAGGCGGGAGTGCATGCATATTGTCCCTGCCTGTTTTCCCTTAGTCATGTGTGGCCGGGTCTGACGTAGTGGACCTGTCCATACTGACTCCATCTTGTGCAGACTGTTCATGAATTCTGGGAAGATCAGCTTCCTTGCAAGAGGGAAATTTGAACACAGACACACACAAAGAATTCTACATGAAGGCGGAGTCAGAGATGGGACTGATGCAACTAACTGCAAGGCAAGTGCTACTGGCAATTACCACATGCTGGGAGAGAGGCCGGACAGCTTCTGTCGGAGCCCTCAGAGGAGCCAGCCCTGCTGGCACTTTGACTTCAAACTTTTAACCTCCAGAACTGAAAAAATAAATTTCTGTTGTTTTAAGCCACCACGTTTGTACTTTGTTACAGTGGCCCTAGGAAAATAATATACCCACTATGAGAATGTTGTTATTGTTTCTTAAGTTTAAATTCTGGTTGGCTACAGACCTTGCTACTCATTTTATTCAACCACCTCCTTTCAGTCATTACTCTCTGACTCTTCAAAAGCATTTTAATTTGCAATGCCTCGTTTAATTAATATATTTAACAAAACTGGGTTTCAAAAGCAAATACCTCATACTCTATATAAGAGTAAACTTCAGCCTGACAGTTGGTGGCACAGTGGATAGAGTGTCAATCTGAGATGCTGAGGTCCCAGGTTCGAAACCCTGAGATCACTGGCTTGAACACAGGTTCATTCAGCGTAAGCGCAGGCTCACCAGCTTGAGCGTGGGGGCGCTGGCTTGAGTGTGGGATCATCAACATGATCCCATGGTTGCCGGCTTGACCCAAGGTCACTGGCTTGGCTGGAGACCCCTCATCAAGGCATTTCTGAGAAGCAATCAATGAACAACTAAAGTTGTTGCTTTTCATCTCTCTCCCTCCCTCCCTATCTTTCTCTCTCTCGCTTATAAAAAAAAGAGTAATCTTTAAATGGATCAAGGATCTAAATATGAAAAAATAAAACCATAAACATAATAGAAGAAACATGGGTTAACTATAAGACATCAATACATTTAACTACATAAAAATAAAAGCAACTTCTTCAAGGTTAAAAAAACCACCAAAAATGAAGTCAAAAGCAATTGAAAAACTAGGAGAGAATATTTTCAACTTGTCATAAATATCTCAAATATCTAAAGAATTCTTTTAAATGGACAGAAACAAAAACTCAAAACCTGATAGAAAACAAGCAAAGAACATGAACAGGCAATTTATTTTTAATAAGATATAAGAATGGTATCCACACCTGGCTCTTAGACCTCCCCTCACCCCAGGATTCTGAATTCCTTATTATAATTTAATCAATGTTTTTGCTCAAACTAGGTAAAGTAGACTCTACTGTTTGTAATTCATCGGCACAGGCTATCTCCAGATATCAATTCATCTTGAAGCATGGAGACTTTCCAGCATACACTACATTCAAAAATGATTTGCACCAGCCTCTGGAGACAGTTTTAAAAGAGGAGTTCATGAGTGTATTTTCAAGCAATCCCAGTTTAATTGCAATGAGAGTGCTGCCTTGCGGGGTGACTGCTTTGAAGGAAAGAGAGTAACTGGATTGGGTGACCTCTGGCATGTTTGTTCGAAAAGAAACTTTCCATATTTTGAGTTACACCTTGTCACAGAAACAAAATGTTACCTGCCTTTGGAATGTGTTTTTCACCTGTACTTGAATACGGGTGTGTCTTGTGTCTTGTTTCAAACCAAGCTGTGAAGACTTGATTAGGATGGCATTGGGAAGCAATCTAGTCCTTCCCCATCTTTATCTCTGCTTGATACTTCTGGAACACCCAAGCAGGATTCTCCAGAGGAGGATCTGGTTTCAGTCTGATGCAAATTCTAGTGTAAGCAGAACTGTCTTTTGAAACTCTGTTGTAGACTGCAAGCTGACAGGGTCCTTGAGGTTTAAATTTTGGGGGGACCCAGGTGTGGGGGACTGGCAGTGGGCTGACAGTCTGCCCAATCCCTCACCTCACTTGCTTTCTTGGGTTGCTGGAGGTGTTCCCCACACCTTCATGTTAGCTGTGATGCTGGAGTGTTTCTACTAGTCCCATCCCCACTTGTTTGATTAAGTTGCTAGAGACAATTTACATGCCCTTCCTCTCACCCTTTGTTTGTTCTGATGTTGGTTGATTTCAGTTATGCATAGTGGTGGGATTTCTGCTTATGCCTCAGATGTGTGACTTTGTATCAGACTTCCTTATTTGCATATGGCTCTGCACTATATAATAAAGCAGATTGGGGGCGGGGCTTTACTTTTGCTCTGGCTTGCCATCAACTTGCAGAGGCCTCCTCATCCTATCCTTTTTTATCGGAGTTTATTTCTTCATTCCACACCGTTGTCACTCAGGACCTGGATGGTTACTAGCCACGCTGGTCCTTGGCAAAACTCAATCAACAGAACACAGAAACAACCTGAATGTCCAACAAACAATAGGGGATTAGTTGAATAAATCATGATACATCCAAACAAGATTCTGGGCTGCCTTTGAAAGCCATGATTTATAAAAGAACCCATGATATGCACAGGCATCTGGGATAGGTAACATGGAAAAAAAACGGATCATGAAATGTAGAGTACAATCCTATTTTTGTGGAGTATCTCATTTTTGTAAAACTAAGTGTGCATAAATATATATGAATACAAGAATGTCTAGAAAACTTATTTCAAAATGTTAACATTGGTTATCACTGAGAAGTGAGATTATTTGTGCCTGTTGCATTGTTTTTTAGTGAGATATAGTCTCTTTACAAGAAGCATGTATTATTACCTCATAAGCAGAAAAAAACAATTATTTGCAGTGAGAAGGAGATGAAACAGGAATGGCAGAATGTCATCCCTTCTGAAGCTGGGCAATCAGAATATGAGGAATTACCACCCTATTCCTTGATTTTGGGCATTTTTGAAAAGTTACATGGTAAAAATGGTAAACAAACAACACACAAAACTGAGAGCAGCAGTGATTTAATTGTTGGCTTTCAGAGTATTTCGTTACTGTGGTATAAGCAACATAGAAATGTGAAAAACAAATATACAACAGAAATAGGCTGCAGAACTTAACGATGAGAATCCACAAGCCATTAGCTGTGTGACCTAACCCTCAGTTTCTGGCTGGTAGGCATATAATACAAACTTAACTCTGATCATTGTTGTTTCTGTTGGTTGATCCAGAGAAGTACATTAGAAGCCTGAAAGCATGACCTCTGCCCCAATGGCAGTTTTCAAACTAGGATATGGGGATCACCAGGAAACTGGCAAATGCAGAGTCTAAGGCCCTGCTCCTGGGTGTCTGACCCAGTATCTAGCATCGGGTTAAGGAATCTGCATCTTAAATAAGAGCCCAGGTAGTTCTCTCTGGAGAAACGGCACATCTAACCCAAAGCCAAAGACACTCTAGGAAGCAGGTCTGCGTGGAGGAAAGTCTGTGCTTGTGCAGAAACAGGGCTGGGCACAGTTTGGGACAACTGCCCACTTATGATTCCACGTGAACTTTGTCAGCAGTCATGGCTAGGAATACTGGCATGTGACAGACACCTTTGGAGACTCTGGTTTGCAGAAATAGTGAATAAATGACAAGTTACTTTTGTGCTTTCTTCCTGGAGGGACAGAGTCTGGGCAATTGACTTAGGTCAGAATTTGGTTCCAACTCATATGAACTGCATGGTCCTGGGCCCATGACTGACCATTGAGTGTCTGTGAAATGGGAACAATGATAGCAGTAGCAGGACCAGTCACATGCGGTTATGGCAGTCACAAGAAGCTATCAGGGGTTGAGGCACTGGGCAAGGATCCCATCAGTAAACATAGGGACCTGCTTCTTAAGCCTTCCACATTAGAGGTTTGGGGTCCCTTTGCTTTCTCAGTCACAGGAAAGCAGGGTTACAGGAAAACTATAAAAATGAAATTCAGTAAGTCCATACTTCTTGAGACCGCATACATCCTGATTACATACTCCCAAGGAAAAATAAGTGGCAAATCCAAGCAGGAAGCCTGTGTGTGTACCTCTAGCTCCAACTGTTTAAGGAACCCTTGTCTTAATCCATGTCTTAGTCTTATTTGTTTTCATTTTCCTAATCCCAGCCTGGTCTTCAGGCTTCTCCTCTCTGCCCGATTCTAAATCTTTCAAGTTTTATTCACTGATTTTAGAGAGAGAGAGAAAGGGGAAGAAAGAGAGGAAGAGAAAGACACATTGATTTACTGGTCCACTTATTTATGCATTCATCAGTTGATTCTTGTATGTGTCTTACCAGGGATCAAACCAGCAAATCTTGATGTATTAGGACAATACTCTACCATTGAGGTACGCAGCCAGGGACTGCCTGATTCTAAATGAGAAAGGAAAAGCAAGGCTATAGGGTATGTGTGCGATTGAGGGGCAGAGCTGGACTTGGAGTCCAGATAGACAATCTGGTCTTAGCCAGGTCACCACCTACTGTGGTATCACTAATTCAGACACAATAAGTAATCCCAGGCAAGTTTTATCTCCACTGCAAAATTATTTGTTTGGAGAATTTGTGGTCAACTCCAAGTCTCTCTCTTTCTCAAAATAATATTAATTTATGTCCCATCCTAGACTGTGAGTTCCCCAACAGCAGGGCCCACTGCTTGGACAGCTCCTGGCCCTGAGTTATGCACAAGGCAAGTATGGCCCATTCAGCATTGTATGAGGACTCTCTCCTTATCTAAACACACAGCCCTGCCTTTCACCTGTGGCTTTATAGCTTTAGTTTTGCTCCTGAGGAGGAATGTCTCACCCTCTGACCTACCCTGTGTTCCCCTCCCCAACCTCCTCCATTGGCCCCCAGCCCTTTTACTATGTCAATGCCGAGATGGAGAAATATTGAAGCCAGGGGTTACCTTGTGCAGAGAAAGGGAAAGTGGGAAGCTCTAAACATCCACAAGATGGAGTCCGTTTTAGAGTAGGAGTCCTGGCTGGGAGGTAGAGCAAGTCCAGCCTCAGGGCGAGGCCTAGAGATTGTGTTCAGAAAGGCTGACAGGTGGGTGTCCACCCCTCTCCTCTGGGAGACCCCTGGTTGCTTCCTAGGGAAGGAAACACTGTGCAGAAAGGACAGCTCCTGCAGAAAGAGGGCCCATCTACTTTAGGGTAGGGAGTTCAAGCCGCTAGTTCCTTAATGTTGTGAGGGCTAGATCTTGTTCTCCTTTGAGGCTCTCAAACCCTTAGTGGGGTCTGATCCTGATAATAACAATTATTATCTACTGAGTTGCATTAAATTGAGCTGGACTGAAGTTGAGGGAGACATGACACAGTATGTGTTCTGAAACTGTCATAACAAATAAGTACAAGCTTAGTGACTTAACACAACAAAAACTTATCTTCTCACAGTTCTGGAGGCCAGATGTCCGAAGTCAAGGTGTGGGCACTCCTCTGCTCCCTCTGAAGGCTCTATGGAAGGATTCTTCCTGCCTCTTCCAGTTTCTGATGGCTCCAGGCATCCCTGGCTCAAATCTCTGCCTCCATCTTGATATGGCATTTTTCTCTGAGAGTCTGCTTGTTCTTTCTTATCTCTTAGAAGGATGCACTCATCGGGTTTAGGGCCTACTGTAAGCCATGATCCCATCTTGATTCCTACCTGAATTATATCTACAAAACCATATTTCCAAATAAGGTCACATTCTGAGGTCCTGGGTGGACATGATCTTTTGGAGAGCACTAGTCAACCCAGTACAGGCATTAAATAGTAAATACGCAGCAAAAATTGGCCCTGGTTGGTTGGCTCAGTGGTAGAGCGTCAGCCTGGCGTGCGGGAGTCCCGGGTTCGATTCCCGGCCAGGGCACACAGGAGAAGCGCCTATCTGCTTCTCCACCCCTCCCCTTCTCCTTCCTCTCTGTCTCTCTCTTCCCCTCCCGCAGCCGAGGATCCATCGGAGCAAACTGGGCCTGAGTGCTGAGGATGGCTCCATGGCCTCTGCCTCAGGTGCTAGAATGGTTCTGGTCGCAACAGGGCAACGCCCCAGATGGGCAGAGCATCGCCCCCTGGTGGGCATGTTGGGTGGATCCCGGTCGGGCGCATGCGGGAGTCTGTCTGCCTCCCCGTTTCCAACTTCAGAAAAATACAAAAAACAAACAAACAAAAAAATGCAGCAAAGAAGCTGTCAGAAGCTGGGACTCTTGATCCAGTGACTTCTGTGATTCAGTTGTGCTAGCTAGAAAGGGTTCCTGTTCCCATCTCTGAGTTCCACTGTCAGCTGGGGCCGGGGGTGGTTCCTTTTTTTACATATGAGGAAACTGAGGCTCTGAGGGGTTGAGTGAACGGTCAAGGTCCCCCAGGGAGCTAGAGCTGGGATTGAAATTCAGATTGGCATGGCACCAAAGCTTGAGGGTTTCACAGCCAGATTGGGCAGGATTTGAGGAAATGCCAATGCTGATAAGAAACAGATCCCAAGATCTTTCTGTTCTTAGAAACTTCATTTATCAATAGAAAGCAGAAGTGTTCTCTTGATTTTCATGTTTCTTCACTCCATCATATCATAGGTTTTGGAATGTGACTACTTTCTTGGAGTCACTTGAAAAAGTGAAGTCAAAGAGAACAATGATTAATTCAATTATTTGTAGAAGTTAGTCTGCACTGGGGAAATAAGAATAAGACAGGAAGACCCAACTGGACCTAGCCTCACTCCTGCTATCCAGGGCATTTAATAACCTTAGGAAGTTATATTTTGTTCTTGCTTCTTCTTACACTGGCCAAGAACGCCACAATGGCTTTGGAAAAATCTGTCTAAGGTGTAGAGAGGGATGGAAAGCAAATTTTCTTTTTCCATCAATTGAGGTTCTGCAATGTCTGTGTTCAAACCTGGAAGTCCCAATGCTGGATGGAAAATGTCGTTAGGAAGTTTCTAGTCCCTTAGACCAGGGGTCCCCAAACTTTTTACACAGGGAGCCAGTTCACTGTCCCTCAGACTGTTGGAGGGCTGGACTATAAAAAAAACTATGAACAAATCCCTATGCACACTGCACATATCTTATTTTAAAGTAAAAAAACCAAAATGGGAACAAATACAATATTTAAAATAAAGAACAAGTAAATTTAAATCAACAAACTGACCAGTATTTCAATGGGAACTATGGGCCTGCTTTTGGCTAATGAGATGGTCAATGTGCTCTTCTCACTGACCACCAATGAAAGAGGTGCCCCTTCTGGAAGTGCAGCGGGGGCGGATAAATGGCCTCAAGGGGCCGCATGCGGGCCGTAGTATGGGGATCCCTGCCTTAGACCATGTTCCGAAGAAATTAACTTATTCAATAATTCTCTTTTGTGTATTGTCCAAACCAAGCTGTAAATTTTGGAGGGCAGTGAGGGCACCACTTTGCTCACGGTTGCCACAAGAGGTTAGAACACGGCATACACCAGGCCTCCACCGAGTTGCTAAGATAACACCCATTCCTTAGCACAAGACATCAAAAGAAAGGCTCTACAGTTAGGGCAAGGGGGGAATGACTCTCTTGTTCCTGAGTCTCAGTTTTATTTAGGTAGGGCTGCTGCTTGCAGATGCAGAATTTAAAGGTGGTTGGGTGCCCCACCCTTCTCCAGCCCATAATCCCCTGCCAATACAAACACTAAGGGAGGGGGTAGTTCACCTGCTCTGTGATCTCTGGCGGGTGTATTTGCACCCTCTATGTTCCTGAGCTAACGGAGTAACCCACTGAAAAGAGGCTTACTTAACGAAGAAAGCTTGTTCCTATAATTTCCAAAAGGAAGGTCAAAGCCTCAGAAATGAGGCCACCCACCCTCTGCGAACTCACAACCTGCTCACAAGCCCCCGGGGCGGTTATTATTACCCCTAACTAGCTGAGAAGGCGCCCAGAGCTCAGAGGCCAAGCGACTTGCCCAAGGTCACACAGTTTAGCAGGCAGAGGAGGAATGGGCGCTCGGATCTCCGGAGCCCTGTTCCAGCGACTTTTCGAAGATACCCGCTATCTCTCTATTGTGACGCTCAGGAATAAAACAGGTCGGACGCCCGGCTTTTACCAACAACAATGCTCCACGCAAATCTGTGGGAACAAAAGCAACCAGAAATCCTCCCCGGGTTTTCCGCCCCTCCGGCCCCGCCGGTCAATCGACTCCGCTGGCCGTGAAGGGGCGAGTCTAGCGTGATTGACATCCCGGAGAAGGCGTGGCCGCGGCGGGAGTGAAGAGGGATTGGGGATCCGAAACAATCACGGACCTAGAAGGGGCAGCTGGAGCCAATCAGCGGGTGGGGCGGGACCTGCCGGTCCGGCTGTCGCGAGAGGCGCCCACCCCGCCCACTTGAGCCTCGTCCCGGTGCTCGTCAGCCGCGAACACGGAGGCGCTAGCCTGGATCCGTCCGCCGCGCGCGGAGCCTGGGCGCGAGGCCGCGCGAGTGCCGGCGCAGATCCTTCCGCCGTCCGCTCGCGCTTTGCACCCGCGTGTCCCTCCACTACCGCTCCTGAGGAGCCCGTCCGCGGCCTCCGTTCTAGTAACGGCCGGCCAGCACTAACGCGGCGGCGGCAGCGGCAGCGACGACGACGACATGGCCTGGGCGGCTCCGTCGGGGGGTGGCCCGCAGTGACAGACCCTGCGGCGCGGGGGGAGATGGGGGCGGCCGCCTCCCGGGCGACGACGACGACGAGGAGCAGCCGCCGCCGCCGCCGCTCACCGGTCGCCGCTGGGGACGGGCTCGGGCCAAGAGCCCGCCCGTGAGCGGGGGGCCCGAGGCCGCTCGCCGCCCCCGGCCGCCCCAGCCGCCCCGGGCCCCCCAAGCTACCCGCGCGCGCCCGGCCGCCAGCCCCTGGTGGAGGTCTCACCCGCGCCGCGCGCCCCGGGCCCGGCCCGCGACGCCCGCCCTCACTCGCCCGGCCCCGCCGCGCCCCCCACCCGCGCCCGCCGCGCTCCGCGCCCCCGGCCCCGGGCGGCGGCCTCCGGCCCCGGGCAGCGGCGCGGCACGGGAGGCAGCATGGTGGAGAAGCGCTGCCCGCTGCAAAGGGACGGCGTGTACCGTTGGTTCTCGGAGCTGCCGTCGCCGCAGCGCGTGGAGTTCCTGTGCGGCCTGCTGGACCTGTGCATCCCGCTCGAGTTGCGCTTCCTCGGCTCGTGCCTCGAGGACCTGGCGCGCAAGGACTACCACTCGCTGCGCGACTCGGAGATTAAGGCCAACAACCCTGCCGACCTGGGCAGCCTCACCAACCTGACGGACGAGGTGGTGCGCAGCAAGCTGCTGGTGTCGCTGGCGCTGCTGGGCTCGGAGCAGCGCGAGGCGGCCGGCGTGCTCTACCGCACGCTCACGCACATCGACTCCATCATCCACAACTACGGGCTGCAGCTCAACGAGGGCCGCACGGGCGATGAGTTCCTGCTGCTTTTCACCATGGCCTCTAACCATCCGGCCTTCAGCTTCCACCAGAAGCAGGTTCTGCGCCAGGAACTCACGCAGATTCAGAGCAGCCTGAGCGGCGGCGGCGGCGGCCACGGAGGCAAGAGTGCGCTGCCCACCTGCCCGTCCTGCCACAAGGTGCGTGCCCACGCGGGAGGAGGGCCCGGAGCCCCCACCTGAAGCCCAAACCCCACCCACACCCAGGCCTCCGCTCCAGTTCCTAGAACTCCACCCACTCACTCCCCAAGGTCTTACTTGGGGTCCCAAACCCCCACCCCAATCCCAAACTCCTGTTTGCACCGCGAGATTCCATCCTGTCCCCTCAGCCGCCACCTCGCAAGCCCAATCCCCCACCCCAAGCTTCCGTTCTGCACTTGTGTTTTAAGCCTCCACGCTGTATCCTAAGCCCCTGCCTCCACTCGGGCCCGCAAACTCCGCACTCAAGCCCCGTCGGGCACCTCTCGGCCTTGGGGCTGTTGCACTTATCTCGCCGGGGTCGGTCTGGAAAGTCAAGGAGGGCCACGTTCATGGTTCCCCTAGACCTACAGTGACAGTCAGAGGTCGCGGCCCCTGTGTGGTCCGTTCACCTCATCGACGGAAGCGCCAAGGCCTTTGTCCCTTTAATCGGGCTCTTGGGCTACAGATAACAGTTATACTTTGTATCGCTTTGGCTTCTCCAAATATGGTGTGTACTACTAGAAAAAAAAGCCGTTAGGAGATGGAGATGTGAATGGGCTAAATTAGAACTTTAACAACAGGCATTCACGGGTGTCATGAGGGGCCCCGGGCCTGGGTGTCGATTTCCCTGAGTGGGTGGGTGGGCTGGGAGGACCGCAGCGTGTGGACTCGCATGTTCACATGTATTCTTGTGCTTGTGAGTGCATGTGTGTTTAAACATACAGATGAATGTGTATGCATATATATGTGTCACTATATGTGTGCTTATGAATGCGTATTTGTTGTTTGTGTTTAAGAGCCTGGTTACTGTAATAGCTAGTAGCACATGAAATAATTCTCAAGGCCCACCTTCCTTTGTGGAAACAAATCACAGACTGGCTTGGAGTCCAAGAGTGTCCAGGGTGTCAGTCTCCTAAGGAATGCTAGGTTGAGTTAAAGATCTCCAGTCTCCAAATTAAACAGGAAGGGCATCGTGGTCATCCACTTAGAAATGTGAACTTTTGTCTTAATGCTTCGAAATTATGTAAAAAAAAAGTGTTTGGGGCTCAAACTTATTTTTAACAACCCCTTGGGACCCAGTGTAAAAACTGTGCTCTGAGAAAAAAGATTTTTCTTTGACTGTGTTGTATTTAGATTACACACTGACTTTGAGAAGCAAGTGATTGTATAGTAAGGACCAGTAGTGCTGAATGTCTTTCTTTGACAATGTCTAAGCTCTTTTTAGTTAAATGTTCGATACTCTCTGGTTTGCTGCTAGTGGTTTTAAGCTATTTTGCAACTCTGGATTGTGGCTTTTCTTCTTCAGTGTCTTCCTCTAAGAAGTGGTTGTGGTCCTTGCTTTGGTTTTAATGTATGTCCTATCTTTTTGGTGACATTGACCTCCAAGATTGTGGTTTTCTTTTTAAGTGTGTTCAGATCCTACCCATGTTGTACACTGGGCAGAAAAATGTTATTCTGGCTACTAGAAAGGGACCCAGAGAATGTGGTGGTCTGTAGGGAGATCAGTAAGCTTTTGGGTACCAATGGAGTGTCACCTATTCATGGGATTTTAGTCCCTTAAGGTCAGATTCACATGCTGTAAGTCCTGTAAGTCCTTGGTTAAATGCCACACACTGATAAATGTCCATGGCTGTGATTCCAGTCATGTTCAGGTCTTAAAAAGGATCTTTTGTGTGTGCAGATGCATCACTGTTAAAAGCAGAAGATGGTGGTCATTATTTAGGTGGGGCAGTAAGCTAAAAGTAAGAACAAAAATATTTATGAACCTTTCTGTTGTCAGAAATCCCTTTCAGTGTAATGAAGGGGCTAATTAATCTATCCCCCTACTCCTATACCCAAGTGGTATTTGAATTCACCAACTGGGCGACCTTGGCCAGAGTCTTCTCTCTTCTGGTTTTCCCCTATTGAGGGGTAAGTTACCTGCCTCATTTTTAGAGGGTCACATGAGATCACGTGTGAAGTGCCCAGCAGATATAAGGGCTTCCTTCTGTCCTCTGGCCTTTTTTTTTTTTTTTAGAGAAATGCTAACTTGAGCAAGGCACATTATTATAGAGTGAAATGTCTATGTTTCAGAGTGTTCATGTTTTATAAATTGATTTTTGTATACTCAGAGCTGATAGTTTTTTGTTCATCCTTGGGAAATTGGAGAATTCTACTTGACTCTCAATAATGAGGTTATAATGAATAAGCTTGGAGCCATTTCTTTCATATTTCCAAACAGCTATGGTATCTAGTTTTCCCAATATCCCCTATGTCACTGCTAACCTAATTTCAGTCACATTTATTTGACTCTGTTCCTTTACTGCTTTTAAGTTCAGGCCTGACATTGATGAACCCTTCTGTTGCTTGGAGTAGGCAACTCAGATGAAATTTAGCCTTTAAGCATTTTGCTGCCTTAGTTTCTCTAACTCTATCATTTAGTATAATCCTGAGAAGCAGACCCATTAAAGCTCTGTTTTTATTTCTTTTGTCAACTTATATTTTGTTTTAAACTCTGAGCCTACAGACTTTGTGTTTATCTTTTAGAGATAAAAATATTGACTGCTTTTATTCTTTATTCTACTTAAAGTGATACTTCTTTTAATTGTATTTTCTGTAGTAGGCATTACTTGCATTTCTCTTTCCAAAACTCTTTATTATGTTATTTTAAAATTCTTATATCTCTGAGGACTTAAAAAATTTAGAAGTGTAAGGTATGTAAAATAGACATTTTTACTTTCAGGAAGAGAAGTATTCATATCATTAAAGTTAGTGGTAGATTGCATTAGCTTTACTCTATTCCTTAGCTGACAAGGACTGTAGGTGTGCTGTTCCTTAAGGCACAATGGGAAATAGTGACAATAATGGTTGGTTTGGACTTACACTACCTCTGCCTATTTTATTGAAATAGAAAGCCATAGTTTTGAGAAAAGTTTGTTTATCCTTTGTAGTCTTCTCTATGTGATAATGTGCAAACTATTTTTTAACATAACAGCTTTATTGACAGTGTCACCCAAAAAATTCAATTAAAAATAAAATAACAGCTTTGTTGAGATTAATTGCTATATCATAAAATTTACCCTTTCAACATGTAAGTTTATTGGTTTTCAATGTATTTAGAGAATTGTGCTCTCCCACTTTTGTGTTTCAGAGTTCTTGTGGTAGGGATCACATAGCAACTACTTCCCAAGATTGATTTTTTAAAAAAAATTTAGACAATTTTAACAAGGTGGCATTGGTCAACTAGAGTACATGGATTTAGAGAAAACATCTCCAGGTCATTTGGAGAATCAATAATGTTGTATACCCATCACCCACTGGGGTGTTGAAACAATGATTTTGAACTGCTCAGTGCAGGAGTATGGTAGGTGGTGGTTTTCCTTTGGGTTTCTTCCTCCTCCCCAGCCATCCAGTTTTGTTCTCCTCTTTGTGCTTATAGAATCTTCCAGAGAAACTCTATGTATTAACAAATAGATAACTGGTGTCTTACTCCCCAAATGGTCTATCCTTTTCTCTTTGCAGTGTTTCCTGATGATCATTAAGGAATCAGTCCTAGAGCTTCTTCGTTCTAACTTATGGCTTCCCTGTATGAGTATGTTATATAATTAGTACCTATCGACATGTTTTGTTCTTACCTTACCATTCTAGACATCTGTGTCTTGGACATATTGTGTATGTGTCATCTACATTTGACAAATAGCATGCATGGCCTTTCATATTTCAGTAAGTGTATTAGTAGACTAGAAACCTGGAAGTGGGAATGATGGCGGATCAAGTGGTCTGTACTTCTGTAATGACGTTAGGTATTGATATCCACCTTTTGGAATGCCCACAGCAATGTATGAGTGGCTGGCTGTTTGTATACCTTCCAGTCAGTATGTTGAGTTAGCGGCCTATGCCCCGTTCTCCAGATCTCTCTGTTTGATTAGGTGGAAAGCACATCTCAGTGTAATGTAATTTTATAAGGTCTACCGGAAAGTTCTGTTCGTTTTTGGAATAAAACAAAATACAAATTTTTCTTACCGTCAATAAATGTTATTAAATAATATATTTCCACACCAATCCTATCTTCCAAATATGGTCCGAAATGGTTTGCTGAGCTGAATTAAGCCTTTCTGTGATCTCTGATGTTGTCAGAAAAGGATCTTGCTCCAACATGATTTTAACAACATCGTCATTGATCAAAGATGGTCGCCCAGAACGTGGCTTATCAGAAAGGTCGAAATCACCTGTTTCGAATTTTTCGAACCATCTTCTGCATGTCCTATCAGAAACTGTACCTTCACCAAACACTTGCAATAAATTTCTACATGCTTCTGTAGCATTTCTTCCTTGTAGAAATTTGTAAAAATTATAGTGGCGTAAATGAACTTTACCAGTAGCCATGGGTACACTATCGCTTCACACATAAGACTAACATGAATCAACTTTGTTTTAGTTAATTTGCTATGTCAGTATGTATACATTAAGTGATAAAAATAGAGAGGCACACATGCGCCAAATAAACATGTGCTTACGTGTTGAAACTTGTGATAGAAACGGGCAGAACTTTCCGGTAGACCTTATATTTTGCTGTCCTCTTCTGAGTGGGGTTGAACATTTTTTCAGGTGAACCTTTTATTTATTTTTGGCAAGCTCTCCATATACCTTGCCCATTTCTGTTGAGTTGTTGATCTTTCCTTTATAGTTTTTTAAGAATATTATGTTTCAAGGAAATTGTCCTTTTGTCTTTAAAAGTTGCAAATATGGCCCTGGTCGGTTGGCTCAGTGGTAGAGCATTGGCCTGGTGTGCGGGGGACCCGGGTTCGATTCCCGGCCAGGGCACATAGGAGAAGCGCCCATTTGCTTCTCCACTCCCCACCCCCCCTCCTTCCTCTCTGTCTCTCTCTTCCCCTCCCGCAGCCAAGGCTCCATTGGAGCAAAGATGGCCCGGGCGCTGGGGATGGCTCCTTGGCCTCTGCCCCAGGTGCTAGAGTGGCTCTGGTCGCAGCAGAGCGACGCCCCGGAGGGGCAGAGCATTGCCCCCTGGTGGGCAGAGCATCGCCCCTGGTGGGCGTGCCGGGTGGATCCCGGTCGGGCGCATGCGGGAGTCTGTCTGTCTCTCCCTGTTTCCAGCTTCAGAAATAAAAAATAAATAAATAAATAAAGTTGCAAATATTTGTTTTCCAGGTTTTTTCCCTTTCCCTTTGGACTATGCCATGCAGTTTAAAAAAAAATAAATATATATATATATGTGTGTGTGTGTTTCTGGGTTTTGTGTCATAATTATAAATGCATTATACATTGTACATATTATTATGCATATGCATTATACATTATACAGACATTCCCTGTGGTTTCTTCTGGTACAGAACTTGTGTGGTTTCTTATTTTACATTTAACAGGTCCATCTGGAATTTATTATGGTGTAAGATACAAAGCTAGTTTTATATTTTCTAGATGACAACCCAGTTACCCCAGTGTCATTTGTTGAATAATCCATCCTTTCCCTCCCAGATTTGAAATATCTTTTACCATGTGCTGCATTTCCCCGTATATATTTGGGTTTACTTCTAGACTGCATTAGGTTTTATTGATGTTTCTATCTGGTTGACTTCTTTGTCATTGTCATTGGATACTTTTCAGTCCTTTTTTATCTTTCACTTGTTCTGTGGGTTCCACATACAGTGGAATGCCTAGGAGAGAAGTTTTTTAGAAAACCTGTGGCTGCTGTGGTGCCTCCCCCAGATTCCTGCTTAAAGGAATCTGGGCGTAGCCTGGGCAGTCCACTGAGATCCTTCATTAGTCCTCTGGCACCACCGATTTTCCTCCTGCTTCTCAGTGTTCGCTTTCAGTTTCTCTTCTGCTTTCCTGCCCTTTTGATGATGTCCTTTCCCTTCTCTTTTTACCTTATAATTCACGATGTTTTCAGCTGTGATTTTGCCACTTACTGATGAATCCAAAACCTGTGTGCCTAAGTCGACCTGAGCTCTAGCGTTGAGGTTCCAGGTAGCTCAGTCGATCCAAGGGTAAGTTTCTCAATTCCCACCTTGTACCACTCTGCCTTTGTCCTGATACCTCCAGTAAGAAACCCACACCATTCATAGTTTGCCTGCCTTTTTATCCCTCCAACCAGCTTGTTTCCAAGTCCTAAACATTCTTACTTTTTTCCATCAACATGGCCACAGCCCAGGTCACTGTTCTGTCTGTCCTTCTTTCTCCCTCAACCTATCCCCACCACAGTTGACATAATGGTTACACATATGGCACACTTCTGGGTAGATAGACTTAGATTTTGGGTGATTTGCCAGGGAGCCAGAGAACAGATAATATTAGTCCTCAGGGGACAAGCACAATCCTAACCTCATGTAATTCAACGCTCCCCTGAGTCAAGAATGCACGCTGGAATGCGAGTGAGTGATGATCTCCTTTTAGAATTAAGCTGATGTCATTGTTTTTTTAAATGTAATATATATATAGACACATATATATATATATATATATATATTTTTTTTTTACAGAGACAGAGAGAGAGAGGGATAGAGATAGATAGGGACAGACAGGAACGGAGAGAGATGAGAAGCATCAATCATCAATTTTTCATTGTGGCACTTTAGTTGTTCATTGATTGCTTTCTCATATGTGTCTTGACCAGGGGGCTACAGCAGACCAAATAACCCCTTGCTCAAGCCAGCAACTTTGGGTCCAAGCTAGTGAGCCTTGCTCAAACCAGATGAGCCTGCGCTTAAGCCGGCGACCTTGGGGTCTTGAACCCGGGTCCTCCACATCCCAGTCTGACGCTCTATCCACTGCGCCACTGCCTGGTCAGGCAAGCTGATGTCATTGTTTAAAGTCAACAGGAGACAACTTTATAGCTGCTCTATTTCATTTTTGTTGTTTTTTAATTATTAAACTTTGGTACCGTACTCTTTTTTAGAAATAACTGCAACATATGCAACTTCTGACCTTGACTTGGGTCTAGTCATTTATAACACTTTGTAGTGTCCCTGACTTAGATCTAGTCTACAATAACAACTAGTCTAGCTGGCCCCACTCTTAGCCTCTGAACAGTTTGCATCGTGTCACTGGAATGGTATTGGTCAGATGCCTATAAGATTCTTATTCTCTGATGTACCAGCATGGTATTCTGCGGCCTTTGTGATCAGTCCATTGCCTGTTTATATTCACCTCTGTCTGTACTTGCAGTTCTTCATATTCATTGTGTTTTCTCTTTCCCCTGAACCTTTGCAGATTTTGCTTTCTCACATGGGACACCTACTACCTACCTGATGCACCTCAGCCCCGACTTCTTGGCTCATATATACCAAGCCTTCTGTTGCTTCCTTCTGTCTTAGAACTTAGCATACTGCATTATGATAGGTTTCTTTAAATTTCCATCACCAGACTTTGACTTACTGGAGTGCAGAGATTGTCTTTCTCTTTCAATCCTAAAGCCTAGTGGTCCCTGCCACCCAAAAAGGACTGTGTCCTGAGCATCTGTGAAGACTTAGTGGAAGGGGGAAGGTATTGGGTATTTATAAAAGGCCATCCTAGTGAAAACATTTTTTTTCCTTTGTGCCCGTTAGTAACATCTGTTGTCAACTCAGGCTCTTCTTTAACTGCCTTTATCCAATGGCCGTTTCTCTTATGCATTTTATAGCTATAGATATTAGTGAATTTTAATATTGGTATTCTACTTATTTTGCAAGAGCTGACATACAAAAGTTTTCATTGGGAGAACAACTTTGAACATGATAGTTGGGCTTTATACTACCTCATGACAAAACCAAGTTTTATGGACAAGGACACCTAGAGCTGGGAAAAGGGTGTATTGTCTTCTGATGCTCTGTAGTAGACTGTCTCCTTTGCTATTTATCCATGTGGATTAGGAGTAGTGTTTGTAGTTCTAAAAGTAAGACTGTTTGAATTTATTACTTTAATGTTTACAAAATTGTAAGCCTTGGTAAGCCTAGATATTTTAATTTGTTGTAGGATGGCAATAAACTGAATGACTTAATCATCCCAGTTAAAGTTTAGTTCATATTTCTTTTATACTTTAAACAGTGATATCAAGATTAATTATAAGAAGGGAACATTATCAAGTCATCACCTAATTATTTGGGACTAACGCATAAAAGCTTCAGTAGGTTTACTAAAAAGAAATTATAATATCCTCAGGTTTCTTACTGATTCATAGTCAGTCTAAAACATGTATAGTAGAATCTACTTCTAGAAATATTTAAATCTTGACTAAAAAAATAACTTCAAAAAAGGAAGAGAAGTAATCTGTGGGGAAGAGAAACAATCCCTTTCTCTCCTTTGGGCATTTTATTATTTATTTATTTATTTATTTTTTTACAGAGACGGGGGGAGAGTCAGAGAGAGGGATAGATAGGGACAGACAGACAGGAATGGAGAGATGAGAAGCATCAATTATTAGTTTTTCGTTGCGTATTGCAACACCTTAATTGTTCCTTGATTGCTTTCTCATATGTGCCTTGACTGCGGGCCTTCAGCAGACCGGAGTAATCCCTTGCTCAAGCCAGTGATCTTGGGCTCAAGCTAGTGAGCTTTTGCTCAAACCAGATGAGCCCTCGTTCAAGCTGGAGATCTAGGGGTCTTGAACCTGGGTCTTCCACATCCCAGTCCGACGCTCTATCCATTGCGCCACTGCCAGGTCAGGCTCCTTTGGGCATTTTTAATAAACTGCAAAAGCTTTAGAAATAATGCCAACAATCTAGCTATAATAAAGTTAATAAAACTGATGAGATGCTTTGAACTTAACTAGTATTGAAGTTGTGTGGGAAGCACTGTGTGGTGTGTATACTCTACTTGGACACAATTAACAATCAGAATACTGAAAAGAAAATATACTAGAATATTGTTCCTGACTTACGCACCACTTGTGAAAGGGTGGATTCTTCTGACTCCAGTTTCCTGATAATTTTCTTTTTCCTGATAATTTTCTTGTATGGGTACTGTTGAAAGGCCTGGTATTTCTGAGACTGTTTTCTTGTGTGGGATTTTTGTTTTTCTTTATTTTAAAGACTAGGAATGAAGCTCATAAACCAGTCTACTGTTAATATTTGTATTGGGGAGGCTAATTGACCAATCAAAATGACTTTTTAGAATTACTAATAAAAAAATGAAATAAGAAACAGGTATAGATAACATTTCAAATATTTACTGTGTTCAGAGCACTGTTCTAAAGGATTCAGAGGTATATTCAGTCCTCACAACTCAATGAGTTAGGTTCTGTGCTGCTCACAAAAATTAGGCGGTATTTCAAAATGAATGTGAAGCTATATAATATCCCATAATTTTTGTGAGCAGTATATTTTTGTCCCCATTTTGGTAGTGAGAAAACAGGTTAAGTGTGTAATTTGCCAAAGGTGACATTTGTAAGTAGCTATTTTTATGTTTAAAAAAATTTTTCCTACGTCATCAAAAGTGAGAGGAAAAACCTGAAGAATACGAAAGGAGAAGAAAAAGGGAGGCTTTAATTCTGTGTAATTTGTGGAAGTAGGAAGTGTGACGTCATTCATAGCTTTTGTTCGCATTGCCAGCACTCAGCCACTGCTGGGCCTGCTGCTGATTTCTTGTTTGGAATCCATTGTCCTTATGACATAATTCCTCTCTCCACCACCTTCGTCCCCAATTGTTCATTTTTCATTTTTTATTTATTCAGTAACTTTTAGTTAATAATTCTTAGTAATAAGCTCTCAGTTTTTTTAAAATTTGAAGTTAAAACACATTTTTTGAAATGCACATATTTTAAGTGTACCATTTAAATTTTGATAGATACATAAACCTGTGTAACCAAACCACTATTAAGATACAGAACATGCCCTGGCCGGTTGGCTCAGTGGTAGAGCATCGGCCTGGCGTGTAGAAGTCCCGGGTTCGATTCCCGGCCAGGGCACACAGGAGAAGCGCCCATTTGCTTCTCCACCCCTCCCCCTCTCCTTCCTCTCTGTCTCTCTCTTCCCCTCCCACAGCTGAGGCTCCATTGGAGCAAAGATGGCCCGGGCGCTGGGGATGGCTCCTTGGCCTCTGCCCCAGGCACTAGAGTGGCTCTGGTCGCAACAGAGCGACGCCCCGGAGGGGCAGAGCATTCCTCCCTGGTGGGCAGAGCGTCGCCCCCTGGTGGGCGTGCTGGGTGGATCCCGGTTGGGCGCATGTGGGAGTCTGTCTGACTGTCTCTCCTGGTTTCTAGCTTCAGAAAAATACAAAAAAAAAAAAAAAAAGATACAGAACATGAACCCTGGCCAGGTAGCTCAGTTGTGGATTCCATCCCCAGTTGGGACACATGCAAGGGTATGAATGTATGAATAAGTGGAACAACAAATTGATGTTACTCTCTCTACCCCTTCTCCTTCCTCTCCCCTTCTCTTCCTCCTCCTTCGCCCCCTCTTTCCTCTCCCCCTCTTCCCCTCTCTTCTCTTTCCCCTCCCCCTCCCCCTCTCTCCTTTTTCTTCCCCCCTTCTCTCCCCTTCTCCCCATCTCCCCTCTTCTCCGTTCTTCTTCCCTTCTCCTCTTTTCCTTTCTCTTTCTCCTTCCCTTCCCACCCTTTCTAAAAACAAGTAAGTGTGGAGGTCCTGGTCTAAATCAGGATCACCTTTAAGAAAAGGAATAGAACATTACTGTTGTTACCCCAGAAATTGTCTCATGCTATTTTCTGGTCAGTTCTTTACTTCACCCTCCTCCCAACCCCCTGCTTTTATTGATTGATTGATCCAGATTTTCCTCACCATTGATTTATTTTGCCTGTTCTAGAATTTCATTTAAGTGTAATCATAGAATTTCATGTTAGCTATTGGCTTGCCTGTGCTTGCCTTCTTGCATTATTTTTAGTGGTTTCTCTAGGGGTTACAGGGGTCCCCAAACTTTTCACACAGGGGGCCAGTTCACTGTCCCTCAAATTGTTGGAGGGCTGGACTATAAAAAAACTATGAACAAATCCCTATGCACACTGCACATACCTTATTTTAAAGTAAAAAAATGGGAACAAATGCAATATTTAAAATAAAGAACAAGTAAATTTAAATCAACAAACTGACCAGTATTTCAATGGGAAGTATGCTCCTCTCACTGACCACCAATGAAAGAGGTGCCCCTTCTGGAAGTGCGGCGGGGTCGGATAAATGGCCTCAGGGGGCCGCATGCAGCCTGCGGGCCTGTAGTTTGGGGACCCCTGGGTAACAGTTTATATTCTTAAGTTTTCATAGTCTCTTGACATATACCACCTTACCTAAAATGTAGAATCTTGCAATTGTAACCATTTACCTTCTCTGTCCTTTATGACATGTATATCAATATGTATTACTTCTACTTATGCTATAAGCCCCACAGTATATAATTTTTTCCTTTAATATGAATGCAGTGTTTTTAAATTAAGGAGAAAAGATAGTCTTTAATACATCTTTACCCACATATTTCCATTTCCAGTGCTTTTCATTCTTTTTTTTTTTTTTGCTTTTCATTCTTTACTGAAGGACCAGTTTGTTACCATATTCCTTCAGTCTGGAAAACTTTTCTTCAGTTGCTTTATTGTTAAAGGGTCTTTTCTCTGGATATGGGATTCTGTGTTTTCACTTTTTTCATTTCAGCATTTAAAGAAGTTGAAACGGTCTTGTGGCCATCATTTGTTTTGTTACTCTGCTGAATTAAATATGCATTTTTTCTCTGACTGGTTTCAGGATTGTCTTTGTGTCTTGGTGGTAGAGCAGCTTGACTGTGGTGTTCAAGGGGTTTCTTTTCAAAAATATTTTTTCATTGACATACAGGTTTCAGGAGCACAGTTCTGTAACACATCACCTGTACAGTGTACTGTGTGCTCACCAGTCCAAGTCAAGTCTTCTTCCATCACCATTCATCCCCCTTTTACCAAGTGTTTTCTTGAATTTATCTATTTTGGTGTACTATGAACTTATTGGATCTATAAATTTGTCTTTTACCAAAATTGGGGAAATTTCAGCCATATTTCATTTCTCCATAGTGGAACCCCAGCTACAGGGATAATGAACCTTTGGATATAATTCCACAGGTCCTGAAAGTTTGGTTTATTATTTTCCCTCAAAAAAAATTTTTTTTTTCCAGACTGGATATTTTGTCTATCTGTATTGAAATTCACTGTTTTTCTGTTCATTGAAAAACTGCAGTTAAAGCTCAGCCAGATTTTTTTTTGTTCAGAAATAGCATTTTTTCATTTTAGAATTTCCATTAAAATCTTTTATTATTAAGACTTTTTTTAAAAGCAGTTTTAGGTTTAAAACATTAAGATTAAATATTAAAGTCATCCAAAATTCACAATTTAATTTTAATTTTATTTATTCATTTTAGAGAGGAGAGAGAGACAGAGAGAGAGAGAGGAGAGAGAGACAGGGGGGAGGAGCTGGAAGCATCAACTCCCATATTGTGCCCTGACCAGGCAAGCCCAGGGTTTCGAACCGGCGACCTCAGCATTTCCAGGTCGACGCTTTATCCACTGCGCCACCACAGGCCAGTCGCAAAATTCACAATTTATATTAGAGTTTTTACTCTTGGTGTTGTATATTCTATGGGTTTGGACAATTGTGTGAGGACATATATCCGCCATTAAAGTGTCATACAGAGTATTTTCACTGTCCTTAAAATATCTATGCTCTAGGCCCTGGCCGGTTGGCTCAGTGGTAGAGTATCGGTGTGGTGTGCAGGAGTCCTGGGTTCGATTCCCAGCCAGGGCACACAGGAGAGGCGCCCATCTGCTTCTCCACCCCTCCCCCCTCCTTCCTCTCTGTCTCTCTCTTCTCCTCCCACAGCCAAGGCTCCATTGGAGCAAAGTTGGCCCCAGGCGCTGAGGATGGCTCCATGGCCTCTGCCTCAGGGGCTAGAATGGCTCTGGTTGCAACAGAGCAACAGCCCAGCTGGGCAGAGCATCGCCCCCTGGTGGGCATGCCGGGTGGATCCCGGTCGGGCGCATGCGGGAGTCTGTCTGACTGCTTCCCGGTTTCCAACTTCAGAAAAATTAAAAATTAAAAAAAAAAAATCTTTATGTTCTGTTTATTCATCCTGCCCCTTCTCCAAACCCCTGGCGGTCGTTGATTTTTTTTAGTGTCTCTATAGTGTTATCTTTCCCAGAATGTGATGTAGTTGGAATCATTCCTACTTTCACATTGGCTTCATTCACCTAGTAATATGTATCTAATACTCCTCCATGTGTTTTCATGGTTTGACAGCTCATTTTTTTATCACTGAATAATATTCCATTGTCTGGATATATGCAGTTCATTTTCTGTTCACCTAGTGCAGGATATCTTGGTTGCTTCCTAAATTTACTTTTTAAATTTTTTCTGTTACCTCCTGAGATACCTTTCTGGTTCATACATTGTGAGCATATTTTCCTTTGTGTTCTTGAGCTTCCTTATAACAGCCACTTAACCCTTTGTGTAGTACGAACATTCATATATGTCTTCATGCCTCCTGACCATCCAGACTGCAATCTATTTATTTTAAAAATGTGTAAGGCGGCCCTGGCCGGTTAGCTCAGTGGTAGAGCGTCGGCCTGGCGTGCAGGAGTCCCGGGTTCGATTCCCGGCCAGGGCACACAGGAGAAGCGCCCATCTGCTTCTCCACCCCTCCCTCTCTCCTTCCTCTCTTTCTCTCTCTTCCCCTCCCGCAGCCAAGGCTCCATTGGAGCAGTTTGCCCAGGCGCTAGAATGGCTCTGGTCGCAACAGAGCAACGCCCCAGATGGGCAGAGCATTGCCCCCTGGTGGGCGTGCCGAGTGGATCCCGGTCGGGCTCATGCGGGAGTCTGTCTGACTGCCTCCCTGTTTCCAATTTAAGAAAAATACAAAAAAAAAAAAAAAAAAAAAAATGTGTAAGGAAACATTAAAAAAAAGGCAAATGTATGTTGTTCTTGTTTTCATAAATTGGTTATCAAACAAACATGATTTTAAGTTAATAAAACTGTAACTAGAACTAATTTCATTTTTTGAAAAACAACTCACTCCCGGGGGTCAGCGAGCATGAAAAAAACTCACTACTTAAAGGATTAATACTCCCTCTGATTCTGGCGTGTGGCTCATCTTTTGCTTGGTCTCTTTTTACTTTTTGTAGGATCATGGTTTTTGTTTACGTGTCTAGGAACTATGGATTGCTTCTAGGATTTTGTGAAGGAGGCATTGTAGAAACTCTGGATTTTGTTTTGTCCTCCTGGAGAGTATTGATGTTTTGTTTAGCTGGCAGTAAGTGTGGCTGGTCTGAAACTCCAGAACTATCTTCCCTGTGTTAATTTAATCAGCAGCTGCAATCTCTGTTCAGTTGTTTGGTTTTAGTTTAGCTCCCTGGAGTCTGCCCTAGGCATGCCTATTTCCAGGCTCACTTGGAGATGTGGGCAGAATTTGTATGCAGAATTTGGTGTCCCCTTTTACAGGGAGCTCTCCTTTTTGGAATTTCCCCCTCATTTTCTAGTCACTGTTGTCTGCCAGAATGGTGATTCTGATTTTCAAGTTGTAAGATTGGGGTTCTGTCTGAGCTTCAGCTGTTCCTTTTTCTCATGGGAATGAGTGTGCAGGATATGAAACTCAGTGCAAATCTCTCCAAGTGTAGACCTCTCTCTAGTTTCTGTCTGCTTTGGTTGTGTTCAGTTTATTGTTTTTTATGCTTTGTTCAGCGTTTATGATTATCTGCATGAAGATTGGTGTGACTATTCAGCCATTATTGAAAGTAGAATCACCTGCTTTTTATATAATCTGAGTATTAGTGTAAATATTGAATATGTGTTCTATTTATTCTTTAAATTCATTTTAGAGAGGAGAGAGAGAGGGAGAGGAGAGGAGAGACAGAGAGAGAGAGAAGGGGGGGAGGAGCTGGAAGCATCAACTCCCATATGTGCCGTGACCAGGCAAGCCCAGGGTTTCGAACCTGCGACCTCAGCATTTCCAGGTTGACGCTTTATCCACTGAGCCACCACAGGTCAGGCCAATATGTGTTCTATCAATACAACACACTTCTCTCAAGAAGTGTAGCTGTGAAGGAGGGTTTTACACTAACTGACATTTGGCATTATAAAGATTAAGGGTCTACCAGCAATCCCTCTACTGGTTATATACCCCCAAAACTCAAAAACATTGGTATATAAAGACATATGCAGCCCCATGTTCATTGCAGCATTGTTCACAGTGGCCAAGACATGGAAACAACAAAAAAAAACCCTTCAACAGATGACTGGATAAAGAAGATGTGGTACATATATACTATGGAATACTAAGCCATAAGAAATGATGACATTGGATCATTTACAACAACATAGATGGACATTGATAACATTATATTGAGTGAAATAAGTAAATCAGAAAAAACTAAGAACTATATGATTCCATACATAGTGGGATATAAAAATGAGACTCAGAGACATGGACAAGAGTGTGGTGGTTACTGGGGGGATGAGACTCAGAGACATGGACAAGAGTGTGGTGGTTACTGGGGGGGGGGGGAGAAGGGAGAGGGTGGGGGAGGGGAGGGGCACAAAGAAAACCAGATTGAAGGTGAAAGAAGACAGTTTGACTTTGGGTGATGGTTATGCAACATAATTAAATGTCAAAATAACTTGGAGATGTTTTCTCTGAACATATGTACCCTGATTTATTAATGTCACCCCATTAAAATTAATAAAAAAGGATTAAGGGTCTCAGCAGAGGAAAAGAAATGAGCTGGCCTGGTATCTTGAAATTAGAGAGTTGCTTGGAGAATGTGAGACAATTTTAAGGTTCTGGCACTTTGTAGGTGCTAAATAACAATAGAAAATCAGGTGTGTGGATGAACTTGCAGGAGTTTTAAAGGGCAGGCTTGGACTCCATTTTACTTGTAGTTGTGGAGTTCATTTGAACAAATACATTTACTTGTTGGATGTAGAATCTGATTATATCTACTGTAGGAGGTTATATCTTGAATTTCTTGACCCCAGAGTCTTTTTCTTTCTGTTTATTCCAGTTGTGCATTTTTCTGGCCTGATCTTTCCCTGCATGGCTGACCATAAAAGAGATTTGGTTTTTGACTCTGAGCAGCTTTGCCTTGCTCATAATAGGCATCTAGTTAAGACTCACTGAATGGAATTTGTGGCTCCTGTAAAAAATAAAACCCAAGGGCCTGGTTTCACTGATATTTTCTGGACCTTTGATGTTTCCCACACATTTCTAGTTTATTTCAGTGCTTCATCTTCCCCTCCTGGATCGGAGTGTTCTGCAACTGAATTTGTTTCATGGCTAGTATCCCACAGGGATCGTGAAGCAACCATTTTAATGTGCTAACTGCTCTGAATGGTTCATCTCAGGCAGTTGAATATTATACTGGGAACCAAAGTGGTCATTGTAGCACAGTTTACTTATTATGGTTAGACAGTGTGCCAGTTTCTCAAAGAAAATCTCAATATTTAAACATACTTCTGGTCAAAATGTGCACAACAGCAATATTGTGTGTAGGTGTGCACTAACTGTCAAAAGTTCTGGAGGTAAAACTAGCCTACATGAATGCCTCACCTGCCATGCCTTGGGCTGTGACCTTCACAGGATGAAATTCCACTTGAAATTGCATGGTAGAGAAGGCGCATCCGCAGCCTCTGCATCTGAACTTGTTTTTTGGTGTGTTGGGAAAACAGTTGTGTTAGGCCTGCTTGCTGGTTTACCGGTTGCAAGCACTTTGCTTCATAAATGTGTGAGCATTTGGCAGCACCACATGTGCATAGTCTATGTAAGGCTATGGGTGGTTATGCTCAGGTTGGATTTCAGATTGCGGATGGCAAATTATCTGCCTGCCGCTGTGAGGAGTCGTTTTACTGTTCGTTTGCTTGCTTCCGTGAGAAGAGGCTTTCCCCTGCCTGTTTGCTTGTCCGCTGTTTGGAGACATTATTAAACGGGAATGGCCCAGCACTTTCTGGCTTTGCAGTTTCTCTACCGTCTGCCTGAATCCAGTGTGGACCTGCCTGGCCTTGGCCACCAGCATTACACAGTGTTAAACTTTTTTGATATTACATGGTCACGTAATTTAAGTTTTTCATGAAGGGGGAGGGACTGTCTTCTTGATGTATTGTTTTATAGTCAAACACAGTGTTGCCTTCGGAGTTTATGTAGGTTGGGTTGTTTGTTCTTATGTGGTTGTATTGTGGGTTTTTTTTTTTCAGAGACAGAGAAAGAGTCAGAGAGAGGGATAGATAGGGACAGATAGACAGGAACGGAGAGAGATGAGAAGCATCAATCATTAGTTTTTCGTTGTGACACCTTAGTTCATTGATTGCTTTCTCATATGTGTCTTGACTGTGGGGCTACAGCAGACTGAGTAACCCCTTGCTCAACCCCAAGCTGGTGAGCTTTGCTCAAACCAGATGAGCCCGCGCTCAAGCTGGCAACCTCGGGGTCTCGAACCTGGGTCCTCCGCATCCCAGTCTGACACTCTATCCACTGCACCACTGCCTGGTCAGGCTGTGGTGGTGCATTTTATTTCCTGATTTATTGCAAGGCAGAGAGACAGAAAGGGTGAAAGATGAGTAGCCTCAACTTGTAGTTGTGGAACTTTAGAAGTTTATTGATTACTTCTCATATGTGCCTTGACTGGGGGCTCTAGTTGGGGCCAGTGACTCCCTTGCTCAAGCCAGCGACCATGGGGTCATGTCTATGGTCCCATACTTAAGCTTGCGACCCTTGCACTCAAACTTGTGAGCCCGCTCAAGCCGGCAACCTCGAGATTTCAAACCTGAGTCCTCGGCATCCCAGGTCGATATTCCAGCTACTGTGCCACCACCTGATCAGGTGCCTTTTAAGCTTCTGCTTTTAAAAATGCATCTGTATGACCTGACCAGTGGTGGTGCAGTGGGTAAAGTGTTAACTCAGAATGCTGGAGGTTTCTGGCTCAAAGCCTCATGTCACCCTCTCTAAGCACAAGCTCATCATCGTGGGGTCACTGGCTTGAGCCGGGGAATCATTCATATGATCCCAAAGCTCTTTGGCTTGATTCCAAAGGTCACTGGTGTGAAAAGCCCAAGGCCACTGGCTTGAACCAGGAGACAAGTGAAGTGGCACTGCCCGGTCAAGGCACATATAGGAAGTAGTAATAGGTACACAACTAAAGTGAAAGCAACTACGAGTTGATACTTTTCTCTCTCTCCCTTCCTGGCTCTTCCTTCTCTAAAATTATTGTGTGTGTGTGTGTGTGTGTGTGTGTGTGTGTGTGTGTGTGTGTGTGTGTATTTAAAAATAAAAGCATCTGTATGGTTTTCACTTGTGGTTTCTTACTGCTAACATTGTACCTTTCTCTAGCAACCATTGATATCTTTGGGCTCTCCCTCTGCCACCTTAAATTTACAGTCTTATTATTTGCTCTGCTCTAGGAGAATACACCTCGGCCTGTTGGAATTGTGTTTAAATAAAGCTTTGAATGAAGGCTGGGTAGTGTCGCTGTTCAGACAAAAGCCTTTTTGCACAGATGGGCTCGTTGGTTGGACTGTCTTCCAGATACGCAGAAGTTGCCAGTTCCACTCTGGCCAGGGCATATACAGAAACAGATAGATGTTTTTGTCTCTCTATCCCCGCCCCTTTTTTTTCTTTCTTTTTTTTTAATGAGAGGGGAGGCAGAGAGAGACAGACTTCCACATGCACCCCTACCAGAGTCCACCCGGCTAGCCCACTAGCGGGCGATGCACTGCTCATCTGGGGCCCTTGCTCTGTTGCAACCGGAGCCAGTTTTTAGCACCTGAGGTGGAAGCCATGGAGCCATCCTGAGTGCCTGAGGCCAGCTCGCTTAAGCTAGTCGAGCCATGGCTGCAGGAGGGAGAGAGAGAGGGAGAGAGAGAGAAAGGGAAAGGGGTGGAGAAGCAGATGTTCACTTCTCCTGTGTGCAGGAGGGAGAGAGAGAGGGAGAGAGAGAGAGAAAGGGAAAGGGGTGGAGAAGCAGATGTTCACTTCTCCTGTGTGCAGGAGGGAGAGAGAGAGGGAGAGAGAGAGAGGATGGGAAAGGGGTGGAGAAGCAGATGTTCACTTCTCCTGTGTGCCCTCACCGGGAATCGAACCTGGGACATCCACATGCCAGGCCAATGCTCTGCCACTGAGTCAACAGATCAGCCCCCCCCCCCCTTTCTTTTTTTCTTTTTTTTTTTTCTGAAGCTGGAAATAGGGAGAGACAGTCAGACAGACTCCCGCATGTGCCCGACCGGGGATCCACCCGGCACGCCCACCAGGGGCTACGCTCTGCCCACCAGGGGGCGATGCTCTGCCCCTCCGGGCATCGCTCTGCTGCACCAGAGCCACTCTAGCGCCTGGGCAGAGGCCAAGGAGCCATCCCCAGCGCCCGGGCCATCTTTGCTCCAATGGAGCCTTGGCTGCGGGAGGGGAAGAAAGAGACAGAGAGGAAGGAGGGGGGTGGGTGGAGAAGCAAATGGGCGCTTCTCCTATGTGCCCTGGCCGGGAATCGAACCCGGGTCCCCCACACGCCAGGCCGACGCTCTACCACTGAGCCAACCGGCCAGGGCCCCCCCCCCCACTTTCTTTCTTTTTTTTTTTTTACAGGGACAGAGAGAGTCAGAGAGAGGGATAGATAGGGACAGACAGACAGGAACAGAGAGAGATGAGAAGCATCAATCATCAGTTTTTTGTTGTGACACCTTAGTTGTTCATTGATTGCTTTCTCATATATGCCTTGACCGCGGGCCTTCAGCAGACCGAGTAACCCCTTGCTTGAGCTAGTGACCTTGGGTCCAAGCTGGTGACCTTGGGGTCTCGACCCTGGGTCCTCCGCATCCCAGTTCGACGCTCTATCCACTGTGCCACCGCCTGGTCAGGCCCCCTTCCTTTCTAAGATTAATAAATTAAAAAAATAAAAGCCTTTCTTGCTACCCCCTTGTAATGCTGGTGGTTTAGGCCAGGCAGATTTGCATTGGATTTGGGCAGACGGTAGAGGAACTGCAGAGCCAGAAAGTGTAGGGCCATACCCATTTATTGGAGGCTCACAAAGACAAGCGAGTGAATAAATAAAGAAGGGAAAGAGCTAATAAAGGAAAATCTGCTTTTTGCAGTGAAGGTCAAGGGAGCTGGAAAACTTCACTTTGCAGTGGCGGGAGAGCAATCTGGGAGAAGTGCCCTGGAGGGAAAGCAAGCACCTATAGCCCTACATTGAACACACACGTGGCACTGCCATGTGCTCATGCACTAATCAGGCAAAGTGCTTGCAGCCAGTAAACCAGCAAGCAAGACTAATAGAGCTGTTTTCCCCACAACCCTGCTCCTCATTTGTGTCACCAACCTGGATAACTGTGGCTGTTTATTGAGCATCTGCTATGTAACATGCTCTGTAAACTTTACAGGGACTAGGTACTTTAATCCTTTTACAACCGTAGGAAGTTGATTAAGATGCTGTTTTAAGCCCATTGATAGCTTAGGGGAAGTATTGTCTTTAGTCAACTCAAGACTTTTGCCTCTTGCCTCTAGACTCAAATCCATGTGGTTCTGCATTGAAGAGTCTCTGGAGCAGTTTTTCTGGACCCTTTCAGAGCTGTTGGTACTGGGGTACCACACCCCAGGTTTTGGTTTAATTGGCCTGATTTCTGGTGTCCTGGAAGCTGATTTGTAAAAGCTGCTCAGGTGTGCACAGTTAGGGCTAGAAACTCCTGGTGGTGAAAGCTACACGGTTCTGCAGGCTGCTTGCAGAAGACCTTAGCTTTATAGTCACATTGCTGGTGTTCATCTAGCTAAGTCCTTGGTGCCTTTTGCTGAGGTTTTGAGCAATAATCTTTTATTTTTTTTAATGAGTAGAGCTCTTGGATAAGAAATATTAAAAGGAATGTTTTGATATGGAAATGGATTTTGGTTAGCATTGGCTTTCACTTGGCCTAAGTCAGCAAATAGCTTTCACTATTAAGCGATCTATTTTCTTGTTCTGGTTTTTAGAGACATGTAATTACTATTTTAATAAAATGCTTACAAATCATTCTTTTTGATTTTATGTATTTTTTCCTCCAGTGAGTTAAAAGTATTTAACAGATGTTATTCTTTCCCATGTAGAGATGGGTTACTTGGAAAACAAACTGAAAATATTCAGTATATTACTCTGCCTGTAGACACTTTGGAGTTTATGTTCTTATTTGAGGGTACCTGGCCCTGCTGCCTCCTTGGCACTCATAAGCTTCAGCCAGGAGGGTCTTTCTGTCCAGCTCTTCTTGCCTCCGGGCTCCACCCTTTCTGTTCCTGTGCCTGAAAGGCCCTTCTTGCAGTTCTTGGCTTGACTAGCTCCTTTTCCAGTTAGACTGCAGCTCTGCTATTGTTTCTGAACCACCAAGAATCATGCCCCACCCTTTCCCCTTATTTTCTTTGAAATTATCTTATTTGTTCTCCCATGAGGCCAGCATCTCTCATATCTTGTGTATGGTGCTCAGCACCTCCAACAGCTCCTTTTTTACAGAGACAGAGATAGGGACAGACAGGAACGGAGAGAGATGAGAAGTATCAATCATCAGTTTTTTGTTGTGGCACTTTAGTTGTTCATTGACTGCTTTCTCATATGTGCCTTGACCGTGGGGCTACAACAGACCAAGTAACCCCTTGCTTAAGCCAGTGACCTTGGGTCCAAACTGGTGAGCCTTGCTCAAACCAGATGAGTTCGTGCTCAAGCTGGCGACCTCGGGGTCTTGAACCTATGTCCTCCGCATCCCAGTTCGACGCTCTATCCACTGCGCCACCGCCTGGTCAGGCTCCAACAGCTCCTTAAGAATGCTCAGGTTGGTAGGGAGCTGCTGGACAGTTGTCAAGAAAATGAGCAGTTTTGGTTTTAGAAGTTGTTTCTATTTTACTTTCATATTGTTCATATCTTATAGAAAGGTACTTAGAAACTATAGAAATGATCCCTGAAAGTATAGTCTTTAGAAAGGTACTTACATTCAGACTTTATTTCTAATTTTCTTTTCTAAATTCTAATAGTGATGTTCCTTGCAAGAAAATTGGAAAACAAAAAATATTTAATCCCCCAGCAATGATAAATACTGTTAATATTATGGTGCATTTTATTTTTTTTCTTTTTGTATTTTTTTTTTCTGAAGCTGGAAACGGGGAGGCAGGCAGACAGACTCCTGCATGCGCTCGACCGGGATCCACCCGGCACGCCCACCAGGGGGCGATGCTCTGCCCATCCAGGTCGCTCTGTTGTGACCAGAGCCACTCTAGCGCCTGGGGCAGAGGCCAAGGAGCCATCCCCAGCGCCCGGGCCATCTTTTGCTCCAATGGAGCCTTGGCTGCGGGAGGGGAAGTGAGAGACAGAGAGGAAGGAGAAGGGGAGGGATGGAGAAGCAGATGGGCGCCTCTCCTGTGTGCCCTGGCTGGGAATCGAACCCGGGACTTCTGCACGCCAGGCCGATGCTCTACCACTGAGCTAACCGGCCAGGGCCGCATTTTATTTTTTCAATGACTGTTTCTGTATACGTGGGGGGAATGGGTTAAAGGAAATAAAGTCAATAATATTGTGACATGATTTGGATTAGATAATTACTAGAATTAGTGAGGTGACCCTATTGTGAGGTATAAAAATGTCAAATCACTATATGGTACACCTGAAACTAATATAATACTGTGTATACCAACTATGCTTAAATTTTTAAAAAGCAAATAAAAATAAATGACCCAGAAAAAAATACTACCTTGTTTCATTTATCTAAGTGTGAGCATTCCTTATCTTATACTTTCTGGAATTATTTTTAAAAGACTGCATAATAATTATATTTAAGTGTGTAGATGTGAATTAATTTATATATTAATCTTGCTGAGTATGTTGTTCATACCATATTATCCCATGTATAAGACGTACCCTTTTCCCAAAAAATTTGGGGTCTAAAAACTGGATGCGTCATATTACAGTGGTTGTAGATTATTTTACTTGCATTTCCCGCTTTTTTGCACTTGTTTTTGCACTCATTATTGAAGATAGTGATTTGTCGTCTGACACAGATGAGGACAAGCTAATGGATGGGAGTTTTGACAGTGATGAGGAGTTGTATGAATTTTATAATGAATAAACCTTGAGTTCAATAACTTTATGTGATACCTTTTTTCCCCCCAAATTTCGGGACCCAAAATTAAGGTGAATCTTATACATGGGGAAATACAGTATTTATTTTTTCTTTTTTTGAAACTAAGATGACTCTCCTTGCACACATACCTATGTATCACTGATTATATTCTTAGGATAGATGCCACTTAGCAGGATTAGTGGACCCGAAGGTACAGATGTAATGAATGTTTGTTACATGTGCCTAGTTGCTGTCAAGACAGTTGTACCAATTTGCACTTGCTAGTTGGGGGATGATGTTGCTCCCTTTTTAACATTTTATGAGCATTGACTCTTTAAGAAATTTTGTCTAACTGTAGTTCAAATAATTAAATAATCTTAAAGCTGTTGGGCGCTAGTTTTAGAATAGGTGATTACTTGTCATGATAGAGTCCATTTTTAAGTGGAATGTCTGTTTAGAAGAGAAGGTACCCCCCCACACACACACGCCCAGATTGCAGGGAAGGGGGCATGGATCAAAAACTGGTGGCTGTCTAAAACTCTTCTTTTCTCTTTGGATTGAATCCGCACCAACTCATGGGCTTCTGTAGCTGTATGACTGCTCCCTACCGGTCAGATGACCTTGCAGAAATTCTCGATGAGCATCAGTCCTTACTGTTAAAGTGGAGTTAATGAGTACTGTGGCCATCACATAGATGCATATATATGTAAGCACTTTGAATAAGTAATATGATAAGAACTATACAAAATGTGGTTATAAATATATATTTGTACATTATAAACATATAATAAATTTTTAATTATTTATTCCTTATGTCCTCTTACAAAGTATTCACATCGTAGGCATGCAGTATACACTCTACTTGTTTTTATTTTTTTGTGACAGAGACAGAGAGGGTCAGATAGGGAAATATAGACAGGAAGGGAGAGAGATGAGAAGCATCCGTTCTTCATTGTGACACCTTAGTTCATTTGATTGCTTTCTCATGTGCCTTGTCTGGGGGGCTACAGCAGAGTGAGTGACCCCCTTGCTCAAGCCAGAGACCTTGGGCTCAAGCCAGCGACCTTTAGGCTCAAGCTAGCGACCATGAGGTAATGTCTATGATCTCACACTCAAAGCTAGCAACCCACACTCAAGCTGGTGAGTCCGTGCTAAGGCTGGTGACTTTGGGGTTTCGAACCTGGGTCCTCTGCGTCCCAGTTCGATGCTTTCTCCACTGCATCACCACCTGGTTAGGGCTGCATTCTGCTTTTTAAACTTAACTCATATCTTAACAGCCTTTTCGTGTCACTTTTCCTTTTGTGTTCAGCTGCCTAGTATTCCATTGGCGCTTGTTTCCAGTCTTTTGCTAGTACATACTTCGCTATAGTGGAAACCTTGTATAGGTGTGATTTTGAATGTGTTTGGGTATGTCTGAGTGTAGATTATTGGACTTTTAACTTCATGTGTGAGGGGTAGGCATACGGTTGTCTGTAGGCATTCCCAAGTGTTTCTTTTTTTTTTTTTTTTTTTTTTTTTTCTGAAGCTGGAAACGGGGAGAGACAGTCAGACTCCCGCATGCACCCGACTGGGATCCACCCGGCACGCCCACCAGGGGCGATGCTCTGCCCACCAGGGGGCGATGCTCTGCCCCTCCGGGGCGTCGCTCTGTTGTGACCAGAGCTACTCTAGCGCCTGGGGCAGAGGTCAAGGAGCCATCCCCAGTGCCCGGGCCATCTTTGCTCCAATGGAGCCTCGGCTGCGGGAGGGAAAGAGAGAGACAGAGAGGAAGGAGAAGGGGAGGGGTGGAGAAGCAGATGGGCGCTTCTCCTGTGTGCCCTGGCCAGGAATCGAACCCGGGACCTCTGCACGCCAGGCCGACGCTCTACCGCTGAGCCAACCGGCCAGGGCCCCAAGTGATTCTTGATGGAGGGCCTGCCCACAGAACCATTGCTTTGTTAACAGTGCTGTCCTGTTGCTGGCCTACTGCATTCCTTCTGTTTCTTTTCTTATTGCTAATTATGAATTAATTATAGCATCACTAAGATATTGAAACTTAGGTTCCTTAAGAGATTAACCATCGCTTTACCAGGTTTTACTTTTTTTTTTATTAAGTGAAAGGTGGCGAGGCAGACAGGCTCCCAACCAAAGCTATTTTAGCTCCTGAGGTAAGGCCACGGAGCCATCATCCTCAGTGCCTAGGACCAACTTGCTCGAACCATTCGAGCCATGGCTGCAGGAGCAGAAGGGGGGGGGAGGGGGAAGGGTGGAGAAACAGAGAAGCACATGGGTGCTTCTCCTGTGTGCCTTGATCGGGAATTGAACTTGGGACTTGCACATGCTTGGCCAATGCTCTACCACTGTGCCAACTGGCCAGGGCTAGCAGGTTTTTCTTAAGACCTCCTATACATCACTTACACATTGAACATTTGAGTGCATGCTGCATGCCCTGCTGGGCCTGGCTGGGCATTGTGAGGGCATATATGTAAAGGGTAAGTTTGGGGTAGGGAAAACAATTCTACATATATTTCCAGTCATAATTAAGCATTGCATTTGTTTTAGAGGGATTGCAGTGGGAGGGATGAGATGATTAAGGAAGGCCACCTATAGACCTTCTCTGATTTGGGCTAGGTTTGGAGAGTTCTGGTTAGAAAGGTTGTTTTTGCTTTAAAAAACTTACGGCTTATAGTGGAGAAAAGGAATTGGTTGTGGGTAGAGTTTCTGAACTTCAGCACTGTTGAGGTTTTGGCCAAGAAATTCTTTGAGGGCCTGTACAGTGCTCTGTACAATGTTTAGCATCATCCATGACTCCACCCATTAGATGCCAGTAGAGTCCTGCCCCCAATTATAACAACCAAAAATGTCTCCAGACATGGCCATATCCCCTGGGGGCATTGCCCCCAGTTGAGAACTACTGCAAAGTCACAAGAGCTGTTATTTTCTGCCTAATTTTGTAATGGCGGCAAATGCTACATTACCAGCAAAATTGAAACTGAGCTTCTTTATGACTGTTAAGTGTTGTTAGGATTAGTGAAAATAAGACTTTATAAATAAAATAAGGATGGAAAACTAGAAGAGTTCTAAAAATTAGGTAAAGTGGTTCAAACTTGATGCAGTATAAGAAGCTGCTTGTAGCATCAAAAAGACACTTTTTTCTTCCATGAAAAACACCTGAACTCTAAAGTGCAACTATGAGGATTTTCCTATCAGTGCTCATTTTTGTAAGACAGTGCTTATGTTAATATATACTATTCAGGTAAAAAAAAAGTGAGGAGGGCACTGATGGTTGGAGTGCTTTTGAGTGGTGGTTTCTTGGTACTTTGGTCCAGAAGGGATCACCTATCCCCATGCCCTGAGGGCACCCTGGCATACCAGCTGGTATGCTAGCCCAGTGCCATTTCCCATCTGCAGCTTGCTGGCCAACTCTGCTATGCCCTCACACTCCCAAAGGCCATGGAAGATCACGCTTTACTTTCTCTGGCCTCTAATTGGAAACAGCATTTGCTGCCATTTTGAAAACAGGAAGAAACTCACTGTGGTGCTAACAGTGCTTGTGCCTTGTCACCAACAGAAATCAGATGTTTTCATATTGCAGTGGTTGAGGCATCTTAAGATATCCTTTGTGCTCATTATTACTTTAGATTATATGATACCAGATTGCTAATAAGTGTGTTAAAGAAGTTCGTCTTTTCAAGTATCCTATCATTTCACTCATGTGGAATCTAATGAACAGAATGAACTAACAAGCAAGATAGAGACCGACTCAGAGCAGGGTGACAGCTGTGGGGGGGTGTACAGTGAGGGGGGTAGAGGGGTTGAGCAAAACAAAAGGACAAAAAAGAAACTCAGAGATATGGACAGCAGTGGTGATTGTGGGGGACGGATGGTGGAGAAGGATTTGGGGGCATGAATGGTGATGAATGGAGACTTGACTTGTGGGGGTGAACACACAATACAGTGTACAGATGATGTGTTGTAAAATTGTGCACCTAAACCTGTATAATTTTGTTACCCAGTATCACCCCAATAAAATAAATTTTAAAAAACTGACCAGGCAGAGGTGCAGTGGATAGAGCGTCAGACTGGGACACAGAGGGCCTAGGTTCGAAATCCTGAGGGCGCTGGCTTGAGCATGGGCTCACCAGCTTGAGCAGTGGGCCACTGGCTTGAGCACGGGATTATAGACATGATCCCATGGTTATTGGCTTGAGTACGGGGTCACTCGCTCTGCTGTAGCCGTTTCCCCCCTTTCACCCCCCCTTCAAGGCACATATAAGAAAGCAATTGATGAACAACTAAGGTGCCACAATGAAGATTTGATTCTTTTCATCTTTCTCCCTTCCTGTCTGTCCCTATCTGTCCTCACTTTCTCTGTCTCTGTTGCAAAAAACAAAAACAAAACCCTGAAGTTTGTCTTTAAGATCCTGTTTTTAGTATAATTGGCTTTATTTGCAATCCTGTGTATTTTATGCATTTAATACATATTTCTAGGAGAGTCAGTAGGCTTCATCAAACAGCTATAGGTTTTTGTTTTGTGTTTGATTTTCTTAAAAATTTTATTTATTGATTTTTAGACCAGAGGAGGAGTGGTAAGAATCGACTCATAGTAGTTGCTTTTAGTATGTGCTTCGACTGACTGGGCAAGCCTGGGGTTTTGAACCAGCAACCTCATCATTTCAGCTCAGTGCTTTATCTGCTGTGCCACTAGAGGTTAGGCGCTCCCCCCCTCCCCCAAGAAAGTTAAAAACCTTCCTTTGGTGCTTATTGCCATTTTGGGAGCCGTTTTAAATGCCTGTTAGTAGCATGAAGTGAGGGTGACTTTTGAAGACTGACGGCTCCAGTCAGCTTATTTGTCTGTGTTTGAGGGTTCTTCCTTAGCCCACTACATGTTAGCACAGGGGTCGGGAACCTATGGCTCGTGAGCCAGATGTGGCTCTTTTGATGCCTGCATCTGGCTTGCAGACAAATCTTTAATAAAAAATAATAATGTTAAAAATATAAAACATTCTCATATATTACAATCCATTCATTTTCTACCGCTCATGTTCATGGTTGCAGGTGGCTAGAGCCAATCACAGCTGTCCTCCGAGACAACACCAAATTTTTATTGGATAATGCGTAATGTGCACTGGTTGTTGTATGGCTCTCACAGAATTACATTTTAAAATATGTAGCGTTCATGGCTCTCTCAGCCAAAAGGGTTCGCGACCCCTGTGTTAGCACATCCTACTTGGATAACTTTAAGTGATCTTTAATGAAATAGATTTTTAATAATTAAGACTCCTCTAAAAATTGTGGTTCTGGTCCATAAATTTTTTTTTTCTTTTTCTTATTCTGAAATTGGAAACAGGGAGGCAGTCAGACAGACTCCTGCACGTGCCCGACCGGAATCCACCCGGCATGCCCACCAGGTGGCGATGCTCTGCCCATCTTGGGGCGTCGCTCTACTGCAATCAGAGCCATTCTAGCGCCTGAGGCAGTGGCCACAGAGCCATCCTCAGTGCCTGGGCAAACTTGGCTCCAGTGGAGCCTTGGCTGCGGGAGGGGAAGAGAGAGACAGAGAGGAAGGAGAGGGGGAGGGGTGAAGAAGCAGTTGGGCGCTTCTCCTGTGTGCCCTGGCTGGGAATCGAACCCGGGACTCCTGCACGCCAGGCCGACGCTCTACCACCGAGCCAACTGGCCACGGCCCCGATAAATTTTTTTTTAAGGGCAAGGCAGGGATGGGGTGTGGGGTGAGAGGGAGAGAAATGAATGGAGAGATATGAGAAGCATCAGCTCGTAGTTGTTTGTTGACTGCTTCTCATACATGCCTTGACCAAAGGGCTCTAGCCAAGCCAGTGACCCCTTGCTCAAACCAGTGACCTTGGGCTCAAGCCAGTGACCATGGGATGCTGTCAGTGTTTCCATAGTCAAGCTCAATCTGGTGAGCCTGTGCTCAAGATGGCAATCTTGGGGTTTTGAACCTGAGACCTTAGCATCCCAGGTCAGTGCTCTGTCTACTGCCCCACCACCAGTCAGGCTGGTCCATGAATATTAAAATGAATTTTAAACACAAAGCTTTAAAGTAGCCTGTGTAATGTTACATCTCTTTCATAAGATTCATGGACTGAGGAGGAGTATAAATATCTGAGAGAGAGAATTAGTGGGAGTCAGTGCTGTCTAACACATGCCCCCCTTCTCTGTACCTTACCACAGAAGGGGTCTGAGTTCATCTGATCTAATTCTCTACACACACTGGATTTCTTTTTACGTCTTGCTTAAAAAGAGGGTGTGAATCTTCTGACCATGGCAAGCTCCTTTATCTTGAAAAACTCTTGCAACTTTGGTACCCCTGGTAGCTGGTTAGAAATGCAGAATCTCAGGCCCCACCATAGACCTTTTTGAATCAGATCTTCATTTTAACAAGATCTGGAAGGGTTTTTGCACATTAAAGTTTGGAAGCAGAGGCCTAGTCTAGGCCTGTTTAAATAGAGATTTAAACAGCTGTAATAATCAGAGGGTTGGCTCTCTCAGAGCCAAGGTGTGAGCTTTAGAGTCCAGGTGGTGGGACTTTAGAGCCCATTATTGTCTTCCTAGATGTGTGGTGAATGTCAGACCAAAATCACTTTCTTGGCAGAAGCACAGAATAGAGTGTGTGCCTTGTGACGAGTAGCACACTTTAGATTAGAGTCTGATTTCATTCATGGCCTAAGCTTTGTCAGTCCTTTATTGGACTTGATGCAGTACTCTAGTGATTGTGTAGAACATAATTTAGATAATAGAAATTTTACCTTGAAATAGATTTGGGTAGTTGATTTTTGTTTGTTTGTTTTTTTGGTTAGGTTAATTCTGAATTTCATTAAAGTTTGGTGATACAGTCATGTATTTTACAGAGACATATTAAGTGACTATTTCTTTTTCAGGCACTGTTTGAAGTACAGAGAATACAGCAATGAACAAAACAGACAATAAGTCTCTGCCTCACTAAGCTTCAAGAAGGCTTTGCTAAGAAGATGACATTTGAGTGTAGATGGGACAGCAGTGAGGGGGTCATTCCAGGCAAAGGGCACAGCTAGGGCGTAAGCCTCCAGGCAGAATGTGGCTGCTGAGTGTCCTGTCGTGTCACCCCCCCCCCCCCCCCCCATGGCTGCAGTGGAGCAGAGTGGAAAAGTGGGAGCTCTGAGACGGCAGGAACCAGGCCCTTGTAGCTCATAGAAGAGGCTGACTGAAGATGCAAAAAAGAATGGTTAGCTACCGGGGTACATACTGAGTATTCGTTTAAAAATAAAGCAAGGGCCTTGCATAAAAAAGGACTTTAAACTTATTGGGTAACATCCATAAAGGTTGAGTTGGGCTCTGTCTTTAAAGAGCATTTTCTCATTACCTTCCTCAGCAGTAGCAGAAAGCGACATTTGGAACTGATCAAGTCTTCATTGTCATGCACATCTAGCTGATGACTGGAGCTCTGCTGTAAGCATGAGTCAGAGAGCATCTGAGTTGAATGTGTAGGTCACATGGGCAAAATTAACTTAACCAAAAATAACCCCAAAATACAGCATTTCTGGGAAATGCAAGCGAAGACCGCTTCTAGTGTAAACAAAGGAGCCAAGTAAAAGATAAGGGCTTTATGAAAAAGTGAACATTTGGAAAACTAAGAAGAGATGCTTTGAGAGAAATATACCAAGGAAAACAAATATTTCTTTTCTAGTGATAATTTTAAAGAGTTCTTTAATGGATTTATGTCATATGCAATGCATTTTTTTTAAGAGAGAAAGAGAAAGGAAGGGAGAGAGATGAGAAGCATCAAGTCATGGTTGCTTCACTTTAGTTGTTCATTGATTGCTTCTCATATGTACCTTGACCTGGGGGCTCAAGCCAAGACAGTGACCCCTTGCTCAAGCCAGTGACCTTGGGCTTTAAGCCAGTGACTTTCTGTCTCAAATCAATGACCATGAGATCATTTTGATGTCCCCACGTTCAAGTCGACAACCCCCGTGCTCAAGCTGGCAACCTTGGGTTTTCAAACCTTGGACCTCAGCACCCCAGGTCAACACTCGATCTACTTCACCACCACTGGTCAGTCAATGTATATGTTTTGATAGGGTAACTCAGGTTTTTTTTTTCCCCTTTCTTTTTGTAGCATGGCAAATCGTTTTATACCCTTTAATTTTTCCTGTTAATTCTCAGAAGGAACTTCCTGTTCTCTCTGGGTTTCCTCTTGACTTTGCTGAGAATTAACAAGATCATGGTGATGATACACAAACCTGGATGTGGGGCTGTCAGTGATTCACACCCTGGCTGCAATTAGAATCACCTGGGGAGTTTAACTCACAAAACAAAAGAAAACCACAACTAGTGTCCCTGCCCCACTCCAGAACTTCTGACTTAATTGGAGTGTGTCGCACTTCGCGTTGGTGTATGTTCTTCCAGTGCCTTGGGGGTTCCTTGTGCAGCCAAGATTGAAAACCGCCCTTTTGGTCCAACTCTCTTTATTTCATAATCTGTGTTCTCCTGGCTACAGTATTAAATACATTAAACATCATGACTATAGTACATTCTCCTCCACTCATCCTTTGCCTCCCTCTGTCCTCCTCTCTGCAGGCTAAGAGTTGGGATGCTGGTTTTCTTTGGCTGTTGGGGATGTTTCAGAATGTGCAAGCAGTATGTGTAGAGAACGCAGCAGTCATGTGTATGTGAGCTCATGGTGGGAGAGGTTTGTCACTAATCTAGACAACTTGGCCACTTCTTAGGACCAAGATTTAGAATTACTTATCAGGGTAGCTAAGAGAGCATTGGGGTTCATTTAAGTCAGGCCAAGTAGGATGGAATCTGCTGTGGTTATGTTTATTACATAGTGATAAACGTCAACTTCCTGAGTTGTTTCCCCTAGTAATATAACTGTTGGAACTAAAAATCTTGTGTTTTTTGAGTAATTCCTTGTACTCATTGGTTCTGTTATGTTAATAGGAAAGAAGTTCATTTCTGGAGTTCTCTGACTATGGAACGCTGAAAGAAACCGCCAAATCTAAAGGAAACAATCCAATTTAAATTATCTAAGTGATTTAAAATTTAATTGTTTTGATAACTAACATCTTGATAATGTTATTGAAAGAATTGACCTTTTGAGGGAGTATTGGATTGATGGGGGCATTTCCTTGAGTTACATTAACTTCCAGATTACTTAGACTTGTGATGAGTTCCTTTTCTTGTGTGGTGTCATGTAGCACAGGACAGGTCCTGTGCTGTGCGTGCACATTGAGACTTGACTGCACAAAGCAGGAAAGTCTTTCTGCTCCTAGTGGCTTTGACAAAGGTAGGAGGAGAGTTTGTTGTGTACCTGGCATGTGGTCTTACTGCAGTTTTCTGTGCATGATTGATTGGATGTTGTTCTGCATTTAATGTGGTAAACACTAGCTCTGCCCTGGAGGAGTGGGAGCCATCTTCATCATCTCTTCCCAATTCCCTGCTTTGGCCTCTGCCCCTATCTCTGCCTCAGTGCCCTCTAGAGTCTATGTGGGTGATGGGGTCTGTGCTTACAATGCCTTACAGGTTTTTTTGATCAGCTCCCACCTACTATCTAGGTAGTGAAGTGAACTAATGAGAATGAAGCCTAGAGAACTCAGGAATCTGTACATGTATCAAGTCAGCTCTGTATCAGAATCCGTACCAAAAGTCACTCTCCTTTTCCCCTTTATTATGTGTATAGTGTAGTGTTTCTCTCTACCTGTTAAAACTCATGCCTTTTTTGATAAACTTTAAAATCTTTACTTTCCTCTATTCTTTGAAATTTTGACATACATTTAGTTGTGACTCTGAAGAAGTTAAAGCATTGGTCATTTTTTCTTCCAAATCCTACAAGTCATAAATATATTTTGGCTCTAAAATTTTTAAATACAAAGTTGTTATTAAGGGGGGGGGGGAAGTTACTGCTTCCTTCTCCTCCTCCCACCTTTCTCCCTTCTCGCTCCTCCTCCTACCTTCCACTCCTTCCTCCCTCCTCCTTCCTTTCTCCTCCTTCCTCCCTCCTCTCATTCCTCTGTTTACTAGAGGAAGAAGGGTTTCCCATATTCTTCCAGGCTCTTTTACAGTTTATTTACACACAAATACATTTACTTTTAACCAAAGAAGAGAAGGGGAGGGAATGGTACTTTGTGGTTTATTTTATTTTATTTTTTAAGAGAGAAAGACAAGAAGGGAGAAAGAGGAGGAGAGGAGATATGAGAAGCATCAGCTCATAGTTGCTTTACTTTTGTTGTTTATTCTTTGCTTCTCATACTTGCTTGACTGGGGGGGATGGCTCAAGCCAGCAATGCTGAGATCATGTCAATGATTTCACACTCAAGCTGGTGATCCCATGCTCTAGCCAGCAGTCTCAGGGTTTCGAACCAAGGCCCTCGGTGTTCTGGGTTGATGCTCTATGCACTCTGCCACCACCAGATAGGCTGTGGTTTGCAATTTAATTTTCCTATATGTTGACGAGCTTTCATGGTGGTTTTATGACTGTACGTAGTTCATCTGGATGCACTGTTGGTGATTTGGTTGGGTCTGTATTGGTAGCTGTTTAAGATGTTTTCAGCTTTTTGCTATTAGAAATGCTGCTGCTGGTCTTGGTGGGTTGGTTCAGCAGTAGAATGTTGATCTAGCATGTAGAAGTCCTAAGTTCGATTCCTGGTCAGGGCACATAGGAGAAGCAACCATCTACTTATCCCCTTACCTCCCCCTTCTTGCTCTCTCTCTTCTTCTCCTGCAGCCATGGCTCAATTGATTTGAGCACATTGGCCCCGGGTGCTGAGGAATGCTCTGTCCAGCCTCCTCCTCAGGTGCTAAAAATAGCTTGGTTGCCAGGTGGATCCTGGTTGGGGTGCACATAGGAGTCTATCTCCCCTACTTTCACTAAAGAGAGAGAGAGAGAGAGAGAAAGAGAAAGAAAGAAAGAGAAAGGCTACTACAGCAAGCATCCTCACTCCTTATCCCCATACACATCTTTTTCATGTGTATTTAGTTTGATGAATTCTTAGAAATGGAATTGTAATATAATTTCAGAATATGCTTTTGTATAATGTACCCTCAACTAGTTGCAGTCCATCCTTTTTACTATTGTTTTTAGAGCACTTTAAGATTTATTCAAGCTTTGTAAAGGACAGTGCTAAGTCCTGTATAATTAATTTTATAGACTATCTCACATACAGGTTTGTAATACATGACAGCTTGGCTGACATCGTTTTATCCAGTCACGTGAACCACGGACACGAGACTAATTCCCATGTCTGCTTAAGGTTCTCTGGGCTGTTTTTTTTTTTCTTTGTTTTTTTGTATTTTTCTGAAGCTGGAAATGGGGAGGCAGTCAGACAGACTCCCGCATGCGCCTGACCAGGATCCACTGGCACGCCCACCAGGGGGTGATGCTCTGCCCATCCAGGGTGTCGCTCTGTCGCGAGCAGAGCCACTCTAGTGCCTGGGGCAGAGGCCAAGGAGCCATCCCCAGCACCTGGGCCATCCTTGCTCCAATGGAGCCTCGGCTGCGGGAGGGGAAGAGAGAGACAGAGAGGAAGGAGAGGGGGAGGGGGGGAGAAGCAGATGGGCGCCTCTCCTGTGTGCCCTGGCCGGGAATCGAACCCGGGACTTCTGCACGCCAGGCCGACACTCTACCACTGAGCCAACCGGCCAGGGCTTCTCTGGGCTGTTTTTAAGTTTCAGTGAGTAGTAGATTGGTGAAAGTTTTGTCTTTCACAGGAGGTGCTTTTATGACATGTTTTATAGAAAAATTTGAAACTATACTAAACATAAATGACTTAAATAACCATGAATATCATTCCATATGAATCAAATGGAAGAAAATAGTAAGATGATTGTATTTTTGTCCCTTTTAGGTCACTCCAAGAACCGAAACCCCTGTCACCAGTGTCAGTAATAGCTTGGAGCATGCACTGCGTACATCAGCACATTCCACTGAGGAGTCACTGCCCAAGAGGACTGTAGGAAAACACTCCAAAGGTGAGTCAGTCCACCTGCAGAGTTGAAGGGAAGGAGTTGTACTAGAGCGTAGAAGGAAGATCTTGCTATGGTCTTTTGTTAAATGCTTTCAGATCTTTAATAAACACTAGTCATAGTAGGGTATATTATTTTTCTAAATTCTGTAAGTTAATATCTGAATGTATCTTGGCTGTTAAAATCTCAAATATTGATGTTTATTTAGGGGGGAAAAACAAAAGTTGTTACACCCTCCTCCCCACCACACACCAAAATGAGTCCTAAATTCTAGAGCTGCACTATCCTCAAGAACTTCATATAATAATAGAATGTTCTGTAACTGCACTAACTCAGTCACCACCAGCCACATGTACCTTTTGAGCACTTTTGAAACGTGGTTTACGCAACTAAAGACCTGAAATTTTATTTTTTTCCCATTGCGGTTGTAATGGCATTTGCAGTAGTTTAGTGTGGCCCACAGATGCCATTATTGGGCAATGCAGTTTTGGACTTGATGGTGGGCACATGTCAGATGAAGCTGTGAGCCTTGGTTCTCGCATGCCTGACTTTTGCAGCCAACTGGACAGGCACAGAATTGGTTTGCAGTACAGTTGATTAACTGTGTGGAGGTGGGAGAGACTTCCCAGGAGAGTGAAGCTGATGGGTAGGACTAGGTGGCTCGACAATGAAGCTCAAGTCTGCAGAGTTGTCGGAACGGTCAGGATGACCCCGACTTGGATGGTCATCATGAGGCCCTAGGCAGGGGTCCCCAAACTTTTTACACAGACTGTTGGAGGGCTGCCACATACAGTGCTCCTCTCACTGACCACCAATAAAAGAGGTGGCCCTTCCGGAAGTGCGGTGGGGGGCTGGATAAATGGCCTCAGGGGGCTGCATGCGGCCCCCGGGCCGTCGTAGTTTGGGGACGCCTGTCCTAGAGCATTCCCTCCCTCACTCAGCTGTCTTTGTTCCTTCCCCCTTTTGTTTGTGTGTCTTCTAGAACTGAGTTGTGCTAAGGTGGGAGTCATGCTTGCTTGGTTTTGTTTTTTGTTCTTCGTCTAACTCCTGTCTCAGGCACAGAGCTTTGTACCTCACAGATGCTTAGTGAAGACTTTGTTTTTAAAATAGAACCCCATTTTTATCTTGGCCTGTGGTGGTGCAGTGGATAGAGCATTGACCTGGAATGCTGAGGTTGTCAGTTTGAAACCCTGGGCTTGCCCGGTCAAGGCACATGCAACAAGCAATCAATGAACAACTAAAGTGAAACAACTATGAGTTGATACTTCTCTGTAAAATCAATAAATAAAATGTTAAAAAATAAATAAAGCCCCATTTTGACAAGACCATAGTGAGCCAAGCCACTTATCCTTGACTTGGGTCATATGCTGGATATGTCTGTTCTAAACCTACATAGTGTTTATGTATATGTAACCATGTTATGGTATTTTTCTTTTTAGGTGAGAGGAGGGGAGATAGTGAGGCATATTTCTGCAGGCAGTCTGACTGGGATCCACCTGGCAACCCCATCTGGGGTCAGTGCTTGGATACCAAGCTATTTTTAGCACCTGAGGCTGACAGGTTCAGACCAGCTGAGTTTTTCCTCAGCACCTGGGGCCACACTCGAACCAGTCAAACCACTGTCTGCGGAAGGGGGAAAGGGAGGAGGGGAGAAGCAGATGGTCGTTTCTCATGGCTGTCCTGACTTGGAATCGAACTTAGAACGTCCATATGCAGGGCTGAAACTGTATCCACTGCTTCTGGCCAGGGCCTGGTATTAAAACGAAATCCTTATAGCAGCCCTGGGAATGCAGTCAGCTTGTTTTATATACTCCACTCCGGGGACCATCATTTTCAGGATGCAGCTAGGCCTCAACTCAGTCATAGACACTTTCTCCCCTAAAAGTACTCTTGTCCTTTTCCGTCCTGTGTATCATCTGGGGAGCAGTGTCTCTGGCAGGGTGTTGCTCCCTTTTTCTTCCTACCGTCCAGCATAGAACCTGTGCCCTGCACCCTCCTGATCAGAAGGCCTTGCCTCTTCTTCACCACAGTATTTTTTTCTCAAGACATAATTATCAAGAACCCCTTGCCCTCCCTTATTTTTTAAGTGAGAAGGGGGGGATATTGTGAGGCACACTTCTGCATGGAACCTACCCGGGATCTACCTGGCAACCCCATCTGTGGCTGATGCTCCAGTAGTGAGGTATTTTTAGCACCTGAGGCTGATGCACTCCAATGGAGCTATCCTCAGCATCTCAGGCCATGCTTGAACCAGTCAAGCCACTGGAGAGGGATAGAAGGGTGAGAGGGAGGAAGGAGAAGCAGATGGTTGCTTCTTCTGTGTGCTCTGATGAACCTGGGATGTCCATATACAGGGCCAACACTCTTATCCACTGAAGACCCCCTCATTCTTTTAAAAAATATAATTGCACAATATGTGGTTATTTTCTCTGTCACTCTTTTGTTTGTGTGTGTTGGTGTCCGGAGAGATGGTGAGCCAGCTTTAGTAGTACCTGTGCCAGAACATCATTAATTATCTGCAGGTAATAGTTTCTTTCATCCAGAAATTGGCAAGCAAGTTAACCTGGTTTTATTAGTCACACTTCTCACAATATTCTTTGGGGTCCCTAGGTTATTGCTATTCTAGAAGTCTGAAGTCACTCAAAGTATTATTATAAAGTTTTCTCATTGTCTGGTCACCCACCTGTGTTTTGGTTTTTCTCTGCTTATTTGGAAGTCTTCACTGATAGAACTTATAAAGAGTTCAGACTTTTCCATTTCTTTTGTGTAAAAGCTTAGGGGTTAGCAGTTAGGACAGTCTGAAACCCTGACTGCTCTGGTCAGACTTACTGCATAGACTAACCCACAATCTTCCTTAGAGCTTTGTGGTGTCTCAGTTATACCTAATTAATTCTAAAAATAATTCCACAAATTAAAAATTATGTTAACTCTAAAAATAATTCCCATTTTACCAATGGAAGAACTGAGTCACAGATAAGTAACAGATAGGTAAGCTGGGATTTCAACCCAGAGCTAATGCTTTCACTACTTATGTTAGACTGAATAAGGCAGAAGATGAAAATCAAGGTGGTGGTGCTTAAAAGGACATACTAAAAAGTGAAAGTATCACTGTTTTCTACACTATTTATTGTATAGACTTTTTTTTTTTGAGAGAGAGAGAGGGAGATGGACAGATAGGAAAGGAGAGAGATGAGAAACATCACCTTGTTATTGCTGCACCTTAGTTGTTCATTGATTGCTTTCTTTTTTTTTTTTTTGTATTTTTTTGAAGTTGGAAACGGGGAGGCAGACAGACTCTCGCATGCACCCGACCAGGATCCATCCGGCACGCCCACCAGGGGGCCATGCTCTGCCCATCTGGGGCATTGCTCTGTTGCAACCAGGGTCATTCTAGCACCTGAGGCAGAGGCTATAGAGTCATCCTCAGTGCCCGGGCCAACTTTGCTCCAATGGAGCCTTGGCTGCGGGAGGGGAAGAGAGAGACAGAGAAGAAGGAGAGGGGGAGGGGTGGAGAAGCAGATGAGCGCTTCTCCTGTGTGCCCTGGCTGGGAATCGAACCCGGGACTCCACGCCAGGCCGACGCTCTACCACTGAGCTAACCGGCCAGGGCCTGATTGCTTTCTCATATGTGCCTTGACCGGGAGGCTCCAGCTGAGTTAGTGACCCCTTGCTCAAGCCAGCAACCTTGGGCTTCAAGCCAGTGACCTTTGGGCTCAAACCAACAATCATGGGGTCACGTCCATGATCCCATGCTAAAACCTGCGACCCCACAGTCAAGCTTGTGAGCTGGCAACCTCAGGGTTTCGAACCTTGGTCCTCAGTGTCCCAGGCCAACGCTCTTATCTCCTGCACCACAGTCTGGTCAGGCTATTGTAAAGATTTTCAAGTACTGGTGTAAAGAGAACAGTATAGTAGTTGCCCACTTCTGGCTTCAACAACAGGTAGTTGACTGTGTATTTTTTTTTGAGGCCTTGAGTTACTCAGGAATGTTGTGCAGGACTGTTGCACACACACTGGGAAAGCTCTGAGTCTCCCTAAAGCCACACACTCATATTTTTAATTATTACAACTTAGGGGGATGGTTATAATGTACATGGTGAGGTAGAAATTACTTTTAATAATATTCTAAGTGAAAGAAGTTCTGTAACTTTTTTCTCTGGCCTTTGAGTAGTTATTTTTAAAATTATCGTTTTAGGCCCTGGCCGGTTGGCTCAGCGGTAGAGCGTCGGCCTGGCGTGCGGGGGGACCCGGGTTCGATTCCCGGCCAGGGCACCTAGGAGAAGCGCCCATTTGCTTCTCCACCCCCCCTCCTTCCTCTCTGTCTTTCTCTTCCCCTCCCGCAGCCAAGGCTCCATTGGAGCAAAGATGGCCCGGGCGCTGGGGATGGCTCCTTGGCCTCTGCCCCAGGCACTAGAGTGGCTCTGGTCGCGGCAGAGCGACGCTCCGGAGGGGCAGAGCATCGCCCCCTGGTGGGCAGAGCGTCGCCCCTGGTGGGCGTGCCGGGTGGATCCCGGTCGGGCACATGCGGGAGTCTGTCTGACTGTCTCTCCCCGTTTCCAGCTTCAGAAAAATACAAATAAATAAATAAATAAATAAATAAAATTATCGTTTTATAAGACAGTTGAAAGAATTTCATTGAATTTAACAGGAAATTGTTTACCAGAAGTTCTAAAACCTTTTGGTCTCAGAACCCTTTTGCTGTATTAAAAATTGATTCCAAAAAGCTTTTGTTTATGTAGGTTATATCTATAGATATTTTAGCATATTATAGTTTAAAACAGATTTTTTAACCTAAAGAAATGCTTTTGTGTGTGTGCCACTGAGGTTTTTGTCATGCAGCATTTTTCTGATAAAAGGTAACTTAAAAACTACACTAAAAGTCATGTACTTTTGGTAAAACAAAGCTCAACCCAGAGAACTAGAACATGAATTCTAATAAGATAAGAATTACAATAAAACCTAAATTTTAAAATACTAGTAATATCTTTTTTCCTTGGGTTGTATTGGGAATTCTAGTGTACATTTGGAATTGAGAAGACTTGATAATTTTAATTTCCCTATTGCTTCTTTATTCAACATTTTGTTATGAAGACTTTCAGACAAAGTAAAGTTCAAAGAATTTTTTTTTTTTTTTGTATTTTTCTGAAGTTGGAAACAGGGAGGCAGTCAGACTCCCGCATGCGCCCGACCGGGATCCACCCGGCACGTCCACCAGGGGGCGATGCTCTGCCCATCTGGGGTGTTGCTCTGTTGCAACCAGAGCCATTCTAGTGCCTGAGGCAGAGGCCACAGAGCCATCCTCAGCACCTGGGCCAACTTTGCTCCAATAGAGCCTTGGCTGTGGGAGAGGAAGAGAGAGACAGAGAGGAAGGAGAGGGGGAGGGGTGGAGAAGTAGATGGACGCTTCTCCTGTGTGCCCTGGCGGGAATCGAACCCAGGACTCCTGCATGCCAGGCCAACGCTCTACCACTGAGCCAACTGGCCAGGGCCAAGTTCAAAGAATTTTACAGTGAATCACTACCACCTAGATTTCACAATTTCATTTTACTTTACTTGCCACTCCCTTATCTGTGCATCTCTCCTTTCATCAAGACATTCCATTTTTTGATGCATTTCCAAGTGAGTTGTTAACCATTGGAGTAGTTATTCCAACCTGACATAGTTGTCATGTATGATCATGTGTGCTGTACACCCACAGTCTAGTTCCTGGAAGAAAAGCAGGTTCTCTTTGACTCCTGAGCCCTGCATCCTGACTCAGTATCCTCTGCTCTGAAGCTGCTCTCATAGAAGGTCACAAATGTCTCCTTGGGTGACAGGTGGGCTTTTGTCTTCACCTGGCATTTGTGATCACCCTCCTCCAGACTTTGTCCTCCCCTGGTGTCTTTTCATTTTTTAAATTGTGGAATATCAGACATACATAGCATTGGTGTGGCATGCTCCACAGGTCTGACACCACACTGGCCTGGTTTTTCTCCTGCCTTTCTGTTCACTTTTGTTTTCTTTGCAATTCTTTCTTATGCTCCTTAAACAACAGTGTTGTCTAGGCTCTTTTCTGTTCCTCCAGTTAACACTGTCCGAGCAGTCCTTTCTGAGCCTGTGCTGAAGCCACTGTCCATCTTTTGATGACCTCAGATCTGTGAGTCCAGCTAAGACCCTTCTGAACCTCAAATCCTTATGAACCCACCAGTCGTGGGCTATTTCCACCTAGATGGTTCATTGGTACCTCAGTCAGTATGCCTAGAATGCAACCACTACTTTCATTTGCCACTCGCTAAAGTGAGTTTCCAAAATTCATAATTTGATAACAGTGTTCAGGTATCAATCTTGGGCAAAATCTGGAAGTCCATGAGAGTTCTCTTTCCCTCTTTGAGGGGCCTCCACCCTCACAGTCCTGGCAGGTCTTGCCCTGTAAAGCTGTCCTGGTTTCTTATCACTGGGCCTCCATGCTGGTTCAGGCCTCCATCTTCTCTGCCACCTCTGGGTTCGCCTCTCCTCCAGCTCGTTCTCTGAGCAGGGACCATGTTGAATGATGGTCCCCTGTTTAGGAAGCCTGTCAGCAGCACTGATGGCACCAACTTATGTCATACAGCACTGACCACCACCAGGTGCCACCCTACAATTTGCATATGTTTACCTACTTGATGCCACAGCCCCATGAAGTAGGAACTATTATTATTTTTTTGTTTACAGATTAAATAGCTGCTCAAGGTCACTGAGCTGGAAAATGTCACGTTTCAGACTGAGCCCATTTGACTGCTGTGAGCCTGTGGGTTTACCTTGACCTGCAGGGAGGTTCAAGTTTCTCTGTGTGCCCATTGTGGAGTTGGTGGGCTGATCCCTTGCCTCTTTGTGACTGTCTTCCCCTCTCTGCATAGGTCTCCTGTAGCCCCTTTCTTTGTATCCTGGCTTCCGCTGTGACTGAACCTCCTCAAACACTGTGTGCTGTCATTCCTGGGCCTGGGACACCATGTTGCTCTACCCAGATGAACCCTTTCTTTTGTAGCCTAGCTCAAGCATTACCACTCTGAACTCTATAATCTATCATTTATGGCTGGTACTGTGCCAAATACAGATCAATGCTAAAGAAAACGTTTGCCTTGATACATAAATAAGTGAAGTTCCGCAGGCTCCAAAATTCAAGGGTCTTATCCCTAACCACTCAAATGGAAAATGTTTTCTGTTTTTATTATTTTAGAAATATCTTTTTTTCAGTGTTGTGTTTTCTCAATTATGCACTATTGTTTCTGTTTCTGGAGAACTAACAAATCAAATATTGCAAGGTAGCTAGATGATAAAAAAAAAGATCAGGAAAATATATGATGGGGTTCTTAACTATAACATGATATAGATCCTAAAAAGATGTAGACAAGAAGGATCAGCTTAATCAGTGTAGTAGTGAGTGTTCATAGTATAACAGCCCCTGAAAGAAGAAATGCTTCTAAAAATTACCCCATTCACACAGCTAGGTAAGTGAGGGTGAGAAAGGAAGTTGATATATTAGGAACATTATTCTTCTGCAATTTTTAAGAATACAGCTTTTCAATTTTTAAATGAAAACTAGATTTCAGTAATACAACTTTAAAGTAGTAAGCATCTTAAATGTTATTTTGATTTAGTTTATTTCAAGTATCAAGGACTTGAGTTTTACTGTATAGAACTTAGGAGAAGTAGGAGTTTGTGCTAGAAAGTAATTTTTAAAGTCTTTTCCCTCAATCATAAATAATACCCTCTTTACTGTGATTTATTTTAGTGTAGTTTTGGTGACTTTTGAAGTTGTTTCTTGTTTTTGGGCATATAGAATTAAACTACTTAATAAAGATACATCAAGTAAAAGACACCTTTGGCAGAAAACTACCAGCCACCCAGTTTTTTCCGGAAGACTTAAGAAAGGGAAAATGGTTCAAAAGAGTGGCTCATTCTTGGAACATATTAAAACCATTATCTATAGGTGTCTTGTAAGCACTGATATGACAGTTGGCTCTTGTAAATTGTTTGAAGACACTGGGTAGTGAAGGTGGCCCTCAGGCTGTGGCAGTTTTACCCAGGAGCTCCCTAGGCTGATGTGTTCCTGGTCCTGGCTTTGGCACCTGCTTGCTGTGGGCTCTTGGTCAGTCACTGTCCTAAACCGTCTGTGACTTTTCACCAGCCCCCGTCCCCATGTAGTTGCCTGGTTCTGCTTCAGGTCTTATAGCCGTTTGCCTGGGTTTTTAGTACATCACATTTGTTCTTTCTCTTCTATACAAACTTCTCTCCCTCTTGTTTCAGTTACATTTATTAGTGTATTGGCTTTAAAAATTAGATGTTGATTTAATTATAAAAACAGTTTAATGCAATTATACACTTATTAAAGACTGTATGATCTAACATGTTAGTAAGATTTGAGCATTTCTAATGTGTATCTTGAATGAAGAAAAGAAAAAAAGTTTGAAAAAACAAAATTTTTAAAGGAAAAAGTATGTTGCCCTTTTCCTTCTCATCTCGTGGTCTAGCCTCATATTCTTTTGTCCCAGCTGCATCTGTCCTATGTAGACATGCCTATGCACAGTCTAGACCCCAACCCTGTTTCTCCTCATTCTCCAGGTATCTCCCAGATGGTGTTCCTGTCCTTCCCAGTCCACCAGAGGGCTGTGACTGGCTGTCCCCAACCACATAGAAATGTGCCCTTTCAGTCTTTTGAATCTTTCTAGTTAATACAAATGTTGTCTTTAGAGTTGCCTTTCACTCTGTTCTGTCCCTTCTGGTGATGGATTGATATCTTAGCTCCTAAAATTTACACGTTTGCTGTCCCCTTCAGAAAGTAGTGGGACTGCTGTGTGATAGATGGCACAGTCTGCAGGACTGGCCGGGGGTGAGAGGGAAAGGAGCTCATTTTATCTACCAGTAGACTTTAAATAGATTGCAAATAAATATTTGTATGCGTATAGATTTACACTTTAAAATTATGAAACCACATTATGGAAATTTGGGGGAAGCTACCCATAATTTCACCACCAATTATTCCTGTCAGTTTTGATCATTTGTTTTTAGTCTGTTCTTCTTTTACATTTTAAACAACTATAATCATGTTTCACATACAATTTATAATCTTTCAGTTGATATTATCAGTGTTTTATTTTATTATGGTTTTGTTTTTATAATTATGGTCTTGAATATAGCTCCAAAATTGAGAGCATTCTTAAACATCTTTGAAACCTCATTAAACATCCCACATTAACCTCGCCCTCCACATTAGCCATTGCCACTACTGATACACAGAAAATCATTCCATTCCAGCAAGCTCCCTTTCTCTCATTTTCAGAGTCCTGTGTGATGGCGGGTGGTGTTTTGAGAGAGGGCAAAATGGAGAGGATGTCACTGGGAGTAAACTCGCAGAACTTTTAAACCATTTATTTGGTCTGGAGCTGCACTTGTGACAAAATCCACTGCAACAGCTCCCTGTATGGGATGGAGGCACTGACTGAGGGAGCTGGCACAAAGCACCATGTCGGTTGGCCTGATGCTTTTGAAGAGTCCTCACAAACATTTCAGTTTTGGAATTCAAATGCCTCTTTTATTTGAAAACAGCTGAATAATGTTCATCTGATTTTCACATTTTCCTGTCCAGATATGAGTCACTTCCTGCTTTCAGGCCAGATGAGGTTTTTTGTTTTTGTTTTTGTTTTTCCTTTTTTTCCCCCCTAAATCCTAATAGCACTCAGTTCTGGGACATTTAGGTAAACATTGGTGTTCTGTGGCCATGGAAAATGTTGACTACATTTTTCTGTATGCATTGACTTTATATAATCTAATGTTTAAAAAGGTTAAATATCTAAATTAGTGTGATGTCATTGTGGGTAGGGTTTTAAAAATATTGGTCAGGGAAACAAAACTGTATTTGCTAACAGTCTAAGGAAGTCAGACAGGAACAGTGAGTAGTTTGAGTGAAAATAAGGAGATGTACAACCTCTAAATGTGGTGTTTCCTTTGTTTTGCTAGAAAGGAAGGAAACATCCTTATTTTTTAGAGTAATTCCTTTTTGTAACGTGCTATTTTAAACTTAAAATACTCTAAACCAACTGCATATTGACCATGCAACTCTACAAAATTAGGGAGGTTTATGAGATGATAATTTAGCAAGTGAAGGGTCTTTTTGCTATCAGACCATAACCTGTTGTGTGAGTACAAAAACCCACCTGTTCTGTTCATTGCTATATTCCCAACCCTTAATATAAAACCTGGTCCACAACAGGAACTTCATAAATCATGTTGGTGAATGAACGATTGTTGGTTTAGAGCAGGGCTTGGCAAAATTTTTTTATGCAAGGATCCAGAGAGTAAATATTTTGGGCTTTTGGAGGCATACGGCAGCTCTACTGTTGTGGGGTGGAAAGCAGCCATTTATGATATGTAAGCAAATGGTGTGGCTGTGTGCCAATAAAACCATTTACACAAACAGGTGGAGGGCAGCCTGCAGTTTGCCAGCCCCTAGCTTAGAACAGCACTGCCCAGTAGAACTGTCTGTGATGACTGAATGTTCTGTGTCTATGCTGTCCAGTGTGGTGGCTACTAGCCCCATGTGGCTATTGAGCATTTAGAATGTGGTTAGTGCAACTGAGCAATTAGATTTTAATTTTACTCAATTATAATTAATAAAAATTTAACTAGTCGCATGTGGTTAGTGGCTGCAGTATTGGTGGTGCAGGGCTAGAACCTCCCCCAAAGCATGTTGCATGGAGTAGTGCATTTTCTCTGGGATGTTCATACATGTTACTGTAAGAAAGAGATCTGTGGTCAGAAAGATTGGGGACTTGTTAATAAAAAGACTTATTTTAATAAGTTGCGGGACTTCTCAGAGCCTTAGTATTCTGATGTGCATGGACAGTCTACAAGAAGGAGTTTTCCATATTTTCCTCCAAACTTTTTGATCGTGAAGGTTTTTGGGAGTGGCCCTGAACATGTTACAGAACTGGTGTTCCTTGGAGAAGACTTTGGGAAACATTGTGTGGCAGACCAGGAGATTGGGAATGCAGGATTTGTAACAGTAGTTTTGATAAGTTCTGTAGAAGTCTTCATAGAATACTGCTATGTGTCTTGTAAAACTAGTGAAAAGTAATGGAAGAAGGTATGTCTAATGTATCATTTTATTTTTGAGGAGGAAAAAAATGTGCCCATGTATATGAGAAGGGTGGTATAAAGAGACTGATGACTTTAGAACTGTATCTGTACTGGTAGTTTGTCCTTTTTTTGTCATTGTCCATCTGTACAGCCAGTCTGAAAATCATCACTATGTTTTTTTAGAGGCAGTATTAGGAATTTCTTTTTTAACTGCTGCCCTATTCACTGCCAGCCTTGCCCTGTCAGAGAAGGATGAGACCGTGCTCTGTTGACAAGAAGATCCAATAAGAGGCTCTGCGCAGCTGTGTCTAAAACAGTAACAGTGGAAAAGTTGAACATTAGTTTTTCAGAAATTGGAACAGATCACATAACTAATTTTCAGTAATAATTAGAGTTCATACTCTTGTGAATTCAAATAAACCTATGTTCTCTTTTCAAGCACTGCTCTCTTCCTTTTCTATGATTTGTATTTATTTTTGCCTGTTTTTATTGCTTTACTTTTAAATTCACCCTCCATTCCTGAGCATGACAGCTTTTTGCCTTCCTCTTAAGTTTCTCATTCCAGGTGAACACACCGCAGAAGATACTGAGCAGCATTGGGCATTGAAAGCCTTATTTTGAAAATTGCTAAACTATAAAATGCTAAAATGATATGTACTTCAAGGTTTTATTTCATTTTTATAATTTTGTTTGTTGTTTGTTGTTTTTGTGTTTTGTTTTTTTTTACTTTTACAGTGAGTGTTGAAAAGATAGACCTGAAGGGATTATCACACAAAAAAAATGAAAGAAATGTTGAATGTTCCTTTGAGGTAAGATGCTAAGTTTTTTTTTCCCTTTTCTCCTCTAAGGGATAGGAAGGAAATATAGTACTTACCATGAATTGATAGTTTTATTTACCTAAATAAAAGATGGGTTTTTTTTTGCAAAGCACTGCCATTGCTGTGGGAGATAGATAGAAAGCTAGGACTAGGCCCCCAGGACTGAGCTTGTTGGGCTTCCGGCCTGTGGGGTGCTCACTCCCTGAACTCAGTGGCTTCTACAAGGGGGAGGGATCTGGGCTCTGGAACGGCCTACAGTTTAAAGTCCAGTTCTATCTCTGTTAGCCATATGACTGAAGACAAATGCTGAACTTCTTGACCCCGCACCTCCAGGCAATAAAGGAGACGAGGGTCTGGAGGAGAATTAAATGGACAGCCTCATCAGAGCACTTGGCACATGATCTGGATATAGTGAAAGCCTGTAGATAAAAGCTGTTCTCCTCTATCCAATAGATCAGTGGTCCCTAACCCCTGGGCCACAGACCGGTACCGGTCCATGGGCCATTTGGTACTGGTCCGCAGAGAAAGAATAAATAACTTACATTATTTCCATTTTATTTATATTTAAGTCTGAACAATGTTTTATTTTTAAAAAATGACCAGATTTCCTCTGTTACATCTGTCTAAGACTCACTCTTGACACTTGTCTCGGTCACGTGATATATTTATCTGTCCCACCCTAAAGGCTGGTTCGTGAAAATATTTTCTGACATTAAACCGGTCCGTGGCCCAAAAAAGGTAGGGGACCACTGCAATAGATGACAAAAGTTTCTTGGTCTGTATGGTGAACATTCTCCAGACTGACATGCTCAGCTGCTGGTAGTTGGTTACCTAAGTTGGCTAAAGTGGAGAATCATGAAAATTGAGACATACTATATATTAAGGTTAGAGATCCTCAATAACGGTGGCTTGAACAACATTGGAGTATACAGGGAGGCGACCTGGTGTGGGTATGGCGCTTATGTTCTCTAGAATTCTCAGGGTCCATGCTCCCTCCAGTTGACTACTTTAATATCTTTAGGAGGGAAACCTTAGCCTCATGGCCCAATATGGCAGCTAAGGCTCCTGTCCTCACATTTTCATTCCGTGTAACAAGAGGCAGGATGAAAAGAAAGGAAAGCTTTCTTTTTCTTGTAAAGGATATACCTAAAGCAGCTACTAGACATTTTTTTTTTTCCCCCTGAAGCTGGAAACGGGGAGAGACAGTCAGACAGACTCCCGCATGCGCCCGACCGGGATCCACCCAGCACGCCCACCAGGGGCTACGCTCTGCCCACCAGGGGGCGATGCTCTGCCCCTCCAGGGCGTCGCTCTGCTACGACCAGAGCCACTCTAGCACCTGGGGCAGAGGCCAAGGAGCCATCCCCAGCGCCTGGGCCATCTTTGCTTCAATGGAGCCTTGGCTGCGGGAGGGGAAGAGAGAGAGAGGAAGGAGGGGGTGGGGGTGGGGAAGCAAATGGGCGCTTCTCCTATGTGCCCTGGCCGGGAATCGAACCCCGGTCCCCCACACACCAGGCCGACGCTCTACCGCTGAGCCAACTGGCCAGGGCCGCTACTAGACATTTTTTATGCTTTATTGACCAGAACTTAGTTTCTAGGTCCCACTTAGCTGTGAAAGTTGCTGGGAAGTTAATTTGTGTGTCCATACCCCTGAGGTTCTGTTACTTGCCCAGCATGTTAATGTGCGGTTCTTCTTTGACCATGTGCCTTAATACTGATTGATAAGGACAGCCTGCCTTCTGCATTACTGGGGAATGTTTTCAGGAATAAAAGCTTCTGCTTAGTATCTAGCATGTATACTAAGCATAGTTTACTAGT